>NW_012142255.1:0-1822 GCF_000956105.1 Propithecus coquereli
AAAACTATAAACCAATATCCCTTATGAACACAGATGCAAAAATTCTCAACAAAATACCAGCAAACCAATTCCAACAGCACATCAAAAAGATAATTTGCCATGATCATGTAGGTTTCATCCCAGGGATACAAGGATGATTCAACATAAGCAAATCAATAAATGTGACTCATCACATAAACAGAAGCAAAAACAAAGACCACATGATCATCTCTGTAGATTCAGAAATAGCATTTGATGAAATCCAGCACCCCTTCATGATAAAATCCCTCAAAAAACTGGGCATAGAAAGAACATACCTAAATATAATAAAAGCTATATATGACAAACCCACAGCCAACATCATACTGAATACATACTGAATGGGGAAAAGTTGAAAGCATTCCCCCTAAGAACTGGAACAAGACAAGGATGCCCATTGTCACCACTTGTATTCAACATAGTACTGGAAGTCATTGCCAGAGCAATCAGGCAAGAGAAAGAAATAAAGGGCATCCAACTCATGAAAGAGGAGGTCAAACTATCCTTGTTTGCCAATGGTATGATCTTATATATAGAAAATCCTAAAGACTCCACCAAAAGACTCCTAGAACTGATAAATAAATTAAGTAGTCTCAGGATACAAAATCAATGTACACAAATTAGTAGCATTTCTATATACTGTCATCATACTCTATATAATAACAATCAAGCTGAGAGTTAAATTGAGAACTCAATATCATTTACAACAGCTACAAAGAAAATAATATGCCTAGTAATATACTTAACGAAGGTGGCGAAAGATCTCTACAAGGAGAACTACAAAACACTGATGAAAAAAATCACAGATGACACAAATAGATGGAAAACATCCCATGCTCATGGTTTGGAAGACTAAACATTGTTAAAATGCCCATATTGTCCAAAGTGATTTACAGATTCAATGTAATTTCCATCAAAATACCAATGGCATTTTTCACAGATCTAGAAAAAATTATCCTGAACTTCATATAGAATCAAAAAAGAGGCCAAATAGCCAAAGAAATCCTAAGTAAAAAGAACAAATCTAGAGGCATCACATTACCTCCCTTGAATTATACTACAAGGCTATAGTAATGAGAACAGCATGGTACTGGTATAAAGGGAGATACAGAGACCAATAGAACAGAATAGAGAACCCTGAAATAAAACCATATAGCTATGACCAATTCATTTTCTACAAAGAAGACAGAAACACTGGGGAAAAACACCCTATTCTATAAATGGTGCTGGGAAAACTGGGTAGCCACATGCAAAAGAATGAAACTGTATCTCTGTCTCTCATCATATATAAAAATGAACTCAAGATGGATTAAAGACTTAAAAGTAAGACCTGAAACCATAAAAATTCTAGAAAAAAAATAGGAAAAACTCTTCTAGACATTGGCCTAGGCAAAGAATTTATGAGTAAAACCCTAAAAGCAAATATAGCAGCAACAATAATAACAACAAAATGAGACTTAATTAAACTTAAAAGTTTCTACACAACAAAGAAAGTAATAAACAGAGTAAATAGACAACTTACAGAATAGGAGGAAATATTTGGAAACTATATCTGACAAAGGGCTAATACCCATAATCTACAAAGAACTCAAACAAATCAATAAGAAAAAAACAAATAACACCATCTAAAAGTGGGCAAAAGCATGACCAGAGTTTTCTCAAAAGAAGATAGACAAATGGCCAAAAATTGTATGACAAAATGCACAACAACACTAATTTTCAAGGAAATGCAAATTAAAACCACAAAGAGATACCACCTTACCCCTGTCAGAGTGGCTATTAATATTATTATTTTTTTTTTTTT
>NW_012142256.1:0-1645 GCF_000956105.1 Propithecus coquereli
ATCTTTATTTGCCAGCATCTGTTATTTTTTGTCTTTTTGATAACAACCACTCTAACTTGGGTAAGATGATATCTCATTGTGGTTTCGATTTGTATTTACCTGATGATTAGGAATGTTGAGCATTTTTTCAGATAACTGTTGGCCATTTGTCATCTTTTGGAAAATATCTATTTAGAGCTGTCATTTGTCTGCTTTTTAATGGGATTTGGGGATTTTTTGCTGTTGTTTGAGTTCCTTGTATATTCTGGATATTAGTCCCTTGTTGGATGAATAGTTTACAAATATTTTCTCCCATTCAACAGGTTGTTTCTTCACTCTCTTGATTGTTTTCTTTGTGGTACAGAAGCTTTTTAATTTAATATAGTCTCATTTGTCTGTTTTAGCTGCCTGTGATTTTAAGGTCTTTGTCATTAAATTATTGCCTAGACCAATGTCCTAAAGTGTTTCCCCTAGTTTTCTTCTAGTAGTTTTATAATTCTAAGTCTTATGTTTAAGTCTTTAATCCATCATGAGTAGGCTTGTATTTTGTGAGAGATAGGGATCCAGTTTCATTCTTCTGCATATGGATATCCAGTTTTCCCAGCATCATTTATTGAAGAGGTTGTTTCCGTATGTTTGTTCCACAGTGAGCAGGTCTCTGCAAACTTACCTCCAAAGGCTGAGGGAGCTGAGAGGTTGAAGAAAGAGGCTGACAAATCCAGTTTCTTAGTAAGAAACATTTAATACGGACCTATGAACACAAGCCGTATCTCTGGCAGCTACAAGACAGTGGATCCCCATGCTGTTATCACTCAGGGAAAAGCATTAGTACTATGTGAATCTGCCTAAGGGCAGGATTTATGGTCACGGTTTTTTTGACCTGAATCTTAGAGGCATTTCCTGAATGGGGGTTAATCAGAAGTCAAAATGGTAGATTAGCATCCAAGATGGAGTTGCTTTATCTTCTACAGTGTTCTTGGAGCCTTTGTCCAAAATCAGCTATAAATACATGGGTTTATTTCTGGGTTCTCTATTCCATGGGTCTTTGTGTTTGTTTTCATAACAGTACTGTTTTGGTTATTACAGTCTCGTAATATATTTTGAAGTCAGATAGTGTAATGCCTCCAGCTTTGTTCTTTTTTATCAGGATTGCTTTGGGTATTTGTGCTCTTCTTTTGGTTCTATATGAATGTTAGGATTTTTTTTTCTATTTCTATGAAAATGTCATTGGTGTTTTGATGGAGTGCTTTGATAAGAATTGCATTGAATCTGTAGATTGCTTTGGGCAGTATGGTTATTTTATTGATGTTAATTCTTCCTATCCATGAACATGAGATGTCTTTCCATTTGTGTCCTTTTCAATTTCTTTCTTCAGTGTTCTGTAGTTTTCCTTGTAGAAGTCTTTCACTTCCTTGATCAAATTTACTCCTGGCTATTTAATTTTTTTATAGCTATTGTAAATGGGGTTGGATTTTTGATTTACTTGTCAGCTGGTTTATTGTTGGTGTATAGAAATGCTACTGATTTTTCCGTGTTGATTTTGTATTCTACAACCTTACTGAATTTGTTTAACAGTTCTAAGAGGTTTTTGGTGTAGTCTTTAGGTTTTTCTAGATTTAAGATCATAACATCAGCCAAAAGAGACAATTTTACTACTTCTTTTCTA
>NW_012142257.1:0-364 GCF_000956105.1 Propithecus coquereli
TGCAGGGATTGTTGTATGTCTGGCCATCATCACCACAGACAGGCTGTAAATCCTTGGGGCAAAGGTAACCCATCCTGGGCAATACCCGGTAGTCTTTGCACATGTCAGAATCCTGAACGAGGAAAACATAAAGCACACTTGCTTAGTGGCATTCAAGGGGAGGGATGGGCTCAAAAGAATCTCTTGGTTTTCTTAATCCAATTTGAATAAATGATTGTAAAGGAACTGTGATATAAGTCCTATGAACTCATATTTCTCGCACACCATATTAGGTGGCTTTAACCTCCTAATTTTGGAAATTGTTATTTAGAGAAGGTAAGTAAACAAAGAAACAAGGAAGAACAAAGCAATAAGAAAGCAAAAC
>NW_012142257.1:3936-4249 GCF_000956105.1 Propithecus coquereli
TATAACTTCTGGTGGGAAGTTAAGTGATCTTCATAAAAGATGATAGAACCATAGAACATTCAATCAGAGTGACTAGGATGACATATTAAGAAAAGCACACAATTAGGAGCTGGCTTAGAGCTCTTATCACTTAACAGATGTGTGATCTTAGAAAGTGGGTTAAAATCCTTGGGTTTCGATTTTCTAGAACATAAAAAGAGAGTAGTATCAGAAATTCGTACCTCAAAGAACATTTACTATGAAAAGCTAAATAAATTCGATTATTGTGTTCACAGTGTCTTCATAACCATCATCATCACCATCTATCATGTCC
>NW_012142257.1:4299-4664 GCF_000956105.1 Propithecus coquereli
TGCAGGGATTGTTGTATGTCTGGCCATCATCACCACAGACAGGCTGTAAATCCTTGGGGCAAAGGTAACCCATCCTGGGCAATACCCGGTAGTCTCTGCACATGTCAGAATCCTGAATGAGGAAAACATAAAGCACACTTGCTTAGTGGCATTCAAGGGGAGGGATGGGCTTAAAATAATCTCTCGGTTTCCTTAATCCGATTTGAATAAATGATTGTAAAGGAACTGTGATATAAGTCCCATGAACTCATATTTCTTGCACACCATATTAGGTGGCTTTAACCTCCTAATTTTGGAAATTGTTATTTAGAGAAAGTAAGTAAACAAAGAAACAAGGAAGAACAAAGCAATAAGAAAGCAAAAAA
>NW_012142257.1:14094-15121 GCF_000956105.1 Propithecus coquereli
GCTGATAAGCTTCCCCTTTAAAAGTCAATGATTTTGTTGCCACACAATAACTGTCTTCCTACTCTAGAGGCTCAAGTTATGATTATGCTTCTTATCATCAAAATAAAAAATTCTTATGAAAGTGTTTGGAAACTAACCATCTTCTTGAAAAGCGAGGAGCTATTACATCTTTAACGTGTGATGCCAAATGCCTTAGGTTCTAAAAGTAACAGAAGCTATTTTCTGGCAAACAGGCACAATTATCAAACCCGTAGATGAACCTCTGTACGTACAAGATGCTCTGACACATGGCACACTTGTTGGGGTGCATCTTGCCATATGGACCTCGGACAGGGTTATTTTCTCGGGTGCAGACAAGCTTCCCCTCTCTCTGCCTGCTCCGGAATTCATGGCACTGGTCCTGCCAATAGGAGTGAAAAAAGATGTTGCTACAATCGTCTGATCTTTAAAACCTGAGAACGTGATTGGTTGATTAGATACGAACTCATAACACTTGAAGGAAAAAATAGGGAAGATGAAATTTCAGAGACGGAACATGTTTTAAAGGCACTTTATTCAATCTCTGCTTAAGAAGTCTGAATCCTCTTCACAGCATCCCGCTAAAATGATTGTCTTGCCCCAATGGGAATTTCATACTGCTTAAAGTGGCCCGTTCCAGCTTTATATAGTTTTCCGTGAAACTGAGCCACAAACCTGCCTCCCTGCAATTGTACTCATTATTCCACACAGAAATAGTCTTAATTCAAAAGTCCTCGAAGGAGCTAAGAGACAGCCCCTTCTGGTAACACATACAAACATGTAAACTTTCAGCTTTGTTCCTCAACAACAATTAAAAAAATTTTTTTTTACCATGCCAGACACTTTGTTGTTTGTGTTAATGGATTTCCTTTAGTGCTCATAAAAATCCTATAAAATAAATACTTATTATCCCCATTTTACAGATAAGAAAAATAAGGCTCAGAGACATTAAGTGAAGTCAATGTTAGACTTGTGATCAGAAATCTGCTAACAGCCAAGCTATACCTTT
>NW_012142257.1:16231-16604 GCF_000956105.1 Propithecus coquereli
TTCAAATATGTCCATCCTTCGGGTGGTGCGCATTGCACTTTCTTTCTTTCTTTCTTTTTTTTTTTTTATTATTCCAGGGTATTGTGAGGGTACAAACATTAGAGTTACACTTTATGTCTGCCTCACCCAAGTGCAGGTTAAAGGCATGCCGTTCCCTCCCTTTAGTGCTCCCCGTGTCCTTTAGTTGTAGATTCGTTCCCTCATCCCCCTAATCCCTAGAGAGTATTTCTGCCATGTGATCAACCTAGTGTTGATCAGTTAGTACAAATTTGATGGCAAGTACAAGTGGAGCCCGTTCTTCTGCTCTTGTGGTGCCTCACTTTGGATAATGGGCTTAAGTTAACATTATCTAGAACTCCAAATTTTTGATACT
>NW_012142257.1:19905-20415 GCF_000956105.1 Propithecus coquereli
TGAATGCCATAATTAAGAGCATTGTAATAAGTTTTAGAACTACAGGTATCCTTCAAGGTCATCTAGAATGACCTCATTTTATAGATGGGATTAACGGTAGTTATGTTGCCCCAATAACACACATCAGAAATGGCTGAGCTGGATCATAAAGCACTCTGACTTAACATCATTCACCCGGAGAAAATAAATAGAAGAAACAGAACCTGGATTATGCAAAAAGTGTGTCCCATGCGTATGACAAAAAAACAGCTCTCTTAAACTGTGCTCGCCAACTATTCCAAATGACCATCATAAAGTCTTCCAAGGATTCAGGCACAAGGAAGAACAGTTATTTATCTGATGGCACTTTGAGGCACAGAATTATAATAGGAAATAGGGCAGGAATCAGCCACTTGATTAGCTACCCTTGCTAGTGTCTATTGTTCCTTAGGGGTTGCAATAGAAAATGACAATGTTTGGGAACTAACAAAAAGAATAATTTTCATGGAGGGAGCAATAGAAAATGAGAAA
>NW_012142257.1:21565-23560 GCF_000956105.1 Propithecus coquereli
GAACAATGAAGAACATGTGATGCGATCAGATTACTGAAACGAGATTAGTGCAAGGAGAACTCAGGAGACTGGAGTAAGGGCAGCATATTGTTAATTATTTTCAGGTGTAAAGAAGTCCAGACGAGACTTGAGAGGTGAAAAATTGCCCATATCTTACCCTACAGCCTTAATTAAAGGGACACTCCTCTGTTCATCCAAGGATGCTTTCAGACACAGCACTGCATACATTCACCTGTGCCTTAGGCGATACAGGCCACATCATAGCCCTGTTGTCAATGAGCTGAGCCCGCTCTGGTTACTGAAATTAGTGGTAGCTCTCACCTGAGCATGCCCTCCTCCACCACCACCGGAACCATGTCCTGCAGCATTTTTGTGATCTTCCTCTTCTTTCTTCTTTCTCTCTTCATCTTCTTTCTGGCTGGAAATTAGAAAGTGGGCAGTAGGCAATAATAGATTATAGGAAGTAGAGTGTATTTCTGTGAGTTTCTCATCATATGACGAAATAAGATATGTATAGAATCCACCAGCATTAACTTAACATCTACTATGTTGCAGGCCTTCTCTAAGAAGAAAAAAGATAAATTATGTGGAGTCCTCTACCTGGAAGAGCTCTTAATATAGTAAAAGAAAACCAACATGTACATTACCACAAACAAGACAAGTATTAATTAGTCAGCACTTCATATATGTTCACTGGGGATCTCCAGCTGTATTTGTCATACATATATTTGAGAGGCCCCAAAATAATTACTTCTCTACTAAATGTGTTTTTTCAATTGGATTTTCTACATTTCACAAAGAACAAAACATTGGACTCATCTCTGGTTGCTCCCAGCCCTTCAGCTCACATAGCTATGGCCACATAACACTGATTTCTCCTTCATGACAATCCCCTCACTTTCACCTTGATCCATTCACTTTCTACCCTACATCCCTTCCTTCTCTTTTCCTCCTTTTTACTGCAGACATATAAATCTTCCCAAAGAAACTACATTTATGCCACTTACGCTCCTACCTGAAAAATTTTAGTGGCTTTGCATTACATAGAGAATTGACCTCAAAATCTTCGATCTGGCATTCAAAGTTGGTAAAGGTGGTAAGTTCTAACTAAACTGAACAACTTGATTTTTACTGTACATACTAGTTTTCTGAATTTTGGATCTTCACCTATCCTGTTCTCTGTTTCTCCTCTCATTCCTTCCTGTCATGTCTATATCTTATCCAAATTATAAGGTCCAGTTCTATCCATCCATAAAACTTTCTATTAACTGTCCTTCCCTGGAAGTAACATAACAAACAACACACATAATTTGTCATTTAAAAATTTCTCCTTTGTGTTATATTACCTTATGCCCATGTCTAATCCCTTGTGGACTATCTGATTTCTGAGAAGAGTGTTTGATTCATCTTTGTATAATACTTATACACATTGTAGAGTGTAAATATTCAGCAAATGGCTATTAAATGACTTAAATATCTTAAGTGTACTTCCAAACTTTACGTAAAGAGCTACTTTTCATTTCCTGAAAATGTGATATTTTTGAAAATGTAAGTGAGGAGTTAGATTGACAGTAAAATCTGTCATTTCTTCCCAACGAGAATTCCAAGATAATCCAGGGAAGGGATCCACTTGACAGCAAAGGACTTAGGATTTTATCAAGAAATGTGATCTACCAATGGGCTGTACCCTAGGACAATAGAGAATGTGATAACCTAGTAATATATTACCCATACTTTACAGATAAGCATTTTTTTCCTTTGCGTGTAAGGCAAGGACAGACAACACATATGATCTGCCCATCTCATTGCTTCCCCAACTCTTCCAATCCACAGCAGAGGATTTTTGTGCACTCACAAGACTGCCTTGCACATGGCACATTTGTTGCCATGGGTCTTGCCATCTGGGCCACGCACAGGATCGTTTTCTCGTGTGCAGAAAAGATTTCCATTTTGTAAAAGACTCCGGAATTCACTGCATGTATCCTAGAAAAAGAA
>NW_012142257.1:24980-25317 GCF_000956105.1 Propithecus coquereli
TTGTTTGTGTATAATCTCTGGCTGCCTTAGAACTACGATAGAGTTGAGTAGTTGTGACAGAGATTATATGGCCACAAAGCCTAGAATATCTAGTATCTGTCCCTTTAAGATAAAGTTTCTCATCCTATGGACTAAATGAACTCTGAGTTCCCTCACAGCGAGGGCCTTCAATAATTCCATGAGTATTTTTACAGAGATACTGCAAAACTTTATCCTTTCAGTGTAGTGTGAACAATACAGGAAAACTACCTTTTCAGAATTTCTTTTAACTTTTGCTCTGGATTCAGCTTCTGCTTTTTCTTTTGCTTCCTGTCGGCTATAAGAGAAGGGAGGAAAA
>NW_012142258.1:0-1932 GCF_000956105.1 Propithecus coquereli
CTTTTTTTTTTTTTTTTTTTAAAGAGACGAGTCTCCCCCTGTCACCCAGACTGGAGTGCGGTGGAACAATCGTAGCTCACTACAGCCTTGAACCCCTGGGCTCAAGTGATCCTTCCTCAGTCTTCTGAGTAGCTGGGACTTCAGACATGCACCACCACACCTGGCTAATTTTTCTTATTTTTTTAGAGACACAATCTTGCTATGTTGCAAGCTGGTCTCAAACTCCTGGCCTCAAATGATCCTCCTACCTCAGCCCCCCAAGTTGCTGGGATTACAGGCATGAGCCACCACACCTGGCTGCCCAACCTATTTTATGAGGCTAGATATCAAAGCGAGAGAAAAACATCACAAAAAAAATCAGTTCAAAATTCCTTACAAACTTAGATACAAAAACCCTTAACAATAGGAGAGGGGGCGTGGAGCAAGATGGCCAAATAGAAACCTCCAGTGATTGTCCCTCCGCACAAACAGCAAATTCAGGAACTGTCCATACAAGGAAGCATCTTCAGAGGAACCAAAAATCAGGCGAGTGATTACCGAACCTAATTTTAACATTATGTTAATATCAAGGAAAGAGGCACTAAAGAGGGTAGATAAGATAGTCTTGCACACCCTTCCTCCATCCTCTGGCAGTACCCCACCAGCATGCTGAGTGGAGAAAGAATCTGTGTGCTGGGGGAGAAAGAGTAAAGTGATTGTGGGACTTTGCATTGGAACTTAGGGCCTCCCTGTCACAGGGGAGCACAGCTCAGGGCAGAATTCTGCTGGCACCCTCGGAGGCAGCATTTAGACAAGCCAGGCTAGAGGGAAATTTTCTCCCTTGAAACCCAAGTTCCACTAGCCCCACTACCAGCTGCCAAAAAGCAGCCTGGGGCCTGGAGTAAATTTGTAAGGCAGTTAGGCCACAAAGGCTGTGGTCCTTGGGCAATTCCTGTGGCTGTGCTGGCTTGGAGCCAATGGACTTGGGGTGCACATGACCCACTGAGACACCAGCAGCAGCCAAGCCAGTGCCTGTGTCACCCCTCCCCCAGCCGGAGGCAGTGCAGCTCAGTCTTCTTTCACTCGACGAAAGGAAAGGAGAGTTCAGAGGACTTTGTTTTGTAACTTGGGTTCCAGTTCAGCCACAGTAAAATAAAGTGCCAAGCAGACTCCTGAAGCCCCTGATTCTAGGCCTTACTTCCTAGACAGCATTTCTAGGGAAGGACCTAGTCCTGGCAGGATTTACTACCTGCTGACTAAAGAACCCCTGGGCTTTGAATAAACATCAGAGGTAGCCAGGCAGCAGTCACTATGGGCTTCCAGTGAGACTGGGCTGACTTCAGGTGTGACCTGCTGCAGTCCCAGCTATGATGGCCATGAGGGAGTGCCTGCATGACTCCTCCCCCCACTCCAGCAGACCAGTACAAAGAATGAGGAAAGAGAGTGAGAGACTTTGCCTGGAAAGTCCAGGAAATTCTCCCACCTCTTACCCAACTCCATCAAGGTGGACTCCACCAGGAGTCTGCAAGAGTCACAGCTTTACTAGGCTTGGGGCACACCCAGTGCTGATATGGCTGCAGTTACCAAAAACTTCCATCACAACACACAATTCTCTCTGAATATCTAGAAAGCCTTCTCAAGAAGAATGGGTTTGAACAAGCCCAGACTGTGACGATTAGAATAAATACCTAACTCTTCAATGCCCAGACATTGATGAACATCCATAAGCATCAAGAACATCCAAGAGGCCGGGTGCGGTGGCTCATGCCTGTAATCCTAGCACTCTGGGAGGCCGAGGCAGGAGGATTGCTCGAGGTCAGGAGTTCAAGACCAGTTTGAGCAAGAGTGAGACCCCCGTCTCTACTAAAAATAGAAAGAAATTAGCTAGACAACTAATAATATATAGAAAAAATTAGCCGGGCATGGTGGCGCATGCCTGTAGTCCCAGCTACT
>NW_012142259.1:0-1734 GCF_000956105.1 Propithecus coquereli
AAATATTTTGAGTTTTTTCTATTTTATTTTATTTTTTTCTTCCTTCTGGCAAAGGTTGGGAGAGTTTTTCAGATTTCAGAAAACAGTATATACATGTAGATTTAGATAATCCTAATGGCATTAATATGCTTTTAGCATTGTTTTTTAAAATATGATTTACATAATTTCCAATCTAAACATCCTGGGAAGGTACAAGACAAATACTCATGTCTGGGAAGAAGGCTGTTTTTGAACTTGAAATGCATGCAATAAAACTATATCAAAAAAACAAATGGAAAAAAGAAAATAACATGTCACATCTAATACCCTGCTTGATGAATACAGAGAGTTCCCAAAGGCTTTAAAAACAGTTTCTAAATCAGCTGTGTTGAATATGAGCAATAAGGTGAGAAAAGGGGACTTCAAGCTTCACTCACTACAAGCTTTGGAGAAGATTAGCATTTTATGCTTTTATAAAGGGTTATTATTTATAAAGGGTTATTATATGGGTAGATTATGTTATATTAAGGAGATAATTATCTGTTTCTGGTGACACAAACAGCCTTGAGTTCAATAGCCTGTATATCTAGCTTTTATTGCAAGGATATATAAATAGTTTTGGTTATCTGTTGCTGCACCACCTCAAACAGTGGCTTCAAAAAACAGTTGTCATGTGCTTTCTCACTAATCTGCAATTTGGGCAGGGCTGTGAGGATATGAGGAATCAGCTGGGGTGACTAGAAGGCTGGAGATGACTCCATGGAGGGGGCAGGAATCATCTGAGGTTTGCTCATGCACACGTCTAGTGGCCAATGCTAGCTGGGGCTATTGGCTGGAACACCTATGTGAGTCCCCTCCACCTGGATGGTTGGTGTCCTGGTGTCCTCATGGCATGGTGAATGGGTTCCAAGAGTAAACGTCCCAAGAAATCATGGCAGAATTAAAAGGCATCTCTATTAACTAGCCTTGGAAATCACATAGGATCTCTTTTGTCATACTCTTGGTCAAGGCAGTCTCAAAGGTTCACCCGGATTTAAACAGAGCGGACATACACCCCATCACTCGATGGGAGGAATGGATATCAACACCACATTGTAAAAATAGCATGTGGGATGGGATGTTGGCCACTTTTGAAAATAGAATGCACCACAGAGGGTGAGAACAAAGTTAACACAAAGTGGGCTGGTATCAAACAAGACTCAGAACATTATTTTTGTCATTGGATCAGGAGGTAACACAGATGTGATTAGAACTGGTTAAAAAACATTTCACAGGAAATATTTTCTCTCCTGAATCTTCATAAATCACTATAAGCTAAGGCTATACTTTTATTTCCTTCCTTCCTTCCTTCTTTCTTTCTTTTCTTCCCTTCTTCCTTTTCTTTCTTTCCTTTCTTTTTCTTTTTTTGAAACAGAGTCTTGCTTTGTCGCGCTGGCTAGAGTGCAGTGGCATCATCATAGCTCACTGCAACCTCAAACTCCTGGGCTCAAGCATCCTCCTGCCTCAGCCTCCCAAGTAGCTAGGACTGTAGGCATGCACCACCTTGCCCAGCTAATTTTTCTATTTTTTGTAGAGACAGGGTCTTGCTCTTGCTCAGGCTGGTCTCAAACTCCTGACCTCAAACAAACCTCCCACCTTGACCTCCCAAAGTGCTAGGATTACAGGAGTGAGCCAACATACCTAGACTGTTTTTTACCCTGCTTTCGATTGTTTGGCTGCCTGACCAGCCTGAGCAAGAGCAAGACCCCGTTTCTC
>NW_012142260.1:0-1039 GCF_000956105.1 Propithecus coquereli
CTTAGGTTATGAGTTCTTGTAGTCAGAACTTAACAAACATAGCTTCATTATCTTCTGGCATTGAATGTTTGTGTACTGAAATTTGATGCCAGACTAATTTTTCCCTTTAGTATTTTCTTTTTTTTATTATGCTTGGATGCTTGAAATTGAATAGCTTCATGACATGCCTTTGATGTTGAGCATTTGCCTTCAAATTTTCGTGCTATGGTTAGTGTTTACTGTTTGGAATCAAATATTTCTGGAGCATATGTGCCTTCTGGATGGCAGCTTCAGGTGCTTCTCCATTTGAAAGAATTTTCTTATTTTATCTTTCAATATTTTCTGTTTCATTTGTTGAGTTCCATACTTCATGGACACCGATTATACTACTGGGGATCCAGTTTGCCTACTATTGTTATCAGATTTACTCTGACTGCTTTAATCTCTTTGTCCTTTTCATCTCCATTTATGAGGTTATCCCAAGCCTTTATCTATATCAGCACTTCAATTTTCAGGTATGCCTACTCTGTTTTACACTGCTTTAAATTTATGTATGAGTTTATCATCTTGGAATTTATTTTTATGTGTTTCATCTCCTCTTTGTTCCCTCAATCCTCTTTTACTATATGCATTTCTGTGAATCAAGTGTATTTTAGTATTCTATTTTACCTCTTCTACTGATGTTTTTAGCTGTACTTCATTATATTACTTTTTAGTGGATCTCAAACTTCAGAATGCATAAAAATTACCTGGAGCACTTGTTAAAACGCATAATGCTAAGCCCAACCCCAGGGTTTCTGATTCAAAAAATAGGAGGTAGGGGCTGAGAATTTGTATCTCTAACAAGTTCTGAAGCTCATACTTTGAGAATCACTTCTCTAGAGAATACAATATGCATCTTTAACTTATCACAGAGTGCTATCAAATAATCTATTCTACCTTGTGAACAATGTGAGAAACCTAAAACAAAATTCATTGTATCCCTTTTGTTCTTGTTGACACATATTTCGTTTCTACATATGCTAAAATTCCATAATATAGTTATTATTTGTCTTATGCT
>NW_012142261.1:0-2178 GCF_000956105.1 Propithecus coquereli
CTTAGATTTGCAACTTTGTGACATTTGTGAGAGGAAAACTGAAATATGTAGTTGGAGTTGGTAGAAGGACAAAGTGGGAAAGCAAGAATTTATGCATTTGAATCACAAATCAGGAAGCCATTGAACTTCTTGGTAGACAATCAGTCAAGGAATAAAATGTGTGTTTTCTATGAAAAAAATAAAACTATATGTAGCTCATTAAAATTGCAGGAGAGGGGAATTTGGGAAATTTGAGTAAGGTGTGGTAAAATGGAAGAAAATAAATTGGAATTCAGTATCTTAACTTAAGATGGGTAAAATGTCATTGATCCTGACCTTAATTTTGTATGCTAGCGTTTTTGATTTGTCTTAATTTATAGCATTTTAAGTGGGGATAGTGATGACTGGTCATTTATCATACTGCCACATATATAAAGTTTATAAAGATGCAGGATTTAGAAACTGTATTCTTAATTTCCTTAAGAGTGAATTTTCCTACTTTATGTTTTTCAGGACCTCCCCCTATCAATTGGGAAAGTATTTGTTTTAATTATTCCTGTACCTGGCATCCAGCAATTTATATTCCAAGAGTAAATGAAATATGCACACATGTTATATTCTTTAAATTTTTGAGGTAGGCAACATATGTTGGAGGGGGTGTTAGGTAATTTCAGGCTTAAAGGGAGAAAAGTGTATGTTATGAGAAAGATCAGGAGTTTTATACCTGGTTTGTGAATGTACAACTTACCACGTGTAGGCTACTGACTTAAATTTCCCCTAAAATCTGCAAAATACCATAGTGATAATAATAAGTGTAACATTCATTCACATTCTTATAATACCATGGAGATGCTTTATGTGAAAAACAATCCATGCCATATCTAAAAGAAATAAGTTAATATTATAAATGTGCAAATATATGAGACTTCTCAGGAAATCCTGTGAGCTTTTCCAGTGAACCAGATTTCAAGAACCTTTTCTTCTATCTTACCCTCTATATAATTCTTACAATCATTACACTAGACAGTGAGAAGAAACCTAAAATACTGTTTCTAATTTCTTCATATTGCATATGTAGAAACTAAAGAAATAATATGGCTTACATGTTTAAGGTATATTTTAATTTTCCCCTGAAAATATCAAAGAAAACATCTCACTTATGTGAGTCCTGTGTATATAAGTTCACACGTGAGTTATCAGGTTCTCAATTAAAGTTTAGCTTTTATGCATAACTCAATTAAGATTGTAGCTCTCAAATTATCTGTGGAACAGATTCTTGGTGGTTGTTTTAACTTTCTAAACCATTATGAACTGACAATTTTTTAAAAAAATAATAAAATTAATTACGATAAATGATTAGGTAAATTTGGAGGCAACATCACACTGGAAGGCTATCAAGAAAATAAATACAATCAAAATTTATCTATTATTCTATAAATATTTTTACTAAAGAAGGTAAGATAATTTCTCTTCAAATATGGTTCTTATATGAATTATTATGCATCAGAGTGTCTTAGTTTGAACTGCTATAACAGAATACTATAAATCAGGCAACTTAAACCTCAAACATGTGTTTCTCACAGTTCTAAACATTGGAAACCTGAGGTCAGTGTTCCAGCATGATTGTGTTATTGGGGAAGGCCCTTTTTCTAGTTTGTGGATGGATGTTCTCTTCTTATACCCTCACATGATGGCAGTGGCGAGTTGGGGAGCAAGCTCTCTCCTGTGTCTTCTCATAAGGACACTAATCTCAGGCATGAGGGTTCCACCCTCATGACCTAATTACCTCTAAAGACTCCATATTCAGATATCATCATACTGGGGTTTAGGCTTCAACATATGAATTTGGGGAAGGCACAAACGTTGAGCCCATAGCAGAGTGTTTTCTTCTTTGTGCCTATTTGACAAATGGAAAAATTCCAGTTTTGTATCTGCGTAGTGTATAAATTGTGACACTATAAATGGAGATGATCAAAACAAGAAGAAATTGGGGATTATTAAATACAAAACAATCGGATCTGAAAATTTGACAGCATAAAAAAACTAGAAGCCGGGCGCGGTGGCTCACGCCAGTAATCCTAGCTCTCTGGGAGGCCGAGGCGGGCGGACTGTTTGAGCTCAGGAGTTCGAAACCAGCCTGAGCAAGAGCGAGACCCCGTCTCTACTAAAAATAGAAAGAAATTAATTGGACAACTAAAA
>NW_012142262.1:0-2516 GCF_000956105.1 Propithecus coquereli
GAGGTAAGATCTTTTGTTTTTGTCCCACATGTACCCAATGCTCTATTCATTTCTTTTTTTATTATTCATTTCTTTTTAATCTATCTTCTATCACTCAGACAATTTTTAATGATATATATTCAAGTTTACTGTTTCTGTCCCCTGTTCTCTCATTGTGTCTTTTGATTGTCCCACCTTATTTGAGTTAATGTTTCTTGCTATGATGAGTTATTTTTTTATTGTATTTTGAACATTTTGGTTATTGTAAGACTCCTATTTAAATATCATTATGTAAAGCTAGATGGTAGTCAGAGCTGTGTTCACACACATATCCTTGCAGATACCCATTAGCATGAGGGGAGCTGCCTCCTTACTGCTTGTGTGGGATGGTAGTTAGGCTCTCCTGAGACAGCCTCTGTAGATGCCCACTGGTAAGGAAGGAAGCTGTTTCCTTGCCACCATCTTGAGATGGTAGCCAGGTTCTGCTGACACACACAGCCTCTCACTAGTTAGGAGACATATCTGCTTTCTCGTTCTAGGGAGTGGAAGTAAGAGCTCCACTCAGACAGTTGGAGTGCTGGTAGTTGTGTACAGTGGCATCACAGACAGATAGTGTAGTGTTTAGTTTCATGATGTTTGGCAAGAACAGGGCTAGTGAAGTCAATTTTTTTTTGTCCTACAGGGCTGTTCCTCTCCTAGAGGAACCAGAACTAAAATATCATAACTTGCTTTGTGTGTGTGTGTATGGTTGTTTGTCTTTTATTTTTTCAGTTCTTATTGGTTTTTCTAGGTGGCAAAAGCTTTATCACCCAGACTGGTATACATGGAGGGAAAAAACAAACCAACAGACAATAAGCAATCAAACACAGAAAAGGGAATTAAACCCCTAGTCCTGAGTTCTCAAGACATTCTGCCTTTTTCTTTTTTTCCACCTTTCATGGTCCTCTGACATTTGTTTCATTCATTGTGTTTAAGGTTTATCAGTGTAATAAGGAAGATGGAATAGGGTGAAATATCTCTCTTGCTCAGAACTAGAGGTAAGTTTCATTTTCTAATTTTTTGTTGCTGATATATAGAAACAGTTTTTTATGTTGACCCTTTTGATAATGATCTTGCTAAATTTACTTATAAATTCTAATACTCTTTTTATGTGGATTTTCTCCATTGAAATATGTTATTTATAAATAATGGAAGTTTTGTTTCTTCTGTTTATACATTCTTATTTATTCATTCATTTATTTTTACCTAATTTCACTAGAGTGCAGGGTTTAGTAAAAGTCTTTTGCCTAAATGTGAGGGGAAGTTTTACTAGAGCATAGTATTACCTATAGACTTTTGGTAGATATATCAAGCACAGTTAAAAAAATTTAAGCCATTCACATTTATTGAGAGGATTGATATTTGAGGTAGATTTCCGTTCATATTGTTGGGTGAATTCTTATTGTCGTGCTTTACTCCTTGAGCCATCGTGGAGTCCAGGTTCTAGACTTCAACTCTTGAGTGATTTTACTTTGGAGAGTGTCTATTGTGCAGTTCAGTGTGTAATGGAGGTGTGAGTACTTCCTGTAGGGCTGGTCTGGTCCTCACAAATTCCATCAGTGATTGCTTTTCTGGGAAGGTCTTTATTTCTACCTCGTAGATAAAGCTTAATTTTGCCAGGTAGAGAATTCTAGGTTGGCCATTATTCTGCTTTAGAGGATTAAGGATAGGCACCCTATCCCTTCTGGCTTGTAGAGTTTCAGTTGAGAAGTCTGAAGTTAGTCTGATAGGTTTTCCTTTGTAGGTTATTTGCTGTTCTTGTCTCACTGCTCGAAGGATTGCTTCTTTCATGTTTACTTTGATAAACCTAATAATTATATGATGTGGTGATTGCCTTTTCACATTGAGTCTCCCAGGAGTTCTGTGTGCTTCTTGTATCTGGATATCTAGATTTCTGGCCAGGCCAGGCATATTTTCCTCCAGCATTCCATGAAATAAGTTTTCCAGCCCTCGTGTATTTTCTTCTTCTCTCTCCGGGATGTCAATGATTCTTATATTTGGCTTCTTTACATAATCCCACATTTCTTGTATGTTTTGATTTTGTCTCTTGTTTCTGTTTTCTTTTTTTTTTCTTCATCTGATTTGTTTAGCACATAGACATTATCTTCAAGGTCTGAGATTCTTTCCTCTGTGTGATCCATTCTGTTCTTGAGGCTTTCCACTGTGTTTTGAAGTTCCTTGAATGCCTCCTTCATTTCCAAGATTTCTGTTTGGTTTTTCCATAGTATTTCAATTTCTTCAGAGAATTTTTTATTAATTTTCTGTATTGTTCTTGTGGCTTTTTTATGTTGGGTTTCTATTTTCTCTTCAATTCCATTGAGTTTTCTTACAATCCATATTCGGAATTCTTCCTCTGTCAGTTTAATCATATCAAGTGAGTTGGTATCTATTGGTGGAGATGGAATGTTTTCTTTTGGAGGTGACTTTTCTTGCTGATCTTTCATGTTCCCTGTGATCTTTCGTTGATTCTTTCTCATTAGGCTACTTTGTCAAGAACT
>NW_012142263.1:0-1202 GCF_000956105.1 Propithecus coquereli
AGTCACATCCAAGTCATGGCTCATCTGTCAAGCATTTTCTAGACTTTTCGTGTAACTGTGAATTTTGGGGGAGTTACAAGCAGGGAGTATGTGTGAAGCATCTCAAAAGGGACAGGCACCCTGGGACATAGAGAAGTGGAGAAACTTAGCATAGCCCTGCTCTGGCTAACTGAGCTATATGACCTTGGGAGAGTCCTTGAATTTGCCTTAGACTCAGGCTCTTCAGTGGTCATCAGGTGCTAGAAGGAGATAACTATCTCAAACTCTCAGGTCTACTCTTGGGTTCAGTATGTGTGTGTGTGTGTGTGTGTGTGTGTGTGTGTATACACGACATTAAAACAAATGAAACCCAATCCTGGACGTCCTCTGCTCTTGTTTTGATTTAAAAATACAGTCTCTGTGGCTTCATTCACCTCCAGCGTCACTGTCTCAGTAGCTGCTGTGAGGCATGGGGGCCTAGTCCACACCCATACAAGCGAGTGCCAAAGAGATACTCCCTTCTGGAAAATTGTCAGTTTGATACTAAGAGCCTTAAGTGGAAATGTTCACTTTTAAAACAAAGATATTTGCATTTGATATAAGCTCAGAGTTGATAGCGCATCATTATATATTTCATTTGTGACTTACTTTAAGTCAATGTATTAATTTATGTCAATTGTAATATTTCAGAGAAAAGATAAGTAGTGCCTAATAGTAATAATAATGATACTGATCAACAATATCCCTGTGGTTTTGGGGGAAAAATCACCCATTTACCTTATTATTGTTAGAATATGCAATATTAATGATGTATACAAGTCTGAATTGTCCAACGGAGAATACTTTGACTTTGCAAATGTTTGATCTAACTTCCTGGGTGGTAGGAGTGGGGAGGAGGTCCAAATGGCTTATTATTGTGACAAAACTCTTCTGTGCTTCTATCACACCAGTAAAGCTTCTGGGACCTGGCTGCTAGAGATCTTCTGTTTATATCCCAATTAGGCTAATGCGGAAGGCAATCTATCTAACTTCTCCTTTAGCTATCAAATAAAAGTAAGGGTGCCCATCTTGCAAGGTGGTTGTGAGGATTACAGATACTGCATAATGTGGTTTTTCAGGCCCTGCCCAGTTCATTCCCTGGACTTGGCTCCAAACCATTTTGCTCCATTAAAATAAAGCAAAACACAACAAATTCATCCTAAAAGAATGACAATTTCCCTGTC
>NW_012142264.1:0-934 GCF_000956105.1 Propithecus coquereli
GTATTTTGTTGAGGAGTTTTGTGTCTATGTTCATGAGGACTATTGATCTGTAGTATTCTTTTTTTGTTGTGTCCTTTTCTGGCTTTGTTATTAGGGTGATAATGGCTTCATAGAATGAAGAGGGAGGATTCCAGCCTTCTCAATGTTATGAAACAGTTTTAGTAGGATAGGTGTCAGTTCTTCTTTATAGGTCTGGTAGAATGAGGCTGTGAATATGTGTGGTTTAGGGCTTCTTTTTAATTGGTAGATCTCTTTTATTACTGTTTCAATTTTGCTACTCATTATTGGCCTGTTCAAGATTTCTATTTCTTCCTGATTCAGGCTTGGGAAGTTGTATTTTCCAAAAATTTATCCATTTCCTCTGGATTTTCTAGTTTGTGTGCATAAAGGTTTGCATCATAGTCACAGATGATATTTTATATTTCTGTGGTATCAGTTGTTAATGTCTTCTTTTTCATTTCTGATTGAGCTTATTTGAGTCCTTTCTCTTCTATTTCTGGTTAATCACGCGAGTGGTCTTTCAATTTTGTTTATCTTTTCAAAGAACCAACTTTTTGTTTCTTCGTATTGCTTTTTGGTTTCCATTTCATTTAGTTCTGCTCTGATCTTTGTTATTTCTTTTCTTCTGCTAGCTTTGTATTGGGTTTGTTCTTCTTTTCCTAGCTCTTTGAGCTGTGACATTAGGTTGTTAACTTGTGACCCTTCTGTCTTTTTGATGTAGGCATTTAAGGCTACAAACTTCCCTCTTAGCACTGCTATTACTGTATCCCAGAAATTTTGAAAACTTATATCATCTTGTCATTTAATTAGAAAAATCTTTCCATTTCCATCTTGATTTCATCATTGACCCAAGGATTGTTCCGCAGCAGGTTGCTTAATTTTCGTACATTTGTGCAGTTTTGAGAGTTCCTCTTGGAATTGATTTCTAATGTTA
>NW_012142265.1:0-1751 GCF_000956105.1 Propithecus coquereli
AGATTCATTTTGCCCATAGTTTTTGACAAAATATTTTTATTACAAAATATTATGATTGCATTTACTTTACCGAAGTATATTGCTCATTTTAGTACCTTTTCTATATGTTGACAATTTACCCTCATGTAAATTTTAATAATTTATATTTCCAATAAAACAAGAACATCATTACCACTGAATACTATAAATTTTAAAATATCGTGTTGATCCGATGGGCAAAAAAGACATCTAATTTTAATTTGCCTTTGTTTAAATTATATTGAGATTGAAACTTATTATGAATTGTCAATTTGTGTTTATACTTTTTTTTTTCAGGGTATTATGAGGGTACAAACATTATGGTTACATTTTATGTCTTTGCCTCACCCAAGCGAGGCAAAGACATGCACTTCCCCCCTGCAATGCTCCCCGTGTCCTTTAGTTGCGTGTTTACCCCCCCATCCCTCTAATCCCTGGAGAGTATTACTGCCATGTGAGCACCCTAGTGTTCATGAGTTAGTACCAATTTGATGGCGAGTACAAGTGGAGCCCATTCTTCTGATCTTGTGATACCTCACTTTGAATAATGGGCTTAAGTTCAATCCAGGAAAATATAAGAGGTGCTAGATCACTGTCATTTCTTATGATTGCGTAATGCTCCATTGTATACATATATCAAATTTTAATAATCCACTCATGAATTGACGGGAACTTGGGTTCTTTCCACATCCTTGCAATAGTGAATTGTGCTGCAATAAACATTCGGGAGTAGATGTCTTTATCATGGAATGTTTTTTGCTCTTTTGGGTAGATGCCTGATAGTGCTATTGCTGGATCAAATGGTATTTCTATTCTTAGCTCTTTGAGGTATCTCCAAATTCTTTTCCACAGAGGTTGCACCAATTTGCAGTCCCACCAGCAGTGTAAGAGTGTTCCTGTCTCTCCAAATCCTCGCCAGCATTTATTGTTTTGGGATTTTTTTTTTTATTTCAGCATATTATGGGGGTACAGGTGATTAGGTTACGTGTGATGCCCTTGCCCTCCCTCCCCTCCAAATACGAGCTTCAAGTGTGTCCATTCCCCAGGAGGTGCGCATAGCACTCATTGTTTGTGCATATACCCGTCCCCTGGTCCCCCCTACCCCCTCCCCCTGCCCAACATCCAATAAATGTGATTGTTACATGTGCACTTAAATGTTGATCAACTAATACCACTTTGATGGTGAGTACATGTGGTGCTTGTTTTTCCATTCTTGGGATACCTCGCTTAGTAGAATGTGTTCCAGTGCTTTCCAGGAGAATATAAGAGGTGCTATATCACCATGGTTTCTTAAAACTGAATAGTACTCCATGGTACACATATACCACAGTTTATTAATCTACTCCTGTATTGATGGACATTTGAGTTGTTTCCACATCTTTGCAATTGTAAATTGTGCTGCTATGAATATTCGAGTGGAGGTGTCTTTTTCATAGAGCAACTTTTGTTCTTTTGGGTAGATGCCCAGTAATGGGATTGCTGGATCAAATGGTATTTCTACTTGTATCTCTTTAGGGTATCTCCATGTTGCTTTCCACAGAGGTTACACCAATTTGCAGTCCCACCAGCAGTCTATGAGTATTCCTACCTCTCCGCATCCACGCCAACATTTATTGTTTTGGGACTTTTTGATAAAAGCCAGTCTCACTGGAGATAGGTGATATCTCATTGTGGTTTTGATTTGTATTTCCCTGATGATTAGAGATGTTGAGCATTTTTTCATATGTTTTTTG
>NW_012142266.1:0-3907 GCF_000956105.1 Propithecus coquereli
AAAAAAAAAAAAAAAAAAAAAAGCTGTTGAAAATAGTAGGAGAGTCCTGAAATACTTGAGAAATCCTTTTCTCTAAATACTGGACTTCTTCATAGGTAAATGCAAACAAGGATTTGGATTCATTAGCTACAGGAACAGAAAAAAAAAAAGCAAAACTTAGATTACCTTTGCAGGCAACAGACCCAAAGTCAAAATGGTTGCAGGATTAGGAGACACAGGGGTTAATGAAACAAAAACTTCATCTGCTTCTCTAAGATCTTGTACAAAGCTATTTAGCAGTCAACCATCTTTACCAAACTTATCTTCTTTACTTACTAGAAGTATGGAAATGTCAATGGAAAAGAACGAAAACTCTGCAAAATAATTTAAAGGAGTTTATTCTGAGCCAAATGTGTGTGACCACGGCCTGGAGAGCCACACTGAAGAAGTCTTGAGCAAGTGGTCCTGCTGTGGGTGGGCTGCAGTTTGTTTTTATACATTTTAAGGAGGCAGGAATTACACATAAATTCATAAATCAACGTATGGACCGCGTACATTGATTTAGCCTGAAAAGGCAGCACACCTTGATTGGGGGGAGCGTACAGGTTATAGGGGGGTTTAAAGATTCTTTGATTTGTAATCAGTTAAAGAAACGAGGCTTTGTCTAAAGGCTTGGACTGTTTTAAGTTGAGATAAGGATGTCTGATAATCAGAGACAAGCCACAAGACATTTACTGAAACTCGTGATGTGTTAAGTAAATTGTTGGCCTACAGGTGTGGTTTAAGCTTTGCCTTGCATAGTCCTAGGCCTGTTAATGATTTAGTATCTTATTGTTACAAAGAGTAACTCCAAAAGGGACAGGGTGTAACTGACCTCCCTTGTCCTCATCAGCTTTAAGGTTTTTCTGGGGTCCCCTTGGCCAAGAGGGGGGTCCATTCACCTGGCTGGGGGCTTACAACTTTGTTTTAGTTCACAGGACTAAGATCAGGTGAGTCTCCCTTTTTAATAATTATCCCTTTTTGTTAATTCTTTTGTAACAGGTTTGATTTTCTCTAATTGAGCTCTGGGCAAAGAATATTGTTTAACATATGGCCACGTAGCATATCCTGTTGATAAGTTATTTTTATTTGTTCTATATCTTGAATTAAGCCAGTATCACTATTCCTTAGGTCCCAAAAGGATGCATGGATCCGTGTCCATTTGGGGTGCTTTTCCAGCATGGTGTGAGACTGCCAGTCTCTCCCATCCCCTTTTTCTTCCAGAAAGCACAAAATAAACAAATCAGGAGCCTTTTTTCCAGGGAGCTTCACAAACACGTCATCTGAGTACAGACTACAGTAGCCTGTAAGTTGTACAGCAGGTATCTTCCCAGTGGATTTACAGGAGAATCCGGAGAAAATAAGAGCACATTGTTCCTTGTGCAGAGGGCCTCTCTGTACGGGAAGCACAGAGCAGTTGAAAAGAATTCTATTGTTGGGTGGAGTCTTTTAGAAATGTTAATTAGGTCAGTGTGATTGATAGCACTGCCAAGTCTTAGGTATTCCTGCTGATTTTATATCAACTTGGTCATTAATTATTCAGCAGAATGTTGAAATCTACTATAATTTTGGATTCGTCTATTTCTCCCCATAATGTAACAGAGGAAATGGCCTGAAAAAAATGGCAAAAATATTTTCTGTCTCTTTTAAACATCCTCCACTCCTTTATGAGAACTAAAACCTGCATCCCTGCCTCAGGCCAGTGGTGGGGAGGGACAGGGTCAGTCTTTTGTTCTTTGTGCTAAAGGAGATGGCTCAGCAAGACCTGGTAAAGGGAGGTCCTGGGTGGAGGTCACAGGATTGTCTTCAGCAGAGATGGGGCAATCAGAATCATCTACTGTAGTTGAACAGTAATTGTCTGAAGCTGAGAGCCCATCCGTTAAAAGCTCTGAGTTCCTGCTTATTATTAGGACGATGGCATTTCAGACAGGAGTCTCCATCCTCCTCCTTTGCTAGCAAAGTAATAAAATGTCTCTTTCCTCCTTCCCAAACCACTCATCCTCATTCTTCTGATTTGGCCTTGTGGACAAGTGCTGAGCTTTCAGTAACAGTAGTTCTATCAGGTTTTGCTTCATGTATTTTGAAATACTGTTGTTTAATATTTATGTATTTAGAAATGTCATGTCTTCCTTTTGAATGTATCATTATGAAACTTTTCTCTTTAACCCTAGTAATAGTCCTTTTAAAGTTCACTTTGTCTGATATTAACATACAGCTATTCCAGGTATGTTTTATTTAATGGTTTTGTGGTATATCTTTTTTCATTCTTTTACTTTTAACTCTCTGTGTCTTTATATTTAAAGTGGACTTTTTATAGATAGTGTATTTTGGGTCTTTTTTATTCAATCTGATAATATCTGCCTTTGTTTGCAGTATTTAGAGCATTCCCATTTAAGTAATTTTGATATAATTATCAAATGTGTTGGTGTGGAATTTTGTTCCTTCATTTTTTAAATTGTGATAAAATACACATAACATAATGGAGTGGTTTTCTTTATGTTTCCTGTGCTTAGGGCTTATTGAGCTTCTTGGATCTGTTGGTTTATAATTTTCAGAAGATTTGGAAAATTCTAGGACATTGTTCTTCAAATTTTTTTCCTGCTCCCTCTCATTCTAGGACTCCAACGACACGTGTGCTAGACAACTCGACACTGTCCCCACAAGCCCTTGGTTTTTTTCCCTATGGGCTTCATTCTTCCTCTGATCTTTTTACTATAACATCTAATCTGCTGTTAATTCCATCTGGGCTTTCCTTTAAAATATCTTCTCTTTCTCTGCTCATCTTCTAAATTCTTGAGCATATGTAGCATATTTATGGTATGCTGTTTTTATATCTTACCTATTAATTCCATCATTTCTCTCACTTACAGATCTGATTATACTGATATATTTTCCTCCTGATTATGCATAGTATTTTCTTACTTTTTCATGCTTATTATTTTACAAATATTTTAAAAATTTGTGGTATAATACAGCAAAATTTATCTATGTAATCATTTTTAAGTATACAGTTCAGTGACATTAAGTACATTCACATTGTTGTGGTACCATTATCATTATCCAGCTCCAGAATTTTTTTCATCTTACAAAACTGAAACTCTGAACTCATTAAACAGTAACTCCCCATTCCCCCTCCACCCCCAACCCTTATCAACCACCATCCTCCTTTCTGTCTCTCAATTCTATCAATATTTGCTTCGTATATTTTGATGCTTTGTTGTTAGGTACATGCTTATTTATAATTATCATATCTGTCTGGTGAATTGAGTCTTTTATCATTAAATAGTGTCCTTCTTTGTTTCTCCTGACAGATTTTGACTTAAAGTCTGTTTTGTCTGATATAAATATAGCAACCCCTGCTTTCTTTTGGTTACCATTTGAATGGACTATAATTTTCCATCCTTTCACTTTCAACTTATGTATATCCTTATATCTAAAATGTGTCACTTGCCTAGGCATGATGGCCCATGCCTGTAGTCCCCGTGCTTTGGGAGGTCAAGGCAGGAGGATCACTTGAGGCCAGGAGTTTGAGATCAGCCTAGGCAACATAGTGAGACCTTGTTTCCACCAAAAAAAAAAAAAAACAAAAAACCAGAAAAAAAAAACATGTCTTTTGTAGATAGCATATACTTGGATCTTAATTTTTTCTATCCATCCATCCACTCTGTCTTTTAGAGCGTTTAATCCATTTACATTTAAAGTAACTACTGATAAAGACTTGATGTTTTCATTTTATTGTTTTGTCTTGTAGTTATTTTCCCCCCTTTTTACTCTCTTGTGTGCTTTTGAGTTTCATTTATTTTTTTTGTAGTGACATCTTTGATGTCTTTTTCATTTTCTTTTGTGTATTTTCTAGAGGTATTTTCTTTGTGTTTACCATAGGGATTAA
>NW_012142267.1:0-1663 GCF_000956105.1 Propithecus coquereli
GGGGTCTCGCTCTTGCTCAGGCTGGTTTCGAACTCCTGAGCTCAAACAATCCGCCCGCCTCGGCCTCCCAGAGAGCTAGGATTACAGGTGTGAGCCACCGTGCCCGGCCGAGATTGTTGTTTTTAATTCCTTCATTTCAAGATGTCCACATTTGTCAACGATGATTTTTTTTTTTTTTTATTTCAGCATATTTTGGGGATACAGATGTTTAGGTTACGTATGTTGCCCTTGCCTCCCCCTCCCCCTCCCCCTCCATGATTTCTTTTAAGAAAAGTAAAGATAAAAGAAGATAGTTGGTTTGGCCTAAAAGGTGTGGGTTCTTGGGTTTTATTCAAATTGATCTTGGAAATTTAAATCTTCCTTTCCTATTCCTGCCAACTCGTGCCCTTCCTCCCTCTGCTTGAGTTGTTATTTTCTAGTAATTTTATAAAAATTAGAGTTATTGGAGACAATTTATAATTTAGAACTGTGCCACACTTTTCAGTACACATTCTGGTGTTTTGGGATTTGATAGGACTTATAATTGGGTGTGATAAAGAATGTCAGAATTTCTCTTAATGCTACACACACATAAGCAAATACTTTTGAGAAGCTAACCTTGATGTAAAGGATGACAAATGTTTTTCAGTTTTTATCTCTTCCGTAAAGGACTGAATTAGCTCATTTATAGAACACGTCTTGAGAATGTGTTCACACCACAATGTTTTATTACACTTAATTCATATTAAAACTTGAAAGTCATGAGATAGAGAAATATTTTCCTAATTATTATAATTATTCATATCCCTTTGACTATGATCAGAAATATCTTTTTAAATTCTCAGTTGGGTTTAAGTGGAACTAGTAGTATAAAGAGAGGAGTTTTGTCTTTCAAGGGGGATTTATTCTATTCAAGGTTGAGATAAACACATCAGACATCTTGGGATGGTGCTTCTTTGTTTAAATAGTCCTTTACCAGTTCTTTGAGAAGCAGAGAACATGTTTGACTTCAGTATGAGAAAGCTACCAAATAAGTTAATTTCTTAGTTAAGGGAAAAGTAATTTGAATAGTCTAATGTCGACAGAAAGGAATAAGGTTGTATGTACCTTGAGGGCAGAATGAATGAAGAAGAATCACATTCACAAATGCTTTATGTTTAACAAAATACGTTTAGCTGATAATATCCTATAGTCTTATCAAGTGCTACAATCTTTTTAAACAGGGAATGGCCAAATCCAGTGCTATTGAAACAGCCTGAAGAATGCAATCTTAATTTGCCTGTATGGGACCCAAGGGTTAGTGTATTATTTTTTCCCCTACAAATTCACACTGTGCAATAACAAGTAAAAATCATCTACATAAACTCCAGGGAGATTTCCCAGCCTTTTATGTATGAGTGGACATGTCCATATGACACTTTCTTTTAGATAACCTCAACTATAATTGTCCTCTGATGTGAGAAGCATAATTATGTACCCTGTAAACCACATTTAATTGTACATAGTTTTTAATACGAATTTTACTAACATTTTAATTTATTCTATATAGAACTACCTTGTAAGTCAAAGTTGTGTGGGCATTTGTGCTAAAAAAAAAAAAAATAAAAGGATACTAAAAATCCCTGTTTTTTTTTTTATTTTATCTAAATATTTTGTTAAAACTGAGTGGTTTTAGGAAAGCTTT
>NW_012142268.1:0-430 GCF_000956105.1 Propithecus coquereli
TAGGGGATGGATTGGTAATAACTGCAGTAACGGTGCTACCAGCATAGTACTGGAAGTATTATCAGTGACCATAAGCCCTGTGGTAAGCACTTTATTTTTTATTTTTGAAATTATCAACTATTTTAAACATTCTGTACAGAAAATAACAGAACACACAGCAGTATCCAATACCCAGCTTTACCAGTTCTTACTATTTTGCCATGTATATTTCACATCTTTTCTTTCAAAAAATAACATTTTACGTAATGATTAAGCCTTCTGTGAACTGAACCTTGAGTCCATTTTCAGCCTTGAGTCCATTTGCAGCCTTTTCATATTTGTTATCAATCATTTCCTACATATTTTCAAACATTTTCTACATATATGTGATCTTAAACACTGGATATCTTTTCTATGTTTTTAAAATTTATGCAAATATATCATACTTCGC
>NW_012142268.1:480-858 GCF_000956105.1 Propithecus coquereli
GAAGTATTATCAGTGACCATAAGCCCTGTGGTAAGCACTTTATTTTTTATTTTTGAAATTATCAACTATTTTAAACATTCTGTACAAAAAATAACAGAACACACAGCAGTATCCAATACCCAGCTTTACCAATTCTTACTATTTTGCCATGTATATTTCACATCTTTTCTTTCAAAAAATAACATTTTACGTAACGATTAAGCCTTCTGTGAACTGAACCTTGAGTCCACTTTCAGCCTTGAGTCCATTTTCAGACTTTTCATATTTGTTATCAATCATTTCATACATATTTTCAAACATTTTCTACATATATGTGATCTTAAACACTGGATATCTTTTCTATGTTTTTAAAATTTATGCAAATATATCATACTTCGC
>NW_012142268.1:908-1338 GCF_000956105.1 Propithecus coquereli
CAACATTTTAGATAACAGATGTATCTCTTCATAGGTAATTAAACTTCCTTTGCATTTGGATGATCAAAAAAACCATGAAAGCCATACTCAGCTTTTGCCTCAATTTCCGGTTTTTCTAATGGCTAAACCAGAGACAGCAGAATCAGGGGTGGACAATACCGCTGGCCTTTCAGAGAAAGAAATGGAGAGAAACAGTCGTGCGTCAGTGGATCATGAAGCTAAAGACACTTTGCATTCTTCTCAGGGTTGGTTAACTTGTTTTTCTCTGCATTCTATTGCTAATATTTCAAGTTGTGTTATATTATATTAAACTGGTTAAGAAGTATTTATTCTTTATTAATGTCTGATTGAAAAATATTGTGACATTTAAAGAGAATATAATCATTGACAAGAATATTAGTTTTAGATCACATTTTCTATTACGTTAGTC
>NW_012142268.1:1388-1743 GCF_000956105.1 Propithecus coquereli
GAGTTTGAGATCAGCCTGGGCAACATAGGGAGACTTCGTTTCCCAACATGTGAAAACTTAGCCCAGTACAGTGGTATATACCTGTACTCCCAGCTACTTGGGAGGCTGAGGCAGGAGGATCGCTTGAGTCCAGGATTTCAAGGCTGCAGTGAGATATTATGGTGCCACTGCACTCCAGCCTGGGTGACAGAGTGAGACCTTGTCTCTAAAAAGAAAGGATAACAAGGGATAGGACGTGGATACCAGCCAGCAGACGATAGGAAATAAAGGAGAAGGAACAAGATTAGAGGAAAAACCATAGGCATGATTTGGATCTACTGGATTTGAGATTTCTATAATACATTCAAATAATAAT
>NW_012142268.1:4364-4853 GCF_000956105.1 Propithecus coquereli
ATAAGAATAATAATAAAAATGACCCTGTGATTGGCTTGGGTACTGTTGGTGAACGATAACAAAGGATTTTAGCCAGTAGCACCTTTAATCCTGGCTACTCGGGAGGCTGAGGCAGAAGGATCACTTTAGACCAAGAGTTTGAGACCAGCCTGGGCAACATAGGGAGACTTCGTTTCCCAACATGTCAAAACTTAGCCCAGTACAGTGGTATATACCTGTACTCCCAGCTACTTGGGAGGCTGAGGCAGGAGGATCGCTTGAGTCCAGGATTTCGAGGTTGCAGTGAGATATTATGGTGCCACTGCACTCCAGCCTGGGTGACAGAGTGAGACCTTGTCTCTAAAAAGAAAGGGTAACAAGGGATAGGACGTGGATACCAGCCAGCAGATGATAAGAAATAAAGGAGAAGGAACAAGATTAGAGGAAAAACCATAGGCATGATTTGGATCTACTGGATTTGAGATTTCTATAATACATTCAAATAATAAT
>NW_012142268.1:7110-8254 GCF_000956105.1 Propithecus coquereli
AGACCACAGAGTTTTAAGAGTCTCAGGGAGGGACAGGGTGGTCATATCAGTAAAATACTCTGTGGCAGCACTAATCAGACTTTAATTTGCATATGAATCACCTGGAGATCTTGTTAAAATGAAAATTCTGATTCAATACGTCTGAGATGGGCTTTAATTCTGCAATTCCCACATGATGCGTGAACTGCCTATCTGTGAACCTCACTTTGTTGTAACCAGGCTCTGGAAAGATTGACCAGGATAAAGATGAAAAGGCAGTTTGCCTGCCGCACTTCCGAAGGCACCAGCTCTGGCTACTCACACCTCTACGCCCCCATTTAGTTGGCTCAGTCTTGAAAAATTCTCCATAGAGAGACTCCAAGCTCCACGAGGGCAAGGATGGTTGTTGTGCTTATTGGTGTAACCCAGGGCTTGTAATAATACTTGGCACATCATAGATTTTCAGGAAATATTTGCTGAATGACTAAATGAATACCAACTGGGATCAGAACTCCTTTCTGTGGAAAGCAGTCAAGCAGGCAGTTTATGTATTTTACTTTTTAAATTAAATACAGTAAAACTGACTTTTTTTAAGAGTGTACAAGTCTATGTAATTCAGCACATAGGTAGATTTGTGTAACCACCTCCATAATCAGAATAAAGAAACATACCATTATCCCCCCAAACGCCTGTGCGCTGTCTTTTATAGGCACATCCTTCTTCCCTCCCCAACCCCGCCCTGCATCCTAGGCCCTGATGCCCACTGATCTGTTTGCCATCACTACGGTTTTGTCTGTTCGAAATCGTCATACACTATGGAACCTTTTGTCGAGACTGATGTCTTTCACTCAGCATGATGCCTTTGAGATTCGTAGGAGTTGTGGTATCAACAGTTCGTTCCTGTGCATTGTTGGGGAGCATCCCATTACATGGATGTACCACAGTTTATCTGTTCATTTATTCAAGGACATTTGGATTGTTTTCATTTTTGGCAAGTATGAATAGAGTTCGTATAAATGATCATATACAAGTTTTTGTGTAATTATAATATTTATTTCTCTAGAATGCATACCTAGGAGTACAATTGCTGAATTGTATTATATGTGTTTATTTAACTTTATTAGAAACTGCCTGACTGTTTTACAAAGTGACCATACCATTTTGT
>NW_012142268.1:8304-11226 GCF_000956105.1 Propithecus coquereli
GAATACTATGTATCATAAGAAAAAGAATCTTTTATGCTTTAGGAAAATGTTTTAGAAAAAATTGATTATTTATTTGCTCTGCTCTGAGCTTGGAGACTGATCAAGCCTCACATTCAAAGACTGCAGAGGGACCTTCTGCTCCTGTGCTGAACAGATTTACACAAAAACAGGACATAAAGTCTCTGAATTCACGTCTTCATTATTGCTTATATGTATTTATTTTTCCTGGAAGCTTCCTAAGCATATTATTAGTGGTTAATATCCCCCACGGGTTTGTTTTCTAATATATCAGTGCTGTAATACAGTATGCTGTTTCTGCCACTGATATGTTGCTAAGAGATTTAATAATGGGTAAACAAACACAACATGTGGTAATTCATTTCAAATTAAAAGTTTATTAAACTCTGGCTTGATGACTTTCTGGCTATTTACAATTAAAGGAGCAAACCTTAGGGAAGGGGTGACCACGTGGTGTGTTTATGGCTGCAACATTTCTATATGAGAAATGAGTTTATGATCTTCCACAAGCTGTCCACATTGATAGGCTCCATATGTAATCTGTCGAATCGACATACTGTCCCCAAATCATGAAAAAGTGACTTTAATGATCACTTACAAGCACACATACATGTGCACATGTGTGCATATAAATGAGTACACACATACACACCCTTAGAAGATTTCAAATTTAATCCCATGGCTGATGTTTTAAGTGGTGATCAGCCTTGTAAATAGGTGGATGCCTGAGGCCAGAAAATATTTATGAAAGGCTGGAAGAAAAGACTTACGATATAAGTTTTGGGTTATTGCCATCTTTTAGGCTGTTTTACTTTTTAGGGAAATATTTGGTATGCTTGATAATTTTGTTTTGAATATGCCTACATTGCGTGAACAATGGTCTCTGGCAAGATCTATGTATGTTTTTTGATGCAGAATTCAATTCAGGAGAATTTTATCATGCAACCATGAGAACAAATCATGCTGCTAAATGCCATGGGATTATAAACCAAAACAACCTCCAGTCCCTGACCTCCAGGGGCTTACCTGAGCTCAAGCCTGCTCCACCGTGAGATATGTATTAGTACATGTCCACATGTCCAGTAGATGATGGGAGTGTGCACCAGCACTCTGGGAGACCCACAAGCCTTCTGGAAGAGAATTCATGCTTGGAGAAGAAGTGAAACAGATAAAAAATAACTGAGTAACAGAGACTTAGTTGTTAGGTGAGAGGGGCAGTTGTGGGAAATTTATGTTATCTATGAATCCCGTTAGTTCTCTAGCCTAGACATGTCATGGAGGAATTCCCAGGGAGGGGGATATCTGCGTGGAAACACTCAAACTGGCGGAAAGAGGGAACCATTTTATTGAAATTCTAGGAGACATGGAACTATACCATATGTTGTATTATATACTGTCCTATGAGCCAGTGAGGCATACTATATATATATATAGGAGTTCCCCCGATCCAAAGTTCTGCTTTCTGCAGTTTCAGTTAGCCATGGTCAACTGCAGTCCAAAAATAGGGGAATACAGTACAATAGATACTTTGAGAGAGAAAGAGAGAGAGATCACATTCACACAACTTTTATTACAGTATATTCATATAATTGTTCTCTTTTATTCTTAGTTGTTGCTGTTAATCTCTTACTGTGCCTAGTTTATAAACTAAACTCAATCACAGGTATGCATGTGCAGGAAAAAACTTAGTATGTACAAAGTTTGGTGCTATCCTCAGTGTCAGGCATCTACTAGGGATCTTGGAATGAATCCCCGATGGAGAAATAATGGAGGACTGCTCTAGTGTGTTCTATATACTACAGCTCTGTAATCCAAGATGTTACAGAGGCCACTGTAGGCAGAGTATATGAATAGAAATGAATATTCATGGGCTCATGTGAGTCATATAGGTGGATCCCCAAAATAAATGGGTGAGCTTTTGAAGGAGATTGAAATTTTCTTGAACTTCTTTTAAAATATCCCATTTCACATCGATACTGATATGATCTGGGGAATGATGTGTTAATTTCACAATTTCGTCCTGGGGTTGGGATAGTTTAGAGTTCAAAAAGCAAGCATAGATGGAAATTCTTTGGGGTAAAAGGAAAGTCACAGCTAAGTGAAGAAGTCAGATGGCATAAGGTATATTTGAAGAACTGTACGGAACCACTGGACTCCAGAATCTATTGGGATGAATTTGGGCAGTGAGCATTTTAAGACAAGAAATTCAGTAATGAGGCCATTCATTGCCTCAGCCCAGAGAAGAGATGGTAGGACCTGAAGTAGAACATTGCTGTGTGGTGTACTCAAGAGACGTGCTAAAGTTGAGTCAACAGAATTTGGAAAATGAATAGTTGTGTCATAATGAAAGACATGAAGATCACAGGCAAGGGTATTTCTATCTCAGGTATTCAGGAAAACAGTGTTGCCCTTAGCAGAGATAAGAGACTCAAAGGAGCAGGTTTCAGATAAAAGTTAGCCAGTTACTTTTGGTCAAACTGAGTTTCGGTCAAAGTGAATTTAAAGTGCTAGGGGAAATAAAGAAGACAGTGCCTTTCTTGGAGTTGAGAAGACGAATTTAAAGCTCAGGAGGGACATGTGGCATCATCTTGATAGATGTGGAGGTTATAGCCACAGGAATGAATAAGTTTACCAAGGAAGAAAAAAGTAGACCAAACTAATTATAGGACAACCTTAATTTAATGGACAGAGGGGAAAAAGGATCCAGTAAATTGCCAAGAAGCAATCTGAAAAAGCAGGAAAACTGGGAGGTGAGGCATAAGGGAGACCACAGAGTTGTGTTTTTTTTTTTTTTTTTTTGAGACATCTTGCTCTGTTGCCCGGGCTAGAGTGCCATGGCATCAGCCCAGCTCACAACAACCTCAAACTCCTGGGCTCAAGCGATCCTTCTGTCTCAGCCTCCCA
>NW_012142268.1:14176-14688 GCF_000956105.1 Propithecus coquereli
TACTGTTATGCCCCACGCAAGTCATGAAGCAGAGGAAGAATGAGGGGCAAAGTCATTCGCAGCTCTGGCAGCAGCAGAAGCACAGATGGAAAAGATCTGAAGGCACTTCACCCTGAAGCTCGGGAACAGGAAGCCAGGAACGGACTGGTCACCGAGCTTGGGTGGTAGCCCAGTCATTCACAGACCTACCGTGTGACTCTGAGAGTCCAATACCCGTGGTCAGTTTAGTCAAATCTCCATATCGTGTTCCCCGAAGGTCTGAGGCCACCATTCCACGTGTCAGCTAAGGAAAGACAATTTTTTTTCAGGCACTGTTAATGATCCCGGATCAGTGATGTATATTTTTAGTTAGTAATTTGTCAGTCATTATCCTATTCCTATTGAAGAATCCTGAATCCGATGTGTGGAACAGCACACGTGACTCTGCTTTTGACTGTTGGAGCTGACTTTGTGGAGAGACTGTCCCAAATAATTTCCTATTATATATTATTATATGTTTCTCTAATCACTTT
>NW_012142269.1:0-1513 GCF_000956105.1 Propithecus coquereli
CCTGCAGTCTTGTCCGTCGCTTCAAAAGGAAAGTACAAGTCTGTTCTTACAGTTGGTTGAGCGAATGGCCTTGGAAACATCCTTGACTCTTCTCTCGTACAACACATCCAATCCAGTGTTGAATCCCATCAGCCCTACCTTCATATACAGGCACATCTCATTTTATTGTGCTTTGCATTATTGCGTGTCCCAGATATGCGATTTTTACAAATTGGATGTTTGAGGCAATCCTGTGTCAAGCAACTCTATCTACTATTTTTCCAACAGCATGCGCTCACTTCATATCTTTGTGTCAGCATTTTCTAGTAATAAAGTACTTTTAAATTAAGGCACCTTTTTTAGATATAATGCTATTGCATACTTTACAGACTACAGTATAGTATAAACGTAACTTTTATATGCACCGGAAAACCAAAAGTATCACGTGACGCACTTTATTAAGATACTCCTTTATTGTGGTGGTCTGGAATTGAACCCACATCATGTCTGAGGTATGCCTGTATATCTGCTGACCACTATTCTCCACCTCCACTCCTACCATCCTGGTCTAAGATAGCAAGCAAATGAAAACCACAATGAGATATCACCTAATTCCAGTGAGGATGGCTCTTATCAAAAAGTCCCCAAAACAACAGATGCTGGTGTGGATGCGGAGAGGAAAGAACACTTATGCACTGTCTGTGGGACTGCAAACTAGTGCAACCTCTATGGAAAGTAGTATGGAGATACTTCAAAGAACTAAAAGTAGACCTACCATTTGATCCAGCAATCCCACTACTGGGTATTTACCCAAAGGAAAAAAAGACATTTTATAAAAAAGACACTTGCACTCGAATCTTCATAGCAGCACAATTCACAATTGCAAAGATATGGAAACAACCCAAGTGCCCATCAATACATGAGTGGATTAATAAAATGTGGCATAAGTATACCATGGAGTATTACTCAGCCATAAAAACAATGATGAACTAATACCTTTTGTAACAACCTGGATGGAACTGGAGACTATCCTCCTAAGTGAAGTATCGCTAGAATGGAAAAACAAACACTACAAGTATTCACTATTAAAATGGAACTAAATGGTCAACACTCATGTGTACATATGGTAGTAAAATTCAATGGAAATCAAGCAGGTGTGGTGGGGGATGGGTAAATTCACACTTAAGGGGTACAGTGAACACCTAAGGAGTGATGGACACACTTATAACTTTGACTCAAACTGTACAAAAGTAATTCATGTAAGCAAAACGTTTATACCCCCCATAATATTCTGAAATTTAGAAAAAAGATTTCTCACCTGGTGTTTTGCAACAGCCTCTAACTGGTCTGTTTCCACTCATACTCCCTTACAGTATATTCTCCACTCAATAGAGAGCCTTTTCAAACTTGGCTCCTGTCATTCTGCTCAGCACTCTCCAACGGCCTCCCATCTCACTCAGAACAAAGGAGTGTCTTTACATCAGCATGGAAGACCCTGCGGGATCCAGATCCCTGCTCTTCTGATTTCCTGCCT
>NW_012142270.1:0-1259 GCF_000956105.1 Propithecus coquereli
GAATTCTAAGAAATATTAAGAATTGTTATGAGAAATTAGTATAAATACCTAATGGGATTTGCCTAAAAAAATTAGAACAGGTGCTTGGTACCTCCACATTCAAAACAACTAAAAACTAGTCTTTAGTGCTTAGAGTGCTTAGGTACTGTGAGATCTTAGGCAAATGGCATTTATGCATTCTTGCATTTATTCAAAAATGTTAATTGCACACATTCTTTGCTTTCTAGTTCTGGGGATACATCAGTAAACAAAACAATAAAACCCCACAGATTCATCAGTAAATATTTGTTACTAAGTATCTGGGTAAATACATTTTTTAATGCTTGAATATAAGGAGATATTTTCATAACTCTACTGTTACTAAAGATACAGAACTGACTTTTGCTGCAAACTATGGCAACTGAATTTTTGGATGTCATTTAGTAGTGTCTGGGAATGGTTGGGGTGTGGATGACTCTGAAAAGATTTTTGGATGGCCCTATCTAATTTTCTTTCCCTGAAGCCCTTTATTCAGATTCAAGTGAGCAAGTGGCGCAGGAATGGTAGGAGTGTAGAAGAAGGCTTATGGAAAGCCCTCTACATGTTTAAAAGGGTATAGAGGAAAAAGTTTGGCCACTTGTCATTAAAAATCATTTTCATTAACTATATGACCTTTACCTACAGATTTCTTCTTAGTATTTTTAACAAGATCTTTAAAAACTTAGGATGGCATAGTCCAGTGGGGAAACTGCAGTGCCAAGGAAATCTACACTACAATTGTCGTTAGGCACCATGATGTTAAAAATACATATTAACTAATGGAAATAGTGCTGGACACTAATTAAAGTATCCAAATGACTTGTCATTATTAATAACCCTGGATTTCAACAAGGAGCACTTGCTGTGGAAGTTCTGTGACTATCCTGGGCACAGCATGACAATATTTTAAAAATATGTACACCATGAAAGAATCCCACTTGAAATAGCTATAAGATGGCGCCAAAAAGTCACCAAGTAGAACTGAGCACAGACTCAAAACGAAGTTGAAATTTATTCTCATGACTTCAATCTAAACTAAAAAGTAGTTTAAATTTTATACTTTTTGAAAAATATATGACCGACTTAATAACACATGCTTTCTTGAGTTTCAGATGATTAACTCCAGCACTCATTCATTTCACCAACCTTTATTGAATGCCCATTATAAACAAGGAGCCATCAAATATTTGGTGGAATAAGATGGGTGAAGAATAGAAGGAAGGAAGGATAAAAGAATGCAA
>NW_012142271.1:0-1071 GCF_000956105.1 Propithecus coquereli
CTCTATCTAGATACTTTAAATTCATTAATAGCTTATTAATCTCCCTGCCAAATTGTTAGGTTTGATTATCCCCATTTCGCAGATGAGAAAACTGAGGTTCAGAGAGGTTAAGGGGGTTACGCGGCCAGTAAGCGACGAGTTGGGATTCAAACTTGGGAACTGGAGTTCCACTGGCCCAAATGGGAGCTAACACCCTTCTGCCTCGCTGGTTTTTTTTTTTTTCTTCTCCTGTGATAGATTTATGTCCCAGCGAGGGTGAGAGCGACGCCGAGGCCGAGAGCAAAGAGGAGCACGGCCCTGAGGCCTGCGACGCAGCCAAGATCTCCACCACCACGTCGGAGGAGCCGTGCCGCGACAAGGGCAGCCCGGCGGTCAAGGCGCACCTCTTCGCGGCGGAGCCCGGCGGCCGGCCCCGGGACAGCGGGCGGCTGGACAAGGCGTCGCCCGACTCGCGCCACAGCCCGGCCACCATCTCATCCAGCACCCGCGGCCTGGGCGCCGAGGAGCGGAGGAGCCCGGGCCGCGAGGGCGCAGCGGCGTCCAAGGTGGAGGAGGCGCGCGCGCTGCCGGGCAAGGAGGCCTTCGCGCCGCTCACGGTGCAGACGGACGCGGCCGCGCACCTGGCCCAGGGCCACCTGCCCGGCCTCGGCTTCGCCCCGGGCCTGGCGGGCCAGCAGTTCTTCAACGGGCACCCGCTCTTCCTGCACCCCGGCCAGTTCGCCATGGGGAGCGCCTTCTCCAGCATGGCGGCCGGGATGGGGCCCCTGCTGGCCACCGTGTCCGGGGCCTCCACCGGCGTCTCAGGCCTGGATTCCACGGCCATGGCCTCTGCCGCCGCGGCGCAGGGACTGTCCGGGGCGTCTGCGGCCACCCTGCCCTTCCACCTCCAGCAGCACGTCCTGGCGTCTCAGGTATTTATCCTCCTGCCTCGTCCCAGCCCCTCCTCCATTCCCTCTAGTTTCTCTGTCCTTTGATACCAGATCCTCACCCAGCCCCTTGCCTAGTAGCTTTAAATGATAATGATAATTAATAATAATTTTATTAAGCCATTACTAGGTTTAAGGCTTATCT
>NW_012142272.1:0-1014 GCF_000956105.1 Propithecus coquereli
TAACTTTACTGAAATGAAGTAAACAGAATACTCATATTAAACTGATGCGTAAGGAAAAATAATGACATAGGAAATCATTATGAGCAATTGTTAAGTAAAAAGAGGAGGTTATTAAAGAGTGTGAGCTGCATAAGCATAATTGTGTGCATTCATTTACATGGAAAAATAAAACCTAGAAGAATGTGTGTACGCCAAAATGTTCACAGCAGATATTTGGAGGTAATAGGATTTAGAAAATTTTTATGCTGCTTTCATGTGTTATCAAAATTATTTCAAATAAATTTCATAATAAATATCACTTAAGAAGAAATAAAATCAATAAACAATTTTTACAAAGGTGGATCTACTACTACTTTTCAGAGGCAAAAAACACAGTGTAGATTTGTGGAAGAAGATATAACATGGCTTGCCCCAGTAGTCTACAAGGAGCTAACTGAGTCACCCACATTCTTTGATGGCATCTCGATCCCTCATGTAGTAGGAAACAGAGTTTTAAAGTTGGAGATAATAAGAGGCCCCAAATCGCTTTTGCCACTTATTGACCATGTGATTTTAATCTTGCTGTGCTTTAATTTCCTCATTTGTAAAATGAAGATCAATAGTTCAAAGCTTTACTGTGAGGGCTCATTGAGATGATAAATTTACAAGCAATTGTCCATAGCTGGACCTCAGTAAATGTTAGGTGCTTCACTGTATCATTCCTTCATTAAAAAAAGGGTTGATAATGTTTTTTTGTTTGTTTGTTTGTTTGTTTGTTTCAGCATATTATGGGGTACAGATGTTTAGGTTACGTGTGTTGCCCTTGGTTCCCCCACCCCAAGTCCGTGTTTCAAATATGTCCATCGTTCGGGTAGTGCGCATTGCACTCCCTGTGTATACAAATACCCGTCCCCTCCTCCCTCCTCCCCCCTTCTCCCGCGGAGATTCATTACTGAATGGTTAGACTCTTTCCTTAATTTAGGGTGTTTCTAAAGAAATTAAGTCAATCATAGAAATTGACCTGTATTAATGATT
>NW_012142273.1:0-1703 GCF_000956105.1 Propithecus coquereli
CCCATCCAAACCCATTATTGCACTGGTCTTATTTGCAAGTTTATCGTATTTAAGTTTTATCTTAAAGAGTCAATTAGTGCATGTTAAATAAATAACAGTACAGGTGGAAACAGACATGGCAAAAATCCAAAGTAATATGCAAACAATTAAGAAACATTGCCTAGACAATGCCATTTCTCAAAAAAGAAAAAAAAAAAGAAACACACTATCACAACAAAGAAAGTAAATAAAATAAAGTTATCATGTTTTGAAATTGAGCCTTAATTGGGTGCCAGGCACTGTACTAAATATTTTATAAGCATTAACTCTAATCTTCACAAAATCCTCTAAATTAAAACATATTGTTATTCCCAACTGACAGATGTAGAAACTGAGGCTTAGTCATGCTAAGTAATTGCCTCCAGGTCGCATGGCTAAAGTGGCAGAGCTAGGATTTAACCTCAGTCCTGATAGATGCCAGAACCCAGGCAGATGCTACTGTGGCATTATTGCCATTTGTGCCAAGCACAGTGCGGGATCCCGGCAACGCTCAGTCTGGATGATGCCACTCACTCCTGCAGGCAAAGGAAACACCCATGGGCCAACAGGAAAAGAAGCCACTTCCTGTCCCTGCAAGAAGGAGAACCTCACCATCTCTGAGTCAAGGTCCTCACCATCCCTGGATTCAGCCTCTAAGCTAAACAATTTATCTTTGAAGTGACAGGTGATGACTTAGTCACCCTGGCTCTGCCCTTCTCCCTTTTCCTGTAAGCCAGCTGTGTTTCGTGGGTGATTTAGAGTATAACCTCATAACACACAGGCTGTTATGTGACAAGCGATAATTTGGCACTGCAGGGAAGCTGTTGCATCCCCAGGATCTACCTGAGGGCAGAGCACCTTCCTGGCTGCTGATGGCTAACAGCATCTCTCATGCAGCAGAACTGGAGCCCCTTCCCCTGGGGGATTATTAGCTCTTCACCTGCACGGGGCCAGCCCACAGCCAGTAACTTTCTGCCCCAGGGTGTGAAGGGCCAGCCCGTTTGCATCAAGGGAGACTAATGCCACAGTACCATACGTGCTCCAGATACATGCAACATACCTCCCCGTGGCACGGGGCTGAAGCTAGGCTCCAGCTGAGAAAATACCTGCTTAGCTCCTTCTCCTACCTTGTCCTGCTTCCCTCGTCCCCTTCCCCTGGGAGCCTTCCCTTGCTGAAGCACTGCACCCAAATCTCCATCCCTAGTCCTGCTTTAGACTCTACGAGATGCCGCCCACCATGTGCCAAGGTGATAGGTACTGGAGACACACTTTCAGTAAGACACACGTGGTCCTTGAACCTCAGGAGCTTATGGTAGTAGACGAAACAGTCCCACAAACCCAAAGACACTGGGGCAAGAACTATAATAAAACATGCGTTCTCTTTACATGTCTCTCATTTTAGCACTTCTACGGGCCCAGGCCTGTGATAAACATTATTCAGGCACTGTTCCATTTGATGCTGAAAACAAACCTGTGAGAAAGACATTCCATGAAACCTTTTTTACAGTTAAAAGAACTGGTGTTCAAAAGGTGAATTAACTTGCCTGGCATTAACACAGCCATTAAGTGTAGAGATGAGATTTAAAGCCATTTCTCTTGGAACCTCCTCAATCTTACATGGCCTCTTTCCCATTTCTTGAGATCAGGGCTCAGCAAACAATGCTCCTGGGGCACTGCCTGTTTGT
>NW_012142274.1:0-1100 GCF_000956105.1 Propithecus coquereli
ACTCCATCATCATTTCCTCTAGCTTTCCATCTATTGTGGGGATCTTGTCCACAGAGTACCTGAAATAAAATCATCAACACTTTACATGAATATTTGAAATGACAGAGATTATTTGCTTAGTCCCATCCAAAGCATGTGACATGGATATTGAATGGATGGAGATTTACAGAAAGTAGCCCCGGTAGTCGTGAGACAGATAATGAGGCAAGTATAGGAAAAGCCCTTACTTCAGTGTTATTTGTTAGGGCTTTTCAGAGTAATAATTAATTACATCCCTTTCCCATCTGGATTCTGAGTCAAGCAAGAAACAGAAAGAGTTATCAGATAGGGATCAAAAATATATACTTTATTGCCATTAAAGCAGATAGGAGACTATTGTTTTGTATGCAATGAAACATGAGGGTTATTACTAAATAATTCTCCCCAAATCTAGACCCACCTGAAGAGAAAGCATAAATATCAGAAATATTGATTCCTCCAGTTTGAGAGGCACTGAATGTAGGAACAGAAAGAAGACACATGTGTATATGGTTTTTGAATCACTGATTCCAACTAAACAATAGTGGATGTTAGATCCTCACCATTTTATCAGATAAATTAATTTTCCTTTCAAAGGGAAAGGTGAGAGGAAAGAAAGAGGAAGCCCACATGTGATATTAACCCTCTTCTTATTGGAGAGTGAAGTGTGTATCCCCCTATGGAAACCCAAGTACAAGGGAATAGTATTGTACTTACTTTTTTTTTTTTTAACCTATGGCATAACTATTAACATACATTAATAATTTTAAAAAAGCAGCGAGAACACAGAATGGGAAAAATATTTGCAAATCACATATCTTATATGAGATTGATACAATTGAAAAAAAACACAACTACCTGATTTAAAAATAAACAGAGGACTTGAAGAGACATTTCTCTAAAGAGGATATACACATTACCAATAAGTATACAAAAAGATGCTCAACACCACTAGTCATGAGGGAAATGCAAATCAAAATGACAATGAGGTAGCACTTTACATCTATTCAAATGACTATCAAAAAAAGAAAAAAAAACAGAAAATAAAAATGTTGGTGAGGATTGGAGAAATTTGAACCCTC
>NW_012142275.1:0-388 GCF_000956105.1 Propithecus coquereli
ACAGACAGTGGCATTAGAAAGAACAAGTAACATATTACCATTGCAGCATTAAAGCAGGAGAGGTCATCTTTTGTATGAAGGATTCTCTCTGATGTTCTGAGGTTACTAATTGCTTAGGTTTGGAAGTCAAATCAATCTGCGTATCTGCTGAGTAGAGTCACCAGTTTCTAAAACAGTCAACTTTTCACTTATAACATTCAAAAAGCATTGACCTTAAAGTCTTCTAAAATAAACACATATAGATATTTTTCTATTTTCCAAACTACTTCCATAAGTCATTTTTTTTTCTACTGATCCTTGTTAGATCTTTCTTGCACTTTTCCCTTTAGAGAACAAAGGATCAAATGTGTGAGTCCAGAATTTCTAATGGCATATGTTTTCAATTCCC
>NW_012142276.1:0-9911 GCF_000956105.1 Propithecus coquereli
TCCTTCTGCATCTATTAAAATGTTATAGTTGGTCTTCTGGTCTGTCATCCTCATCAGAATCTTGGAGGATGTATTCATACCAGAACAGGTCATGAAGTCATTACATTTGACATTCTGTGGACATGATTTTCTTATGATATCTACTGAGTGTCTGACTTCACAAATAGCATTGAGAACCAAGGATGGTCATTTGCTTTGTTCATTAAATTATGCCACACATCTGAAAATGTGACTGTATAACTTAAGTGTTTCATTCATACATGCTGAATGAATGAACTCAAACCAGAACCTCTTCAAATATCTGAGTGTACCAGAGTCCCCACTTCCAGTACCCAGTTAGCACTGTTCTGTGTCAAGGACAAGACCAGATAGAAGGATTCTCAAACCTCCTTCACAAATAATAAATAGGTTTTGCTTTTTATGTGGTTTTTTTAAACATAGAGAAACATGGGCCATCTAGGCATGAGGCAGAGAGTTTCTTTGGTGAGGAAGGAGGAAAAAAAAATAGTAATGAATAATCATGGCAGATCCAGCAGTCTTTCCACAGAGCAAGGCACTAGGGACGTGCTAGCCATGTCGTCTCTCTCTACAAGAACTCAATAAGGTTCATCTTCTTACCACCTCACTTTTCAAAGGAGCAAACTGAGTCATAGAGAGCTACAGCGACATCTCCAAGACAGCTAGTAGGTGGCAGAGTCACCACTGAGCCTTAGAGCGGGCAGATGCTCACCTGCTGAACATGTGAGGTGATGGTGAAGTCCCAGTAGGAGCCTAGGAATGTGGTGAAGGAGATGGTTCAACTCTGGAAGCCTGGAACCAGGGACTCCACTGGCTGCTCCCTTGTGCTTGGCTGGAAGGTCTTCATCATGCACATCTCCTCTAGGCTCAGTGTAGAATCATTTTCATTCTAGGTAGGACAAGGAGGGACATGGTCAGTGACAGCACCATGAACTACTGGAGAATTGCGGTGTGGAGCTCAGACAGAGAAGCCTGAACCCTTCAGGGACTTGTGCACGTGGAGAACATGAGTGTTTCTGGTGAAAAAGTTTCTAAACTTCCAAGGTAAAATTTGATGTCAGGAATAAAGTATAATTAAATAATACCTTCAAGGCATCTTTAAGGTATTTTGTCAGCTGCAGAGCAGCAGCATCCACCTGCATTCATAGGCTGTGTGAAGAGCATTATCCCTGAGTCCTCAAAAATATCCTAATAATAGAGATAAGAAAACACAGGCTTTGGGATGCCAAATGGCTGCTCGACAGCACGCAGATCTAAACTGAGAACCTTTCACAGTGAGGGCTCTTAGAAATTCCTTCTAAGCTCCCTGAGGCTCAGTCTGCTCTGACATGGAGGGGAAGGGCCTGGGAAAGCCTCATTTCCTCTCAATTTTAGAGACAGTGCATAGGGCAAGACACCCTGGGAGAACACTTTTGACACAACAGCAACACAATTGCTTTTCTTTTTTCTTTTCTTTTTTCACATTAAGTCTTAAGCAACAACTATAGGAATTCCAGATTGGGCAAAGGGAAAACATTGGGGGACTCCAGGGTTGGAAAAAGCCCATCACAGGGCCAAGGATCTGAGCAGATGACTCAGGATAGAGGAAACCCACGTAAGTGTTAAATAACAGAGAGGTGACTCGTGAATATCGTTTGGGAAATTGGAATGAAATGAATGTGACTTCATTTGCCACACAGACACAAAATTGGCAAAACTTTAAAATAATATTAACACCCAGGGGAGTCTGGATGCAGAGAAGCAGCTACACTCAGAAACTGCTCGTGTCAGTGTACCTGCCACAGCTCTTTTGGAAAGAATTCTGGCTATAGCTATTAAATTTATAAATTTGCATGGCCTTTAACCCAGTAATCTTTTCCTGGGATTAGTCTGTGCTATGGGATGAATTGTGTCCTCTCCCCAAAATTTACATTTTTATGTTCTAACCCCCAGTGGCTCAGAATGGGGGTGGACACTCGGTCCTTAAAGAGATAATTAAGGCGAGTTCATTGGGTTGGGCTCCAATCAATTATGCCTGGGGTCTTTGTAAGAAGAGGCAGTAAGGACACAAGAAAAGGCAATAAGAAGCACAAGAGAAAACCCAGTGGACACAAAGATAGAAAACAGCCATCTACAAGCTAAGAAGAGAGGCCTCAGAGAAACCACTTTAGCCAACAGCTTGATGTCGGATTTCTAGACTCTAGAATTGAGAGAAATTAAAATTGTGTTGTTAAAGCCCGTCAGCCTGTGGTGCGGTGTCATGGCAGCCTTAGGATGCTGTTAGAGCCTATTAGGACACACACAGTTTGTTCCCTGCAGCATGGCTGACGAGGAAATAGCATTTATCATGCCAGGCTCCACCAGCATTGGAAGGCTGAACTGCTGTGGGAAATGGCCTCTCCCATGAAATATTATGAAACGTGAGGGCAGAGCTCCTTATTGATGCTACGGGGACGAGTTCTGCGAGACGACACATTGCCTTTTTTGTTTACCCCTCCCTTTTGATGGAAAAACTTTCCTAGCAGGAGTGTTGTTTTTTAAGTCTTGGAGAAGGTCTGGCAGGGCAGTGGAGGTGCCTGCCACAGGAGGTACTTGGGACAGGTAGTTAAAACATAAAACAGTAGTGACATGCAAAGATATTCATGGCCTAGAGTAAAGTGAAAACAACACAAAAGTGTTTCTGTGATATTCCTACAAGTATGTCAACAGGACTTTTCAGCTAACCAAGTTGCCACTGGGGACTAACGGAGGCCAGATATTTTTGGGAAGGGACTGTGGAATGCTCAAGTGGGAAAGCCTTTGGACAGAGCCCAGGGAGTCCCCATATTTCCATCTGGGTTCTAGACCTACCCGAGTCTTCTTGGGTTCCTGTCTGTGGAGACCTCTCTGTGTCTGCTCTCACCCCAGACCAGCACTGGCCGTGGTTTGTGGTGTGGTTCACCTGCCCTTCATCCAAGGAGAAGGAGAAGTTGGGCCTATCAGGCAGCTCCTCACTGATCTGTGTGGAGCTGTGCAAAGAGACTGCCCAGCAGCCAGGTCAAGAGGCATCAATGACCTGCCTGTTTCCACAGGGGACACCCCCATTAGAAATGCTGCTCCCCAGATCAGGCACATAGGAGATCTGCATAGACCTCCAGCTGGGGAGGAAGCAGATGACAGCTTGAAGTCCTGGGATTCATATCTGAGTAGACAAACTTGGTCCCTATCACTCACCTTCCCATCCTGCCAGCCATGACTTGGGGTATGAACCTGACAGGCCCACCAGGCTTCACACACTTGACAATCTACTCCTGTCCAGAAAAAGCTCTCTCATTTCTTCCTCCCCTAAGACATGGTGACGAGAAGTGGTGTGGGGAGGCCCAGAGGGGATCACAGGTGAGGACCGGATGGGCCTGACCTGGGCTGTCCTGTGTTACCTTTGAACAGTTTCTGCCAACTTGCCAGAGGCATCGGTGTGAAGGCTGAGCCAAAGTCTGCATAGTCAAAAAAGGCTCTCACTTCTGTCCTTCCTGAGGTGACAGACTCAGAAAATGGCAACTGAACAGGAGAACATCTTGCTCTCTTGAGCGTCTCACACCAAAGGAGATGGATATGGAGCTGGCTGTAGAATTGTCTGGTTGCCAGAGTTCTATGTTCTGTTGGAGTCTGTCACCAAGGAAGTGAGGTCACTGTTTTGGAGTTCCATCACCTGGGCCCCTTCCTTCCATAAGACTTTCCGAAAGGCCCCACTGGGATGCTCACTGTTCACCCTCCTCCCCGTGCTAACTCATTGCCTCTATATAATTATGCAGACAGCCCCCTGAACCCCCTGGGAAGACCTAAGTGCAGCCAGGAACCCAGGTTTAAGGAGACAGAGCTGGGTCAGAACCTTCTTTCTTTTATCATCTCTGTCACCCTAGATAAATAATTATGTGTTTCAGGGCCTCCCCAGCCCCCCAACATTCACAGTGGGGATCATGCTAGCGTCTGCTTCCTAGGAACTCATTAGGTATGTATGAGATAAAACTTAAGAAACTCATGGTATGGTGTCACATGTAGAGAATGCACAGACTTAAGAAATAGAAAAATTACGAAAAGGCATGGGAGGTAGCATGGCCGGGGGTCCAGCAGTGCGAACTTGAACAATTTACTTCCACTCTGGGCCTCATTGTTCATACTGCATCAATAACAGGTTGAAATTAAATGAAATTCAGATAGCGTCATCCTCTGACGTCAGACCTTCCAATGCCTTCCCATTCTATTTAGAGTCAGATCCATGAGCCTCATCTCAGCCTGTGTGGTGCGCGGCCTCCACAAAGGCTCACAGCACTGAGTGGTAACTGGCTCACTTCTGACCAACAGAATACAGCCGAAGTGATGGGCTATCATTTCTGTCTTAGTTCAGGCTGCCATCGCCAAGAACAATAAACTGGCTAGCTTACAAATAGCGTTTTATTCCTCATAGTTCTGGAGGCTGGAAGTTTGAGATCAAGGTGGCAGCATGGTCAGGTTCTGGTGAGGACTCTCTTTTCAGTTGCAGGTGCAGACTTCAGGTTGTGTCCTGATCTGGCAGAGAGAAGGGGACAAAGTTCTCTGGGGTTCCTACAATAAAGCCAATAATCTTAATCATGAGGGCTCCAACCTTAGGACCTCATTACCTCTCATCCGATACCGTTACATTGGGGGTTAGAATGTCAACATGAATTTGGGGGGATTCAGTCTATCGCAACTTTCAAGAATTTGCTACAAAAAAAGCAAATTTTTCTCCTATTTGCTCTGTCCTATGTTCTCTTAATCAGTTTCTCTCTCTCTCTGCCCCCCTCCCTTCCCCGCCCCACATTGTATTCCTCAAACTCAGGGAGTGAGCTCTGATGTAGAGCTGTTCTATGTAGAGGATCACATGGCAGAGAACTGGGGAAGTGCCCAGGCCAACAGACAAGGAGGAACCCAGGCTTTCAGTCCACACTGAATCCTGCCAGTACACACATAAGTGAGCTTGGAAGCTGATCCTCCCACAGTCCAGCTTCAGTTGAGACCACAGCCCCAGCCTCTTGAGAGACCTTGAGGCAGATACACAAATAATTGACATATTAAGTATTTGTAGTTTAGGGTACTGAGTTTTGGGGCAGTGTTGTCAGGGAGCAACAGGTCATCTACAAGGCCCCAGAATCCTCCCTCCCTCTGCTTCTTTCTCTCCCCAGGCCCCTCCAGCCACACAGGCCCCTTTCTAACCTCCTCTGCCAAACTCACTTTCCGCCTGTGAGTCTCTGCACAGGGCTTCTCCCTGACACACTCTTCCCAGACTTGTGCAGGGCTGGCTCCTGTTGTCATTCTGGTAACAGCATAAATGTCACCTTAGTGGGGCATTTGGGTCCCCACAATTCCGTGACTCCCCAGCCCTGCCTCCCAACATCCTACTTCATTTTCATTATAGCACTTGCTTTTTTTCTTTCACATGTACTTGCTTTAGTGTTTTTGTCCAGTTGTCCTTAGACTGTGGGCTCCTGGGGGACAGGGACCACTTGGTTGGTTTCAGCATCATATGCTCAACCCACCAGGGCACCTGCCACAAGGTGAGTGCCCAGGGCAGGGTTGCTGAGTGAATAAATGGGGGGATAACAGAGCCCCCTTCCTGCTTTTGACCACCTGACAATGTGGAGATCATTGATAATAACAGGAGCCGTGAGTTGTCTCTGAGACAGGGGACAGCCGGAATGACCTGAGCGTGACTCTCCCCTGGCTCCAGCTACTCCAGCCAAGCCCAGTGAGTACCAGGGACACAGGTTGCTGTCACCTCTGGTGGCCAAAACTAGCACTGCAGCCATGGGCAGGAGTATCACAGAACAAAACAACACCTGCATTGTGGGCTTCTCAAGATGGCTCTACAGGGTCCTGGTGATGCAAAAGAACAGCATCTTTCAGCTCCAGGAATAGTATGAGGAACCTCAGAAGCCTCCTTTCCCCCCTCTTTGCCTCTACCTCCTGGGGTGCGCAGTTCCCTCATGAGGTATCCTCACCTCAGCGAGGGTAGTTGTTTCCCCCACTTCCAAATGAGAACCTCGAGGACCCAACATGACCTGGATTTGACCCTGGACCCCAGACTCAGGGGCCAGTGATCCGAAACATTCTTCTCTTTCCCAAGTACTGAACTGCCCGAGCCCGCAATCCTCTCTCTGCTCTGAAGGATCTCCAGAGAGTAGAAAGCATCTTTCCAGAGCCTTCAGAGCACAGTGGGTCATAATGGTGAACAAAGGCCAGCAGACACTTGTGACTATGTAACTCTTGAGGACACCACTTCTAACACTTCAATTTATATAGGGAGAAAGTGAGGCTTTATCTCTCATTTCCCTTGTCTACACCAGGGCAAGTGGGCTCATCCTGGCTCCACGGCGCCCACAGAGCTGATGGCAGGACTCCAGTCTTGCCGTCTCAAGGCTGTGCTGGGTGTGGCGCCAGCTCAGGGAGAGCCCGAGGCCTGTAGGATCCTCCTGCCAATGCTCCGAGCCACTGGGCACGTAGCTAGGAGAGTGGCGGCCCCTGCCCCGTGGCAGAGCTGCGTCCAACCTCTTTCTTCCCCTCTTGTCATTTTCCTGGTGTCTGCTTCTTCTGCGACCCTACCGTCAAGGTCTCCGCCTGAGAAGTCCCTGTGCATATGTGTGCGTCTGTTCTCACGTAGATGTGTGCAAAGGAAAATGGCCTCATGCGGAGCGAGGGTAGGCCGCGGTCAGTAAGGATTAGGAGCTCTCATTTCAAAGCAAACCTGTGGGAAAAGGTGAAGCCAACCCCTAGGAAGCCAGAGTTCTCCCTAATACTCTGGGCTCTGCCCACATCCCGTGCTCTGGGTCGCTCCCCGCCTCTTTTCGGTCTCAGTTCACCAATTGTACAATGAGGAGTTGAGCAAGTGTGTGCTTGGTGAGGACATGACGCCAGGCTCCATCCACAGCAGATGCGTCAACACAGGCTGGGCACAGCCCCACATGCCCCTGGTGTGGACACGGGGCAAGGGGAAGCCAGGAGTCCTGTCAAAGGTCGAGTGTGCAGGCGCAGGGCGCCCCCAGCTCTGCTGTTGAGGACAGTCCCACAGAATCCTCCCCTCCAGCCTCTGCCTGCTCTTCGTGCCCATATGCCCTGGGGCCCACGGGCACCGCCAAGGTATTCAAGTGGCGCCACGGGCTGCTAGACCTGGTGGGCCTGAAGAAAACGAAATAATTTTTGTATTTCTCCACAGATACAGAGTGCGTTGTCAAGCTCTGAGTTTGGCAATTTTGTCAAATTATAACTGAGCCTGAGCAAAGTCTCATGTGTTTAAAGCTATTGATTGTTCTTTTTCTGGGAACCGTGAGTTATTGTCTTTTGTCAAATTTTCTACTTTGTAACTGTTCCTTTTCTTCTCCATTTCTAGCAGTTCTTTATATATCGGGGATGTGAGCCCCTTTGTGACATGAGTTTCAAACATTTATTCCCAGTTTATTGCTTTTTTGTTATGGTTTTTAGTTTTTGTTTGGATTGGTTTCCTTGGTGTTTGGTTTGTTCAGTTTTGTTTTGTTTGCCAAACATTACTGAGATGTCGCTTCCCTCCAAATTTAGTTACAGCTTCTACACCCTCAGTAAAGTATCTTAGCAGATAGCGTGTAGGAACTGATTAGCGAGTTTCAAAGTTTACGTAGAAATAGGAGCCAAGGACAGTCAAGACAATTGGGAAGAAGAATAAAGTTAAAGTTCTCACGCTCTTGGATATTCAGATTTAGATTAAAGCTTCAGTAATCCAGGTCGTGTGGTTGAGTAGTGCAAGAGCAGGCACAGGAGAAACAGAAAGATCCGGGAGTCCAGATCAAAGCCCACATTCAGACATTTTGTATATTGCAAAGGAGGCACCGGGTGGCAGTGGGGGAGAAAATCTTCTCAATAAATGGCCCAGGGGCAACTGGTTATCCATGTGGGAGAGTAACGAATCTTGATTACCACCTCAGACTACAAACGGAAGTCAATTCCAGGTGAATTTTAAATCTAAATGTAAACATTTTATAAGATACATTTCTAGTAGGTAACGGGAGAAGATTTTCATGACCTTGGGACAGGCAATGATTTCTTAGATAAAACACAGAGCGCACTAACCATAAAAGGAAAAATTGATAAATTGGACTTCAATAAAATTAAGAACTTCTTTTCATCAAAAGACACCTTCAAGAAAGTAAAAAGGCAAGAACAGGGTGGGTATATGTGTATGTCATAGGTGTGTGTGACAAAACCTTCTAGGATATGTAATTAACTCCCATAAATTAATAAGAAAAAGACAACGTGCTGGAAAAAGTGGGCAAGAGATTTAACTAGGCATTTCACAAAAAATAACCAAATTGCCAACAAGTATGAAAATGTGCTCAGCTTTCTTAATCATCAAGAAAATACAAATGAAAACAATATGATACTATCATGCAATGGCTACAATTAAAAAAAATAATAATCAAGTGTTCATGGTGATGGAGAGCAACTGAAACTCTTGTATGCTGCTTTGTGTGTAAACTGTTACCAACACTTCCAGGTCTTGATGGGTCGGGTAGGTCCTTCAGAAACCAGGAGCCACGTGCAGCTTGGAGGAGCCCGGACCTCGGGCCATAGCGACCCCGTGTGGCTGCGTGAAGCTGGCTCTGGAGACTGGATTTTGTTTGTTTCTCACAAAAATGGTCATTTGAGCTGTAAGGCAAAAGTGGAGCCTTCTAGGCTGAATGGTGCAAAGACCGGAGATTTTTCTACAAGGAGCCCTCATCCTCCCAATGCGATAGGACCGACCCCGGCCAAGCCGGAAAAGGTAGGAGGTGGAGCTACATTCCTTTCTGGAGCTGACATGCCACATGGCACACCCGTACTAGACATAAAGCCCTACATGGCTGGTTAGGACTCGCCACAAAGTTCGATGCAGCCTTTAGAGGATGTTAATTTGCGGAATAACCAACATAAACCAAAAACTGTATCCCGGTGTTATGACAAAACTGATAGTTGTAATCAGCCACAGCTCTCTGGATTCAAGGAGCCACAACCCCACCATAGCACCAAAGAGAAACCTAAACGTCCTGAAGCTAGAACTTCAGAAGGCAACTACGTGAAACACAGCGACACAGCAAAAACCCAGCACAGCTCGCCCAAGCGCAGGGAGACAGTAATGGATTTCGGTTTGGAATCAAGAAGTGATCAAAGACCAAGTGTGGCGGAAGAGCAGATTAGCCCAAACTGCCTGGAAAAGAGCTCTTCAGAGGAAGGTACAGATGAGAGGCTAAGAGAGTGGAAGGAGCAGCGGTCCCGCAAGGAGGCAGTGCAGACACAGCCCGCGGAGCCTCACTGTCCTGCCGGGACAGCTGGCAGAGCCCCCTGCAGTGTGCTTCCTGCCTGGGGGAAAACGGCCCCCGTGGCCACATTAGAAGTGCGGTTTACTCCTCATGCCGAGATGGACCTTGGACAGCTCAGTTCAGGAGGTGAAACAGATGTTGGTCAGGCGTAATTTAAATAGCTTCAATCAGCAGAGGAAGCAAAGCTGCCATTGGGGCTGCGCTGTCAGGCGATCCTGGGTCTGCCTACCGCCGGCAGCTCGGCCAGGACCGCCTTTCCTACTTTACTGTAGACAGAGCACATGCCACTTGCTGGTTTGGCGATGGCTTTGCAGAGGTTCTAAGTATCAAGCCGGCTTCTGAGCTGCTGAGATGACCGACCCTGTGGAATCCTTGGAGCCTCCATCACGTCTTTAGACGGCCTGGTTGACCTTTGGTGGCTTTTGGGTGCTTTGTACAAGCTAATGATGTGCAGATAAGCAACACTTTGTGATCTCACTGCTTCGATTGATTTGGGCTGTTCAAAATATTTATTTGAAAGACATGTATTTTATTAAATTTAAGTGAGAGATATAATAAAAAAACACTTTTAAAAACCCTTTGGTAATACCTTCC
>NW_012142277.1:0-1024 GCF_000956105.1 Propithecus coquereli
AGTTAAGAGTGAAAAAAACACATCAATGAAATAATAGCTCTTAACAGATAAAATTGGCAAAATTCTTTTAAAATAATAATGCCTCGGGTTTACAGGAAAACAGGAATTCTCATATATTGCTGTGGGAAATAAATTGCTATAATCTTTCTGCGGAAAGTTTGGCACTGTTAAGAACTTCGTACAGGGGAAAGCGATCTGACATGTGAGGAGAGATTTTATCAAGGATATTCATGGTAGTATTATTTATAACAGGGAAAATGGGAAACAATCTAAATGTCCTCCTACAATAGGGGATTGGCTAAATTAATTATGGCATATTGACAGGATTGAATACCTGTAGCATTTAAAGTCATATTTTGGAGACTATCTCATGCCGTGGCGAAGTGCTTCAGTAGATTGTTAAGTAAAAAAAATTAGAATATAAAAGCTATATGTGGCTCAATCCTAATGGAATAAAGATTTACATTCATAGACAAAAAATTAGGAATATGTCAGATTTTTGACAGTAGTCATTTCTGGTTTATAGGTGATATTTGTTCATTAAATTTCTCTGGACTTTCTGAATTTTTCACAATAAACATGAGCTACTTTGATAATAAGGAATACAATTCCAGTTATACAGGAACTTAGTTTCTTTATTCACAGTAATTAGGTAAAAGGGTGGGTGTGAGAGAGGAAGCTCAGAGACGGAGCACACAGTGGACCCCTGGGATGCGGAGCTTCTCTGCTGTCCTGGTCTACCCCCCACCCAGCTGCTCTTGTGCAGTTTAATGTGCATGCATTCACTGATCATGTAAAAGTGTTTCGGACAGGAGATCATCTGGGAGGAAACAGACCGAGGGTGAAAGCGTATGTTGACTGCATGTGTGTAGACGAGTTAGGTGGGGAGGCAGACTGGTAACCCAAGTTAGCACAACTCAACCCAGGATGAACTAGAGCAGCTCACGGAGGGGAAGACAAGGATCGGAGGGGAAGACAATGATCGTAAAGACAAGAGAGAGGTAAACTTAGATTCTGCATTCCT
>NW_012142278.1:0-1206 GCF_000956105.1 Propithecus coquereli
TGGCAAATCATTTCACTTTTTGGAGGTTCTTTCTCATTCAAGGTAGTATGAGGGTAAGCACTGTGCAAACTTTGTAGTACCCCTGCCAGCTCCACAATCCTATCATATTATTCTCCTGGTATCATTAAATTTGATAAACTCAAACCAAAGACATCCACTTTCTTTTCAGTACTGAAAAACATTACATTTTTTGAAAAACAATAATACTTAATTATATGTTTTCCCTAGGCAAATACTATTTGACGTACCAAAAAGAAAAGGCCCACTATTGCCAGTTGTTGGTTGTTAAATGAAGGTTAACATTGCAAGAGACTTGGTTAGGGTGTATGAAGCTGCAGGTTAGCTATACCCTTCAAAATGGATGACTTCACATGTGATGACAATGATTTTTAAATTTACTTGATGAATTGCAGAATATTTCAATGTCCTGATAATATTGAACAACAAGATAGTGTCACACAATAGTTGAGCAGGAAGAAAAGATTCACAAAAAGAAGTCAATTTTCAGTGTATATTCAGAGGTATTTTTGTTTTATCAGTACTTTTCTTATCATTAAAGGGACCAAATAAACATAAATTTTGAACAACACATAAAAGTACTTATTCTTACTGTCAGTCTCAATTTAGATATGATAGTTTATACAGCTGATATTTTAGTGCTGAATTTGAATACCAATGTTATCTAGCTAAAAGATTGAAATGAAAAAGATATGGTTGATATGGTCTAGTGTTTGGAAGAAAGAAGCTTCTTTTAAATTGAGTGTTATGTTTTTGTCTGCTTAGTCAAAGATCAGATGACAATATAAGGATGGTTTTATATCTGGATTCTCAGTCCTGTTCCATTGGTCAAAGCAGAAAAAAACAAACACTGGGGAAAAGAATCCCTCTTCAATAAATGGCACTGGGAAAATTGGATAGCCACATGTCGAAGACTAAAATAAGATCCTCACCTCTCACCTTTCACAAAAATCAACTCATGATGGATAATGGACTTAAAACATAAGGCAGGAAGCAATAAGAATTCTAGAAGAAAACATTGGAAAAACTCTTATAGACATCAGCCTAGGAGAAGAATTTGTGAAGAAGACCCCAAAAGCATCACGACAATAATGAAAATAAACAAATGGAACCTGATCAAATTAAAAACTTCTGCATAGCCAAGAAAACTATAATGAGAGCAAGCAGACAACCTACAGAATGGGAGAA
>NW_012142279.1:0-361 GCF_000956105.1 Propithecus coquereli
AGACTCTGTGTTCTAGTTAGGCAGGTGACCAGACCATAATCCCCTTCTGTTTTATATACGTAGACTCTCATATTCATTATCAAAAATCGCCCTTTCCTCATTTCTACCTTTTCTAAACATCCTTCAGATCTCAGCACAAGAGTTTCTGCCATCTTGGCCCACTGCCATGGGAACGTTGAAAGTGCTCTTTTGTGAATCACGCTCTTATCAAGGTATAAATCTTTTCTCTTGAGTTTCATGAGAATATGAGCAAAACCGAACACTATTTTGCACATAATTCAGTTGTAATAAATATTATGAATGAATGGAAGGAATGGACCCTGTAGCACTAAAAATCAGACCAAAAAGGCCATAAAATGCC
>NW_012142279.1:4750-5060 GCF_000956105.1 Propithecus coquereli
ACAGTGTAGATTTTTTCAGAGCCTTTAAAATGCCTGTATGCCTAGGAATACTTTATCTCCAAGTAGGCACGTTACGGTATGAAATTAGATTAGAAAATGCTACTTCCAACTGAAATTTTCTCATCTTCGATCTAATCCCACTCTCAACTCTACTTCTCTTCAAACTTTGTGAGTGTCTACAGTGTGCAAGGCCTGGTAGTGGGTAGGCGTTGTAGAGAACAGACAGACCCTACTCTCCTTAAGATTGCAGTCCCGTGGAGAAGAAGCAAATACAGAAATAGCTGTGCTGAAAGAAGGAATATAAATATCA
>NW_012142279.1:7210-8103 GCF_000956105.1 Propithecus coquereli
TAGGCTGACGCCACGGCACCCCAGCCCAGATGACAGAGCGAGACTCCATCTCAAAAAAAATAATAATAATAATTAAAAATAATAATAATAATTACATGCCATGGAACCTTAAGGTTGAAGGAACTCGAAAAGCATAAGGGAGAGCCTAGGTCTCCCTTACTAACAGCATCTTAGTAAATTATTTCCGCTCTCTGCATATGAACTTATTCATTTACTATAAGCAAACAATAATATTAACTGTTAAGGTAGGAGAAAAGTCTTCTCTCGTCTTACCATGTTTCTGCCTCTGCCTTTCTCTACACCTTAGGAAAACTGGCCAATCTGATGAATTAGAGTTTGACAAATTCAATGAGACTTTCTAATGGAAAAGTTATAGTGACTTGAAGACAAACAGCAAGTTGACTGCTCTCTCTTGCAGTAAGACAATTAAATAAAGAGACTTGACATCCTCATCCACGTGGCTGGTGAGATAAGTGGATTCCGAGTCTGTTTCATAGGCTCAACTGTATTTCTCTGTCATAACACGTGTCTCTGAGCCTGTGAATCGCAGAATGTAGATTCTGCATGGGTGGACGTAGGCCTGGAACTACAGAAAGACTAAAATCCAGCTTCCAATCAGCTCAGTTCCAGACTGAATATTAAGGTGACCTGGCCCAAATGCCAGCTAAAAGTAAAAGAAATAATCTATGAAAGAGATGATATCATCCAGAGTATTAAATGATCTCCGCTATGTACATATTATATCTGAAATTTAATCAGAAACTTCCCAGGCATACTAGTAGACAAGATCAAATGACTGGAACCCAGGAGGAGGAAAAAAAACCCAGAAATTAGAAATAATCTTAAAGAGGAACTATGTACTGTAGTTATCAGACACAGACTTTTAAATAACT
>NW_012142279.1:11019-12146 GCF_000956105.1 Propithecus coquereli
CTTGTGAGAAATGTATTATTACAGCATTTTACAGATGAGGGAAATTAAGACTCAAAAAATTTAAGGTTCTTCACCCAACCCATACAGCTCAATGGCCAGGCCATGATTTGAATCCAGATATTCTAACTTTTCTTACTATGCCCACTTCACTACACTATGAACCCCTTGTGTATCTGATGGATAAATTTTACTACTTAAAGTTTAGAAGCTATTGTCCTAAAATTTCTGAGCTTTTTATATAGCATACTGATATTAATTAAGCATCTACAATGGTTTAGGCTCTGTACAGATAATCTTTAAAAATTTTAATGAGAACATTTTAAAGTATGTAACGGTATTTAACTGCATAAAATAAAATGGATCAGAGACAGAGGGAAAGGAGACAACCCAAATAAGGACAATAGAACTTTTAAAAGGACTTAAAGAAAAATAAGAACCTGCAAACTCACGGTGCTAGTTGAGTTGGGTAATTTTTTAAAAAATTCTTTTCCTCTTTCATTGTTGTGTCATGAACTCCACTGTATGTAAACACAGGTCCCCTGATCCACGTCACAAGGAAGAAGACATGAAATATTCATTACTCTATCTGGTGGGAAATTCCCTCTACTTGGCATGTTATGCCCTCCCTACCCCACCTCTTAGATGCTAAATTACACTTAAGCCTCCAAACTCTAGCCAGGCCTTCTGGGAAAGGCTGGCTCCCCTGACTTTCCCCAGCTTCCTTGACTTTCCCTAGCCCTACCTGTGCAATACGCTTATCACGAGACATTCATTCACTGGGTGACTTGCCTGTGACTCCTATCAGATTTTAAGTACTCTGTAAAAAGAAAATACATATTACTCAACTTCGCTTCCCTACTGCCTTGTAAAGTCGTGGCCTTGCAGAAGTGTTCAATAAATGTTTGTTAAAAACACAAAATACACTCTTGTGATACTTCGCTTACCAGAATGGGCTCCAGCTCTATCCAGGATAACACAAGAGGTGCTAGATCACCATCATTTTTTGTGGCTCAGTAGAACTCCATGGTATACATATACCAGATTTGGGGAGGAGGGGATGGGTATATTCACACCTAATGGGTGTGGTGCACACTGTCTGGGGGATGGACACACTTGAAGCTCTGACT
>NW_012142279.1:23436-23988 GCF_000956105.1 Propithecus coquereli
TCACGGTGCTAGTTGAGTTGGGTAATTTTTTAAAAAATTCTTTTCCTCTTTCATTGTTGTGTCATGAACTCCACTGTATGTAAACACAGGTCCCCCGATCCACGTCACAAGGAAGAAGACATGAAATATTCATTACTCTATCTGGTGGGGAATTCCCTCTACTTGGCAAGTTCTGCCCTCCCTACCCCACCCCTTAGATGCTAAATTACACTTAGGCCTCCAAACTCTAGCCAGGCCTTCTGAGAAAGGCTGGCTCCCCTGACTTTCCCCAGCTTCCTTGACTTTCCCTAGCCCTACCTGTGCAATACGCTTATCACGAGACATTCATTCACCGGGTGACTTGCCTGTGACTCCTATCAGATTTTAAGTACTCTGTAAAAAGAAAATACGTATTACTCAACTTTGCTTCCCTACTGCCTTGTAAAGTTGTGGCCTTGCAGAAGTGTTCAATAAATGTTTGTTAAAAACACAAAATACACTCTTGTGATACTTCGCTTAGCAGAATGGGCTCCAGCTCTATCCAGGATAACACAAGAGGTGCTAGATCACCAT
>NW_012142279.1:26469-26881 GCF_000956105.1 Propithecus coquereli
TTATCTTATTAAATCCTCATCACACTTCTGTAATTATTGTCTCCATTTACCCATGAAGAAAGTGCGATTTAGAGATAACAGTAGTCCCTTCTTGTCTGAGGTTTCTTCTTTAGCAGTTTCAGTTCCCTGAGGCCCACCACAGCCCAAAAATAGGTGAACACAGTACAATATGAAGTTTTATGCACATGCACATAGAAAGATGGAGACCACATTCACGTAACTTTCATTACAGTATATTGTTATAATTGTTCTATTTTATTAATACTAGTTATTGTTGCTAATCTTTTATTGTGCCTAATTTATAAATTAAACTTTATCACAGTTGTATGTGTATAAGGCAAAACATAGTATATAGAGGGTTCAGTACTATCCACCAGTTTCACACTGGGGGCCTTGGAACATATCCCCTGTG
>NW_012142279.1:26931-27317 GCF_000956105.1 Propithecus coquereli
AATTCACAATTGCAAAGATGTGGAATCAACCCAAGTACCCATCATTTCATGAGTGGATTAACAAAATGTGGTGTATGCATACCATGGAGCACTACTCAGACATAAAAAATGAATTAATGCCTTTTGCAACAATCTGGATAAAACTGGAGACCATCTTCCTAAGTAAGGTATCACCAGAATGGAAAAACAAACACCACACACACTCACTTTTAAATTGGAACTAACTGATCAGCACTCATGTGCACAGATGGAAGTAAAACTCAACAGAAATCATGCAGTTGGAAAGGGGTAGGACAGTGGGTGACATTATACCTAATGGGTACAATGTACACTATCTGGGTGATGGGCACACTTATAACTTTGACTCAAGCAGTACAAAAGCAATC
>NW_012142279.1:27367-27710 GCF_000956105.1 Propithecus coquereli
GAGGGTTCAGTACTATCCACCAGTTTCACACTGGGGGCCTTGGAACATATCCCCTGTGGATAATGGGGGATACGTACATAATTTGACCAACGTCACGAAACTAGAAACCACAGAGCAAAGATTCAAACCAAAGGCTACTGACATCCAGAGTCCAAGCTTCACCCTGCTTGTCTTGCTAATTGTTATCCAGTTGTTTTCAATTTAAACAGAGACAGAGAAAGAGCTTTGGAGTGAGATAGCACTGTAAAGAAATCTCAGTTCTTCCACTTACTAGGTGTGGGACCAAGGGCAAATTACTTCATTTCTTCACACTGACTTTGCTCATCTGTAAAAGGGGGATAAT
>NW_012142280.1:0-1080 GCF_000956105.1 Propithecus coquereli
AGCTAAGAACAGCAAGAATATATTTATTAGCAAAGAGCACAGCAGAATGGAAATAAAAAGACTTGGGTTTTCCATCTTGCTTGATCATTGACTTTGTCACCTTAGGATAAATCATTGAATCTCTCTGAGCCTCAAATTCCTCGTCCACAAATTAAGGCAGTTGGTCTAATGATCTATAAAGTCCCTTACACTTCTAAATGTTATGACTACATCTTTTAGTTTAAAACTACTATTTGAATATTTAGTCATACTATATTAACATTTCTTCTCAATGAGTATATTCCATTGAGACATCTGGTTTCACTTTAAAAAAAAAAAAAAAAGTGAAGTCTATCACTACCTGAGCTGTAAAGTTACTACCCAACTACTATGCAATCAACAATTAAACCAAGGACTATGACAAAAGAAAACTACACAAGAAAGAACTGTGACCTTCTATTTCAAAAGATTAACTGAAAATATGCATTTGCCTCTCAGCCCTCCCCACATCCCTCCAATAGGACAGAAGAAATATAAAAATATGAAAATAAAAATGCTGGAAACCAAGAAAGGCACATATCCACCAACAGACTTCAACTATAGAAATTCTGTAAACTAAAGAGCAAATGGGATCAGACTGATAGGAAACAGAGCCAAGGAATCTTACAAACAAAAGAGAAGGAGAATTTAGGAATAACCACAAGATCAAAGGTGACAAGGACTAAAAATATCTAAACTAATCTCCGAATCTGTGAAAGGACAGCTCTGGCATTTGTTGCCCAGACAAAGGTGTAAGTATGGGGATATGCTGCACATATAAATAAGACTCAGTACTTCCTCTTTTTATGCAGAATTTTAAATGAGTAAATTTGAAAATATGGATGAAAAGAATGATGCTCTGGGAAGTTATCCACTGCCAAAACTAAAAAGAAGTACATAAACCATAGATCATTAAACACAGAAAAAAATCTACAAAGTGGTCGAAGATCTACTCTCCAAAAAGGCTCCAAGCCTAGAAAATTTCACAGGTAATTTCTTCCAAACCTTCAAGAAACAGTTAATTCCTATAGTATTTAACTGTTTAAAAATATTGAGAAAGAT
>NW_012142281.1:0-1127 GCF_000956105.1 Propithecus coquereli
TTTTTGGCCTGTTGCACTCCTCTGACCATAGTTATTGGTTTTTGCAGTTCTCTCAGTTTTGCTTCATATAAGTTGCAGCTTTGTTATTAGATATATAAATGTGTAGGATTGTTAAGTTCTTTTAATGAATTGACCCCTTTATAATTATGATATGATCTCTTTAATTCTTGGGAATAGTCTTTGCTCTGAAATTTACATTGTTTGATATCAGTATAGCCACTTTGGTTTCCTTTTGGTTTCCGTGATCATGATATATCTTTTTCCTTCCCTTCCCTTCCCTTCCCTTCCCTTCCCTTCCCTTCCCTTCCCTTTTCCTTTCCTTTCCTTTCCTCTCCTCTTTGGAGAAAGAGTCTCACGCCATTGCCCTGAGTAGAGGGCCAGTGCTGTGGCATCATCCTAGCTCACAGCAACCTCAAACTCCTGGGCTCAAGCGATCCTCCTGCCTCAGCCTCCCAAGTAGCTGGAATTACAGGTGCATGTCATGATGCCCAGCTAATTTTCCTATTTTTAGTAGAGACTGATCTCAAACTCCTGATCTCAAGCCATCTTCCCGCCTTGACCTCCCAGAGTGGTAGGATTACAGGTGTGAGCCACCGTGCCCAGCCCATCATGATATATCTTTTTTCTATCCACTTACTTTTAAGCTATTTATATATGCATGATTACAGTGGTTTCCTTATAGGTAGCTTATAATTTTTTCTTGTTTTTTTATCCAATCTGATAACCCCTGCCTTTTAGTAACATTTAATGTCATTATTGGTATGATTGGGCTTGAATCAACCAACTTGATCTTTGTCTCCTATTTGTCCCATCTGTTCTTTTGTTGCCATTTTCTATTTTTTACTACATTCTTTTGGATTGGGTTTTTTTGTTTGTTTCATTTTTTTAAAATTCCATTTTCTTTCCTGTGTTGACTTATTAGCTGTAATTGTGTTTTGTTATGTCAGTGGTTGCTTAAGGATTTACAGTTTACATCCTTAACTTACAACAGTCTACATTCAAGTGACATTATACTACTTTACATATTGTGTAAGAACTTTGTAACAGTAAACTTCCAATTGTTTCCTCACTTGTGCTTTTTTTGTTATGCATTTTATTTCTACATGGTATAAAACCCATAACATATT
>NW_012142282.1:0-886 GCF_000956105.1 Propithecus coquereli
AACTCTCCTACTTTGAGAGAAATAATTCTATAAGGTACAGACACTGCTTTCAACTCTTCAGAGACATAAAGTAGCATTTATTCATTTAGAATACCATAAATATCAAATTAAACTATACAGAATAAAAATAGCTTTTAATATCAAATACTTAAATATTGTTTAAAATACTTTCCAGGATACTTGTTACTGTGATTCATATCTTAGATCAGGCTGCTATAATAGGATACCATAGACTGGGTGGCTTAAACAACATAAATTTATTTCTCACAGTTATGGAGGCTGGGAAGTTCAAGACTAAGGTGCTGGCAGATTTGGTGTCTGGTGAGGTGAGGTCACTCTTCCCGGATTGAAGATGGCTGTGTCCTTGTTGTGTCTCCACATGGCAAAGAGCAGAGTGAGAGGAAGCAATCTCTTTTGTGTCTTTTTGTAAGAACACGAATCCCATTCATGAATGCACCGCCCTCATGACCTAATTATCTCCCAAAGCCTCATCTCTGAATACCACCAAATTGGGAGTTAGGATTTCAACATAGGAGTTTTGGAGGGACACAAACAGTCTATAGTAGTCTATCATGAGAAGAAAAGTGCTTCTAAAAAAAAAAACAAAAAAACAGAATATGATTGGGAAGGTAATTCCTTTAAATATACCATAAATATTTTTTGGACCACCAAATATTTCAGGATGTATTACATAAAACCCATGTCAAAAAATTATATGGCCTCATATATGTTCATGAGAATAAATAAGGTCATTAATTTTATCTTTCTAAAGATATGATGAAATATTTATTCTAATTACAATGGTCATATACTTCAACTTATAAAATATTTTACACTTTCAACCTTCTCTTTACAAAAAAATACCATTATATGCTACATCTACTAA
>NW_012142283.1:0-951 GCF_000956105.1 Propithecus coquereli
AGGAATCAGAATTTTAGCCCAGGGAGAAATCTTAGACATAATCCAGTCTAATCTCCTCACACAGTCCCAAAGAGGCTAGTGATTTGTGCAAGGACTCAAGGTGAATCAGTGTGAGAGGCATGATTGAAATCCATATCCTAGTTTCCTTAGCTATAAAACAGAGACAATAATCTCATTGAGGAGTCATGATGATCATCTGTTCTATTTGCAGCTCTTTCATATGTGTGAAATTTTTCAATTATCCCAACATAGTTGTTGGGTTCTCTTGATAGGAGATTATGAATAAGCACACTATATGGACATGATTAGCTATGACTATCTGAGCCTCAAGTCTACTGTCTGTAAAAAATGGCGAATTTGAACAATCTCAAGTGATTTGAGAGTATCCAATGGCATATTATATGTGAAAAGCATTGTAAATTATAAAGTAATATTCAAATAATGGTTGGTATTATTATCTCTCCAAGTTCCTGTCTCGATGTTACTTCAAATGCCTTCAACAGAACATCGTTTTTCTGAGTTTGGGATACAAACAAGGAATTAGATTAGTTAGCAGAAGTAATGAATCTGAAAATATACTCCTATTGAATGGGAAAAGACATGTTTGGACAGTGTAGTTAGAACAAAACAATGCTAGTGTTTTAGTTTTATTAACAACACAATCCCTGAGCAATCCTATTGAAGTGTTTTGATATATCCTATTCTCCACTGGCCACTATGGCATAGAATCTGACTGCTATGTGAAATTGTTCTCAAAAATGGAACCAGATACCTGCATATTAAAGTGACATGGGAAAGGCAGAAATAAAGTTGAAATATAAATTTATTGTTCAAAAATTCTTTATTTTAAAATGATGCCACACACAAATAAAATTAGAATAACTGCTAATCTGCTTACCATGAAATTCAAAATATACTATGGCATATTCTTTTTATATTTCTAAAATAATA
>NW_012142284.1:0-1306 GCF_000956105.1 Propithecus coquereli
TTCCCCCTAGTTTGTTGTTCATCTTTGAACCTTGGATCATTTATGAACAATCATTTGTCAAGAATTATTTTATTTTATTTTATTTTATTTTATTTTATTTAAGATAGGGTCTCGCTCTGTCACCCAGGCTAGAGTGCAGTGGTGTCATTATAGCTCACAGCAACCTCAAACTCCTAGGCTCAAGCCATTCTCCTGCCTCAGCCTTCCTAGTAGCTGGGACTATAGATGTGCGCCACTACACCAAGCTAATCTTTCTTTAAATAAAGACAGGATCTTGCTATGTTTCCCAGGCTGGTTGCGAACTCCTAGGCTCAAGCCATTCTCCTGCCTCAGCCTTCCTAGTAGCTGGGACTATAGATGTGCGCCACTACACCAAGCTAATCTTTCTGTTTTCTTTTTCTTTTTTTGTAGAGATGGGGTCTTGTTCTTGCTTAGGCTAAGAATTATTTTAACAGATCTTTCTGAAGATTATAAATCTAGATTTTTTTCATTTGAGCCCTTATAATTTTCTACATTTTAATGTTTGTAACCTTATTATTCAGTATTTTATTATATAGCATTGCCATCTAAAGTCTTTTTTTATTTCAGTAACTTTTTTAGTTATCAAATAAGATGTTTGTGATAGAAAAGAACACATTTAAAAAATTGTCCTGTAGTTTGAGTAACTATAGTACATCAGATAAAATTCGGTAGTTTCCCTTTCAGTAGTTTTTCCGTGTGTGTGTGTGTGTGTGTGTGTGTGTGTGTGTGTGTGTATTAGGGTAACACTAGCTAAAGAAACCATTAAAACCCCAAACTGTAGCTTAACACGATAGAGGTTCATTTCTCGCTGAGCCCAGCATAGGTGTTTCTGCTTGGTGGTCACTCCACTGGTGGGGCCCTGCACTGAGTGATTCAGTGGCCCAGCCTGCTTCCATCTATTGCTCTTCCATTCGTGAGGGTCTTGGAGTGCTCTGCATCCATTTGGCAGATCGAGGAGAGAGCATGGAGAAGGCACACCACTTCCTACCCACCCCAGCCTGGAAGTGCCCCGTATCACTTCCACCTATATTCCATTGGTAGAAATCCTCATATGGCACCACCTAGATACAAGGGGTGCTGGGACTTGTAGTCCCTGGCTGAGTTGCTGCTTCACAGTGAAAACCCTGCAATCTGGAAAGAGATGCCACGGCACTCTAGCCCAGGCAACACAGTAAGACTCTGTCTCAAAAAAAAAAAAAAAAATGTTTATTGGACATTTAGCTGAATCTGCCACCAGATATCATATTTATATTATATATGCTATATATTTTTTCTTTTCAAGATG
>NW_012142285.1:0-966 GCF_000956105.1 Propithecus coquereli
TTATTGACATTTAAAGGTTGTACGCATTTAATGTATATAACTCAAAGAGTTTGGGAATGAGTATACTCCACCCGTGAAACCATGACCACCATCAAGGCCACAGACATCCATCACCTCCCAAAATTTCCTCTCACTTCCCTTATTAGTATTGTTGTTGTATGCCACAATACATTTATATGTTTTATTATTGATGGACATTTGTTATTGATGGACATAGTTTTTAAATTTTGCTATTCCAATGCTGCCATAAAGAAAGATTTCTGTATGCATATTTTGGTGCCCATTGCAAAGTACTGCTTTGCAATATATTCCTGAGAATGCAATTGCTGGGTCATAGAATACGCGCATATCTAACCTTATTAGATAATGGTATGTTTCCAAAGTGATTGTAAAAACTTCCACTTCCACCAGAAGTTATTGAGGTTAAAAATATTTACCTAAATGCCCTTTAATCGTTTGTCATATTTATTCCTACATACATTATATTTTTGTTGCTTTTATAAATTGTAATTTTTAGTTTTGTATTTTTTAACCATTAATTGTTGGTGTGTAGATAATGCAATTGACTTTTATATGTTGATTTTATATCTAAAAACCTTACTAAACTCAGATTCATTTGGGTTTCTGGGGTCAAAAATCATATTATACAGAAATAATGCCAGTTTTGTTTTACATTTTATAGTCCTACCTTTTATTTCTTTATCTTGTCTTATTGCACAATGTATGATCTTCAGTGAAATGCTCACTAGAAATGGCACTGGCAAGCATCCTTGTTTCATTTGATTTTAAAGGAATTGCTTTTACAGTAATATTTTGCCATTTAGTAAGATATATACTATGGATTTTTATATATTTAAAAACATCAGTCTAATCAGATTCATTTGGGTTTCTGGGGTCAAAAATCATTATACAGAAATAATGCCAGTTTTGTTTTACATTTTATAGTCCTTCTACCTTTTATTTCTT
>NW_012142286.1:0-2090 GCF_000956105.1 Propithecus coquereli
TAATTTTTGTTTTATTAACTAGAGAATCCTCACTCCAACTAAACATATGTTAAACAGATTTGAAGGAGCCTAAGTGATCATTGATCATCAGCTGCTCAGAGGCCCTAATGTCTCCGTCTGATTCTGGGAGGGAGGGTGGGCTGGTCTGTCTTTACATTTCATGTAGCTCTTAGAATGCTGTTGAATAGATTGCCTTGTGTGTGGTCCATCATATTCAGTGTTTACCAGCAAAATCAAACAAATGGACAAAATCTCAGCTGCCCTTACCAATTCCACCATCAGATGGCAGCAAGTCACCTCTGATGGGATTGCTCGGCATCTGGGGACTGCTGGGGCTGGGGGTTGGCAGAGTAAACAGTGCGGAGTGTGGATGCAGGGAAGGGGTAGGCATGATGTTTTGATATGGAGAATCCTTTGTGGAAGAGGGAAAAAGCTTCCAGAGGCATATCTCAGCCTTACATGATTCACAACTTCTTAAAGCACTGCATATAAACGTAACTTCTGTTGATTTTTCTGTACAGCCATATTTTTATGCAGCCATATTTCCTCTTGATCTTTCATCCACAGTAGTTCAGAAATAATATAAGCTGCTCTTGCCTCAAATGCTCTCTTCCCAACTCTTAAGACTTCTAATTGGCTCACAGAGACACTGAAGAACACGAAGTCTGCTTCCTTCCCCATTGAAGAAACACCTATAACATTTATTGAGGGCTTACCACGTGCCAGGCATTTTATATATCAAATCCCTTTAATTTCTCAAAACAACCCTGTGAAATAGTTTCCATTAGCCCCATTTTATAAATGAGAAACCTGAGGTGCAGAGAGATAAAATAATTGGCCCCAGAACAAGCTGTGGCAGAGTCAGGGTCTGAACTCCAAATCTGTTGGCCTCCACACTCATGTGTGTATCATGGTGTTTCTCAATCTCAGTACTATTGGCATTTTGGGCTGGATAGTTCTTTGTTGGGGGCAGGAGGCTGTGGGCTGCGTATTGCGGGCCGTTTAGAAGCATGACTGGCTTCTACCCACCAGATACCAGTAGTACTCTCTCCCCTAGTTGTGACAACCAAAAGTGTCTCCAAACATTACAAAATGTCCCCTGGGAAGGAAAACCATTATCAGCGAGAACTGCTGGTGTGTAGAAGCTTTGGCTGGGCTTCTGGTTGCTGCAGACTAGTGTTGCCTCAGAGCTACAAGATGGCTCTGTCCAGGCAATGGTCTTTCAGGGCTCTTGCTCCATCCCTCTTCCAGCTGCTGCTATCATAGAGTGAGGAGTCCACAGAGCCAAGGGGACATGTCTACCTACAGCACCTCCACCTTTCTGCACCACATTGTGTTTTCCAGGGCCTCGATGGGCTTGTTGCCAGGTCTCCTGGCTGCTAGAGTGTGCATTTCTGCCCCTGGAGTGTGCCAAGGGTATCTACGGAGGGGGAAGGAGGTGGGCAGAGCTGGACATGTGAGCTAGGTTGTCTGGACACAGAGGCGCATACAAGGCCCCTCTGCTGGAAGATGGTGTCAGAAGCGGGAAGACAAGGGTGGTGGGCTGTGAGCGAGAGGCGTCCATTTGTATCTTAACTCAGCCTGGAAATGTTAGGGTGAGCCTGCTCCAGACCCCTGCTGCTGGGTGGCTGGTTGGAGATGTGGTCGGGCTCTAACTGACACATCAGTTTGAAGACCTCAGAATCACCAAATTCGCCAGCATAGAAAGGCTCTCAGGGCTTTAGGCTTTCTTCTGAATCAGATTTCTTTAGAGAAATTTCCGCCATGTTCACTTCTCACTTGGTGATCATTTCCTACATGGAAAAAGTTACCATTTCTCCTGGAAAAGCATATGGAAGTCAAACCAACAAAGGCCCATGGAGAAGTGGGGCTCAGCCAGGTTCTCCCACCAGCTGAGGGACCCTCACACACAACTGCCTTCCGGTGGAGGAGTAATCAAAACCTGGCCGTTACTCCCCGCCCACCAAATGGAAATATCTTTACTATTTTTTTTTTTTTTTTGAGACAGAGTCTCATTGTGTTGCCCTGGCTAGAGTGAGTGCCGTGGCGTCAGCCTAGCTCACAGCAACCTCAAACTCCTGGGCTCAAGC
>NW_012142287.1:0-1622 GCF_000956105.1 Propithecus coquereli
ATTCATTTCAGAAGCTCACGTGACCATTTTTACTCCTTCCCAGCAGCTTTCAGCAATACAAGAAGGCATGCTTTTATTTCCTTCATAGTTCTCCTTAGAGTTTATGGAGAAGATATGAACTGAGTGGCAATGATTGGATGATAGGTGATATTCTTACCATTTTTGTATCACCCAATCAAAATTAGGAGTCAGTATTCCTTTGAGCTGTTTTCTATGAAGTGATACTATGTGATTTGTCATGGAAAACAACTCATTCTATTCATATAGCAGCACACTTTCTTTTGTGTATGTATACAAATGATATTCCCTCAATATTTCCCAATGTACCTTTTCAGTCTATATCAAGACTCAAAGGTAATTATAAACTAAAATACCTTAATTCATTTGATGCCTCAATTTTCTATGCTAAAGAGAACAAAAAAATGATCTTAGCCCTCATATATTTGACATACATATTCTGTGATGTAATTCATAATTTCTAAACAGCAGTTCCATTGGTGTAACTTTCACTGGTACTACCTGATTTTCTGTTGGAGATACTTCATCTAATTTTTCTCTAAACACATTCTCTCTCCTTGATATTTCAAGAGGTTTTATTAATTCTGTTTTATTTTGTTTTGTTTTTTATTGGTTAGTAGTAAAGTCTGGGCTTTTAGTGTATCAATCACCCAACTAATATACATTGTATGCATTAAGTAATTTCTCATCACCCAGCCCACCTCCCATCCTTCCACCCTTCCAAGTCTCCAATGTCTATCATTCCAAACTCTTTATGTCCATATGTACAAATATTTAGCTCCTACTTATAAGTGAGGACATGTGATATTTTACTTTATGTTCCTGAGTTTCACTTAAGATAGTGGCCTCCAATTCCATCCATATGGCTTGAAAAGACATGATTTCATTCTTTTTATAGCTGAATGGGGTATATATACCACATTTTCTTCATCCAGTCATCCATTGATGTACCCTTAGGTTGATACCGTATGTTTGCTATTGTGAATAGTGCTGTGATAAACATATGAGTTCATATATCTTTTTGAAATAATGATTTTTTTTCCTTTATGTAGATACTCAGTAGTGGAATTGCTGGATAAAATGGTAGTTCTATTTTTAGATTTTTGAGAAATCTCCATACTGTTTTCCATAGAGGTTGCACTAACTTACATTCCCTCCAGTGTATAAACATTCCTTTTTCTCTGCATCCTTGCCAACGTGTTATTTTTTCACTTTTTAATAATGGCCGTTCTGACTCATATAAGATGATATCTCATTCTGGTTTTAATTTGCATTTCTGTGATTAGTAAGGCTGAATATTTTTTCATATACTTGTTGGCCATTTATATGTCTTCTTTTGAAAAATGTCTATTCATGTCTTTCAAGCATGTTTTAATGGGTCTATTTTATTTCTTGTTGAGTTATTTGAGTTCCTTGTAAATTCTGGATATTATTCCCCTGTTGGTTGCACAGTTTTCAAATATTATTTCTCATTTTTTAGGTTGTCTGGTCACTTGGTTGATTTTTTGTTGTTGTTGTTGTACAGAAGCTTTTTAGTTTAATTAAGTCTCATTTGTCTATTTTTGTGTTTGTTGCTTGTGTTTTTGAAGTCTTAGTCATGAATT
>NW_012142288.1:0-1089 GCF_000956105.1 Propithecus coquereli
ACACTAAGGAAGGAAATGAGCCAGCAATTCAGAGAATAGGGGCCTCTAATGGGCAATACACACTGGCAAAGAAAATGTATACAAAGACAATTATGAGTACTCCACTTTAAATTTTATAATGGGAGAAATTAAGATTGGTTTTAAGAAAATTTCATTTATAGTCACCCTCTTTAAAATGTATGCACTCCCTCAACTGCTTGGTTCTAATTTGATTCTATGACAGCAAGACTGTCAAAGGATGTTGAAATTATGAAGTATGCCATGGTTGTTCAGAACTTTGGTTACAAAAAAAGATGCTATCTGCCCCACAATAAATGGCCCAAGAAAAGCCGCTGTGCTGCGGCCTGATCAGGCAACACCCACCGCTGCTCACCGAGATGACACGCAGGTTGACATCCTCCGGCTGGAGCGGGTAGGCGCTGGTACACTGGAGGAAGCAGAAGTTGGGGTTGAGCGCCCTCACGATCTGATAGACCTGCTTCATGGTGTCCATCGACTGCATCCCGCTGGAGATCACCATTGGGCGACCTGGGTAACCCAACGTCAACACCACCATCACCTTCTCTTTAAGGGCTCTGACCCTCCCTCAAACACATCCCAGCCATTGGCATCATCATTCAGCTGAACTCTACAGACATCACTTAAAACACTGTGGGGGAACAGAGGTGAGCTTGGTGGGTTCCTGCCCTCGACTGTAGGAAACGTAGACTCCCCTCTGCCCCCCAACATTTATTCTTGAGCAAAGCGAACTGAATTAAGGAGGCAGAGGAATTTCACACTCCCAAAAGGGAAATGAGCACCTCCTCTGACTAAGAGGTTGTGCAGTGTGGCAATTCAAGAGTGAGGCCTGGGGCTGCCACTTCCAGCTGCGCTGGGCAGAGCACTGTCCTTCTGCATGTCTCAGGTGCCTCCTCTATGAAATAAGTATAAAGCATCATAGGCACGACCTACTTCAGTCCCACCTTGTTGTGGGGACCAAATGAGATCATTCATGCTACAAAATCACTGTATAAGCTGTATCATGTAGACATTTAGATATTATAATATAATTATAGAATATTTCTTAAATCAGAGTTTCCTCTAAGAAGT
>NW_012142289.1:0-1809 GCF_000956105.1 Propithecus coquereli
GCAAAATAATAATATAGCTACAGTCTTTGGGTTTCCATGTCCAAGAGATTCAAGGGATTTCTAGATTGACTTGCTGTAGGACTACTTTTTAATATATCTTTTGTTCTGTCTTATCCCCTTACATATCATGGGATTTTGAAAATTTGTATACATCATAGACTGAGAGAATCAATTCTAAAGATGAGAAAGTTGAAACTCCAAATGGAGATGTCTACATGACTAATAAAATGGTCAAAGCAAGGCTTGAAAGCAAGTCTTCTGATTCTCTGCCAAGGAACTTTAAGGTGACAGTCATCCTCCTTATCCCCATGGACAAGCATCTTTTGGGCTCTAAGCATGTTCTGGACATGTTGAAAGCAAGGCACTATAATATCTAGTCCTGCTCTGAAAGCATGTTACAGACTGTTATGGAAAACAGAACAGACCATTTCAGAGAGAGAGAAGAGAATTCTATTTGGTCTATTTACATTTAAGAAAGAGACTTTTCTTTCCACTCTTGAAGAAAGGCTCTCCAATGTTTTATGGCTAATAGGAAAGAACCTAATGTCTCTTGACGCAACTGAACTCCTGTAAAGTAGCCGGCAGTCTTCAGACTTGAGATTGTAACATACCTACATTACTGATCTCTCTGAGCTGTTGCTTAGAAGGTCAGTGAGTCTCCCCTTCTGCCAATGCTATTCTTCTTCTGTGGACCCTTCTGTTTACTCTCGTCTCAGAACAATAATCTGACATTTTCAGTAAGCCCAAATCAATTTTAATTCTCTTAAATTGTTAAAAATAAAGGTTCAGAGATGATGTATGTAGAAAGCAACGTAGCTTGGGGCTGTATCAGGTTTGAAAGTTAAACAGTTTAATATTTCATGCAGAGTAAAAGTCTATAAATAAAACCATAAAAGCACAAAGTAAACAGATTTATTTTTAATTTGTGTATATGACATCCTAGACATCTTATCAAGCTTTAGAATGGGCTGAATGATTCTGTGGTTTGGGGTTAAATGTACATCTGTTTTCTCTCTGTGTTGAGCAGACAACTCATAAAAATTCATTTTCAACAGATGGTTGTAAATGAAGACAGAACTACCTTATTTGGATTAATACACATTCATGAAGAACATGTTACTTTTTGATGAAATGAAATCATTCCATGAATCCTATCAATAAAATAATCTGGAATTTCTTTAAAATGTACCAAAACATGAGTAACAAGCTGTTGGAACATAGCCCTTCATCTCCTATTCCTGTCCCTGGGCCCCTTGTTTCCCACATTTTATCACTGATAGCTTTATAGTGGAAACAGGATTTTATCCAAAGAGACTTAAGTATAGATCTGTTTCCTTGAGGCTGGAAAAAAGGAATCATACTGCAGATATTTTCAGGTATCCAACAGCTACCATCCAAATGTAAGTTCTAAATCTTTGCTAAAGAACTCTTTTTGGAAAAGCTGTTCTTTTAGTAGGATTTAAGGAATAAAACTTCTACTGTTTTTTTTCCCTTTTTCTTCTAATGTTTAAACCTCAGCTCAGGCCCTAGGTCTGAAAAAGGAAAGGCCATTGGACTTGAGTCAGGAGCTTTTGTTTCTAGCTCTGCCCCTCTCTCAGGATGTGTGACACTGGGCAGGAGACTATTGTCTGGAAACTTGTTCTGACATCTTTCAAATGAGGGGCCCGGCTGGTCTCTGCCATTACAGCCTTGATATTCTAGGATTGTGTATGGGAGTATAGCTAAGAGGGTAGGGCAAGAGGCTTTCTTGTGTTATTACTTTCTTTATACTGCTATAACTTATTATTGCTTCTTTCTTCCTGATAGCTA
>NW_012142290.1:0-419 GCF_000956105.1 Propithecus coquereli
TACATGGATTGCTTTTGTACTGCTCGAGTCAAAGTTATAAGTGTGTTTTTCACCCAGATAGTGTATATTGTACTACTTAGGTATGATTTCACCCATCCCCTTCTGTCCCTTCCCACCTGCTTGATTTCCATTGAGTTTTACTTCCATCTGTGAACGTGAGTGCTGATCGGTTAGTTCCAATTTAATAGGGAGTATGCGTGGCGTTTGTTTTTCCATTCTTGGGATACTTCACTTAGGGAATGGTCTCCAGTTCCACCCAGATTGTTGCAAAAGGTATTAATTCATTTGTTATGGTTGAGTAGTACTCCATTGTATACATGTACCATATTTTATTAATCTACTCATGAACTGATGGGCACTTGGGTTGATTTCACATCTTTGCAATTGTGAATTGTGCTGCAATAAACATTCTAGTGCAA
>NW_012142290.1:1869-2476 GCF_000956105.1 Propithecus coquereli
TATCTTCTTACCTTCTATCTCATAGCATTGCCATGGTCAAATTCTCAGATTCTAGAACCTTTACACTCAAAGAGCAATGCATAAACTGGCAGCGTCATCACCACCTGGAGGATTGTTAGAAATACAGAATTCTAGGCTCCACCCCAGACCAACTGAGTCAGATTCTTCATTTTAACAAGAACTCCAGATGATCTGAAGGCATATTAAAGTTTAAGAAACCTGCTTTAGATGATATATTCGTCTAAGTTAAGGGCTTTCTTAATCCTTCCTTCAACTAATTTATTTCCCTTCTTTCTATGAACGATACTCTTATCATTTTTACTACTAAGTGATCTACTCTGTTAAAATTATTGAATACTTTACTATCCCTATCGGTTTTCCTGCCTGAAGCATTACTAAATTTTATTGAATTAATTATTGAGGACTTAACACAGAAGCTTCTTTTCTTATAAACACATAGGTTCCAAGGGCTGTTTGCAAAGCTAGTTGTTTGCAAGGTGTGTAAGGTGCTATATTCTCCATATGTGAGCACAAATGCTATCAGTTGGAAACAGGCAGCACTGACGTGCTTTAGCTGTCATGTGTAGCCTTCTAAATGTCTATGAGA
>NW_012142290.1:4619-5088 GCF_000956105.1 Propithecus coquereli
TAGATATAAAGACAACCAAATAATAGGAAAATAGAATGTACTATTTTTTCAGGTGTTCATGGATCTTTCATTAGAACAGATCATATACTGAGATATAAAGGTATATTAAACAGAAAAAATTGGACAAACCATATTTTTGGACTTAAAGATAATAAAATTGTAAATATATAACAAAAATAAAATTAAGGGTGATCCCACAAGGGCAAAATGAAGACAGAGTTCAAGCAATGGTTAGCATTCAAGTGCAAAATTTATGGGTACCCTTGTCATGTTTACTAATACTTGAATCTTGGAGGCCGGATTTTAATAGCCTCATGAGAAATAGCAAAAAAAGATTTTAAGCTTGCAAAAGATGGGCTGTTGGAATTTAGAACAAACGAAAGTCCAAAAGAGTGAGTGATAATTTTTTTTTTTTCCTAGCTGGGGTAAATGACAAGGGAAAATTATCTGTGAGATTCTCAGCTTAGAG
>NW_012142290.1:6975-7599 GCF_000956105.1 Propithecus coquereli
TTCAACAAAAAAGATTATGTGATTAAAAAACCAAGGAAAATTTGAATTCACAAAGTTTACACATAGAAAACTCAGATATTATCCTCAAATTGTAATTGAATTCAGAAAAGTTGTAATATATGAGATGTATCAGAAATATCAACAAGTGCTACTAAGAGAGATAGTGTAAAGGCTTTGACTTGGGAGGCACAGAGACATGGGCTTGAATATTGGATCCAATAGTGACCAGTTACAAGGTCTCGAATAATTTACTTAATCTCTCTGAGCTTTAGTGGTTTCATCTAGAATCTGCAGATAGTGAGCCTATCCTGTAGCATTACAACCCCAATATATTAAGCCTATACTTGTTTCTGTCCATTACATGAGAGTTATTGAAAAAATCTATCCCATGTACACCAGGCCCTGTGCCTGGTCTGTATTGTGAATGGGGGAACATGGGGAAAAAAAAAAAGAATAAATATAGGGAGACAAAAACATATATAAAGACTTGTTTTGCCCTTAGTTAAGACTATTAACTTAAAATGTGTACTGATCCTTGGGCAAATATTTAATGGCATATCTCAGACAGTTCCCCACAGAGTATTATCATTTGGAAGAGTAAGCAAGATAAAATTATAAAAGAAC
>NW_012142290.1:20129-20560 GCF_000956105.1 Propithecus coquereli
AGCATGAAAAGGATTCCGTCTCAAGGTATGGATTGGCTAGTGATTTTGATTTATAACTCATTCCTGCTTTAAAGAATTTATTAACTATGATAAGGTTTTGAAAATGGGCATCAGGTAAAAGTACTTAATGATTCTCATATAGCTAAATTCTGACCCATGAGCTTTTTGCACATTTACCTTAGAATTGATGAGAGCCAGTGTGCCCAGCAATAAACTGTGTGCAGAAAAACACGGACTAAAAATACCCCACATTTGTATGGAGCATTACAATTGATAATTACGTAATTCTTTATGATTATACCTTCTTCATATTGCACCTGCCTCAAAGGATTGCAAGGATTACATGATACAAGGCAGGTAAGTCCTCCACACATACTGAAGTCACAATAAATGGGAACTCCTGTTCTGATGACTGATTCCACTTTCTTCTA
>NW_012142290.1:22200-23421 GCF_000956105.1 Propithecus coquereli
TCTCATCAGTGGGATATTCTTTAGTTCTGGGAACCACAGTTTCAAGAAAAATTTAAAAATTAGATTTCAACCAAAGGAGGCCAACAATGAAAATGAATCTTATAATCATACCACATGGTAAGATGAAAAACCAGGAATATTTGGTCTAGAAGTGAAAGGACTTAGGAGGAATCCATGAAAGGAACATGCCTGTGTTGAATATTTAAAGTCTGTCATGTGGAAGAGGTGCTGTTATTAATATTTCATAGCTCTGGAAAAAAAAGAATTAGGGAACTAATGTGTGGAAGTTAAAAGGCAACGAAATCTCTTAGATCAGTATATAGAAAACTTTTCAAGCCATTAAATGTTCAGTAATGAAAAGGGCTATTTTTGAGAAAGTGTAAATTTTGTCATAATTGCAAGTTCCCCCAGAGGCCAGATGATGGTATGGAATAGAATCAGGAAGGATGTAATGGTGACACTTGCCCTCAATAAAGAGTGGACCAACTAGACTAAAATATCTCTAAGGTTACCTCCGGCTCTGAGATTCTATGATCTTCTGAGCAAATGGATCACATAGAGATCACAGAAACAAGACAAAGAAAACAATCTTGGAATTCACTTGTTAAAGCCTTCATTGTATGGATAATGATTGCTCATATTAAGTAAACAATGACTATGTACTAAAACCTTTATGCATGTTATCCCTAATTTTTATAGCATCCCAGAAAGATCCATATTGCTATCCTCATTTTATAGATGAGGAAATCAAGTTTCTCAGAAGCTAGTTTGACTGACTTTAAGCATTTAACTAGTAATTAGAAGAGACAGCATTTGAACCAATGTCTTGCCAAAGCCAAACTCTTAATGACTTTTTGAAGAAGTTTTACAAAATAAACACTAACCCCGCTCCTTTGTATTCAAGATCTTCTATGATCTGTCACCAACTCAAATTCTCAAGCTCCGTTTTCATGATTACCCTTAATTCACTTTTGGATCCAGTTAAATTTAACTACTTGCTGTTTCCTTCCAAACTCAAAGTTTCCTGGCAACAAGCTTTATATTAAAGGTGTTCCTTCTGATTCTAATATCATTTCTTCTTTTCTCCATGTCTTCCTGAACCCAAACTCTTATTCAAGGACCAGTCCAAATCCTTCCTCCTCAGATCTTTGATGAAATCAACTCAAAATAAATTCTCCATCCTGAGAAGTCTCACTGTATTTTATAATAGCTCTCTTTCAG
>NW_012142290.1:25015-25269 GCF_000956105.1 Propithecus coquereli
CTGTAAAATTCCATGGGCGACAGGCAATAACTTTTAAAAATGCCAACATCTGGGCCCAAATCCAGACCTAGTGAATCAGAATATTTTTGGATTGGACTTGGATATGTGCATTCTGTAAAATTCCATGGGCAACAGGCAATAACTTTGGTCTAGATTCTAGATTAAGTAAGATCTGCTGAACTTGGCTCTGAGTAGATCTCATCAGTGGGATATTCTTTAGTTCTGGGAACCACAGTTTCAAGAAAAATTTAAAA
>NW_012142290.1:25724-26007 GCF_000956105.1 Propithecus coquereli
CACACTTTTTGTGCATTCAAATATGAATCAGTCACACTTATGGACACTTAAGACAAGATAACACAGTTCCAGCCAAGGGTGGAACAAACCATTTCGAAACCTCTGAAACTACAGCAAAAATCTCATGTGTGTAGACATGAGAGCTAGCCATATTCAGCTTGCTAGCCAAAAAAGATCATTTCTGATCCTCTAGAGTCAACATGAAATCTCAACACAATTGAATTTAAAAGAAAAATGCATTATATAACTTGAGACCATGGCTTAGGTGTTGACTGCTCTTAAT
>NW_012142291.1:0-2765 GCF_000956105.1 Propithecus coquereli
AAAAAATAAACATACCTTAAATGCAATGAAATCCACCTTAATTTTAGGCTTGATCTTGGGAGTCTGAGTTACTACAATGTCATTGACTTTGATCATAAAAGGACTAAGTATATTCCTGCTGGAGTCAAGCTTGAATATTAACACAGCTCCCTTTGAGTTTCTGTATCTGTGGGTTTCAGTGTAGGCAGAATACTTGCCACACAATACCAGGATAAAACATAGTAGCTCTTGGAGAAAGAAATTTCCTTTTCTGGATTTGCTTCCTCTTCATGTATGCTTTATCAGTAAAATGACTTACTTTTGAATATATGAAGTCACAGCACTAAAATTCCAAAGAGCAATTGCTTAAATACAGCAAAAATACCTTTATTAAAGATGCTTGGGGAATCAAGCATTCAGAGTTATAGAACCACACAGCCTTTACGTGGACAGCCAGTTCTCAAAATATTAAAATAAGATATATTTAATATAGAAACTAATTTGAATAAGTAATCCTATACTTTGCCAGATGTTTTACATAGATTATTTAATTTAAATTGATGTCATTCTCGTCATAAACTTCCCAGGTAAGTAGTATTAATCCCTCATAAAGTTTATTTACAGATAAAGAGATAGTCATTCAGTGAAATTAACAACTTGCCAGGGGTCATAAATCTATTAAGTGATAGAATTTGAATCTAGATCCTTTTTTTTTTTTGGTCCAGATCCCTTTCCCTGCCTTGTCAGAAGTTATATAAATGAAAATAAAATGAAGATTGTGCTCATTTAAAAAGTGTTTCTTGTAGCTGATGTGTTTCCTCACATTTACTTGTTTTCTCTGCACATGTATTTGGTCAAAAAGCAAAGTTCAAGTGTGCTTTCTAAATTTTCCCTATTTTTTTTCTTCTTATAGAGACAGGTTGACAGGGTCTTACTCTGTTACCCAGGTTGGAATACAGTGGCTCAATCATAGCTCACTGCAGCCTCGATCTTCTGGGCTTCAAATGATCCTCCTGCCTCAGCCTCCTGAGTAGCTGGGACTACACCCAGCTAGTTTTGTTTATTCCTGGCCATCCCTGTTGATTTTGTAGACTCATTTGTTGGCAGGAAAAAATACATGTTCTATAGCGCTGGCATCCATTTACAAGTTTCTTTTTCTCTATGTAAATCAGTTTGAATAGGTAGAAGAGAGAGTTGAGTAATGATATGATGTATTTAGTATGGAAGGGAAAATCTTAAATACACTAACTTCCTAACTCTAATTCTCTCTGCTTTCTCTGGTTCATAAGGAAACAGAGCTGCTCAATAAAAACGAAAGCAAGTCAATGAAGTGACAGATTTGCCCTAAAAGGGTAAATTGAACCGTATGAGGAGTGATTCATATTTTTCACATAACTGGGATATCTTTTGGTTGTATCAAATGTTTTGTGCTTTTCAAAATGGTGTCATGACTAATAATATTAGTGTATTATTTTAATAACCCAGTGAGTTGGGTGGGTAGACAAGATATTATTTTCATTTCCTTAATAAGTAAATAAAAAATGGATAACCTGCAGGGCACAGTGGCTCATGCCTGTAATTCCAGCACTCTGGGAGGATCGCTTGAACCTAGCAGTTTGAGGTTGCTGTGAGCTATGACTGTGCCACTGCCCTCCAGTCTGTGTGACAGAGTGAGACTCTGTCTCTAAAAAATAAAAAAAATTAAAAAATGGATAGCTTGAGTTACTTGCGCTATACTAATTCAGAGCCAAAAATCTGTAATCATTTAAACAAAAGGTTATTATGTTTAAAAGACAATGAGTTTCCTTATAAATATACAATTAGGTATATTTAGGAGTTTTAGCTGATTATTTTTTATAGGAAGTTGAAGCACCCAAGGAGTTGAGATTATTTTTAGAAATGACTACTGCCCCTTTGCAAAAACTATTTTGAAATATTTGTACCCACTGCAGTAGCAAATAATGCCAAATTTGGATACAAATATCCTTTTCGGCAGCAAATTATTATTTAAAGTATGAGTTAAAGTATTCGGAAAATGTTTGCACTTAGCCCTTTAACACTTGTTTTGTGATTTGAATACCAATCCTACAACAGATTTGCATTGGCACAGCCAATGTATTTGGGCAGAGCCTGAGTGTTGGTATGACAGAGGATAGTTATTTTGCCTTATTTTATGAATATTGTTGATTATTATAAAATATTTGCTCATATTATGTGCCTAATATATATGAGAAATGTATTGAATCTACTTTTTGAATCTTCATTGGCTTTTGGGATGGAAACTTACTTTAGATTCATACAAATTTCCTGGATTCACTGCATATCAACTAATCTGCTAGTCTTAATTTAAATCTTACCAACTATCAGGAGTGACAGAACTCATTCTCCTAGAATATTTTTTGTGCAGGTCACCTGAGTATGGGTCCTTTATATAGAATGAATTTTTAAAAAATACTGTTTTATATCTAATCCATCCTTAGATTTGCTCATGGTATATTTCTATGAAGTTTACTGTCTCTAAATTTTATAAACCACAAAAATGTGCTATTGCTAAAATATCTGTTATTAATTAATTTCATTAAGTATCTATGGTCAACTCTGGTGTCTTCGCTGTTTTTACATTTTTAAAGAACCTGATAAAACAAGGTTCTTAGATATTATTATATTGGGTTTTCAGTTGAAATTAGTGGGTTAAAAAAAAAACCAAAGGCCGGGCGCGGTGGCTCACGCCTGTAATCCTAGCTCTCTGGGAGGCCGAGGCGGGCGGATTGTTTGAGCTCAGGAGT
>NW_012142292.1:0-1344 GCF_000956105.1 Propithecus coquereli
CACTGGGCTCCATCCCTCCCCTCCCACTTTTAGTTTCCAAGTTCACAAAATAATGCTGTTGATACAGTTTCCCTACGGAGTTGCTGTCTGAAGCCGTACAGCTGGTGTCAGAAAAATTTAACTGAAATATTTATAAATCGTCATCTTCAGTGCCCATGCTATCTTAAATGCAGCTATCTGAACAGATTTCATTATGTTCTCAAACATCCCCATGACGTTTAATAATATACACGACACTATTCTTATTGCTACCTTCTTCAGCTTTTCAGAATACCTCTCAGTCTTTTTTTTTAAATTTCAGAATATTATGAGCGTACAAACACTTTGGTTACATATAATGCCTTAGCCTCGCCCAAGCCGGGGTGCAAGCCTGCCCTTCCCGCATGCACTGTGCTCCTCACCCATTAGTTGTGAATTTACCCAGCCGCCTCTCAAAGAGCTAAAAACAGAAATACGATTTGATCCAGCAATCCCACTACTAGGCATCTACCCAAAGGGGGAAAAAAAAAAACATTCTATAGTCAAGACATCAGTCTTTTAAAAAGTCAGTTTCTGACTTCTACATAAAGATCTTACTCTTAAAAAAATTAGCAATGATAGTAATAATATTATAACAAAAACCAAACATTTACAGTGTTCACTTTAGTCCAAATCTTGTGCTATTTTGCAAATACGATCTCAGTTAATTCCCACAACAACCGTATGAGGCAATAGAGATGATAATGGTATCGGCTGCCAGTATTTGTGAAGGTCGAATGAGGTCGTGAATGTACGACTTTCGGAGGAGTGGCTGCTACGCATCCGTGCCCAGGAAACACAGCCCTGACCCATGATGCCCTGAGATCGCTCAGCGCTCAGCTTTGCTTTAGGAGACCGAAATGAGTAGGTCATTTTCAAGTTACAGTTTTAGTTGCCTTATTGTGTCTTAATGATCAATTTTCAAGTTCTTTTTGTTGTTGTTGTTGGTTGGAATACTTGTGGATTTATTAGAAAGTTCAATTAGGCAGTGGTGGTCTGGGGGTTTCTTAGGCCACCAAAAACCTCTTCATTTTACAAAGGAGTTGGCCACGTGATTCCGTGAGGTGGGTCCGGTTATGGGCAACATGAAGAAGGAGACTTTTTCCTCTACTGACACCTCCCTCATGCTGTCCCTGAGCTTCCCTGGCTTTTGACTCTCCGTTGAATCCCAAATTTGACTCGTTTCTCCATTTTAAGTCAGCACCGGTGAAAAAAATCTCTCTAAAATTAGCGGTTGGATCCTGAGTTCCTCAAACACTGCAGATGAAGTATTTGGACAGAAAAAGTCACTCCCACCTGGAACTCAGGGGAGAGTGACAAAAACAC
>NW_012142293.1:0-1235 GCF_000956105.1 Propithecus coquereli
ATTTGTGGACATACAATTTAATCCATTTACATAGGTCTGTCTTAATTTCTCTCAACAGTGATTTGTAATTTTCAGGGCACAGAGCTTGCAAAATATTTCATGTTTGTGATGCTACTTTTAAATTGTATTTTCAATTTTGGATTACTTTATTGTTGGTATATTGAAATATGCTTGGAATTTGTATGCTGATCTTGCATCTTGAGATTTGTTAAATGAACTTATTATTTTTGATGACATTTAAAAAATTCTTTAATTTGATGAGGTCCCATTTATTTATTTTTGTTGTTGCTGTGATTGCCTTTGGGGTCTTCTTAAAAAGCTTCTGCAGACCCAAGGAAACTATCATGAGAGCAAACAGACAACCTACAGAATGAGAGAAAATATTTGCATGCTACACATCTGATAAAGGGCTGATAACTAGAATCTACATAGAACTGAGGAAAATCAGCAAGGAAAAATCAATCAACCCCATTAAAAAGTGGGCAAAGGACATGAACAGAAACTTTTCAAAAGATAGACTAATGGCCAACAAACATATGAAAAAATGCTCAACATCTCTAATCATCAGGGAAATGCAAATTAAAAGCATAAAAGATATCACTTATCTCCAGTCAGAATGGCCTTTATCAAAAAGTCCCAAAACAACAAATGTTGGCCTGGATGCAGAGAGATAGGAACACTGCTGGTGGGACTGCAAATTAGTACAACCTCTGTGGAAAGTAATATGGAGATATCTCAAAGAGATACAAGTAGAACTACCATCTGATCCAGCAATCCCATTACTGGACATTTAGCCAAACGAAAAAAAGACATCCTTTAAAAATGACATCTGCACTAGAATGAATATAGCAGCACAATTCACAATTACAAAGATGTGGAAATAACCCAAGTGCCCATCAATACATGAATGGATTAATAAAATGTGGTTTATGTATACCATGGAGTTGTACTCAGCCACACAAAACAATGGTCATCTAGCGTCTCTTGTATTCTCCTAGACAGAGCTGGACCCCATTCTGCTAAGTGAAGTACCACAAGAATTGAAAAACAAGCACCATATGTACTCACCAACAAATTGGTGTTAACTGATCAACATTTAAGTGCACATATAGTAGTAACATTCATTGGGAGTCGGGCAGGTGGGAGAGGGGAGGAAGGGATGGGTATATTCACACCTAATGGGTGATGTGTGCACTGTCTGGGGATGGACACTCTTGAAGCTCTGACTCGGGTGG
>NW_012142294.1:0-948 GCF_000956105.1 Propithecus coquereli
AGTTTTTTTTATTTCAATAGATGTAGGGAGTACAAATGTTTTTTTATTACATGGATAAATTATATAGTGGTGAAATCTGGGCTTTTAAGTACCTGTCACTCAAATGGTGTATGTTGTAACCAATAGGCAACTTTTTGTCCCTCACCCCCTTCCCACCCTCCCCCTTCTGAGTCTCCAGCGTTTATTATATCACTCTGTACAACCATGCATACCCATAGCTTAGCTTCCACTTATACGTGAGAACATGTGGTATTTGGTTTTCTGTTCCTGAGTTAATTACTTCAATTTGGATCATGGCTTTCAGTTCCATCCAAATTGCTGCAAAAGACATTACTTCATTCTTTTTTATGACTAAGTAGTATTCCATGTGTGTGTGTGTGTGTGTGTGTGTGTGTGTGCGTGTATGTATGTATGTGTATCTATATCTCACATTTCCTTTATCCACTCATTGGTTGATTCTATATTTTTGCAATTGTGAATTGTGCTGTGGTAAATATTCGGGCATAGATGTCTTTTTGACATAATGACTTCTTTTCCTTTGGGTAGATACCCAGCACTGGGATTGATGGATCAAATGGTAGATCTATTTTTATTTCTTTGAGAAATCTCCATATTGTTTTCCCTAGAGGTTGTACTAATTTACATTCCCACCAACAGTGTATAAGCATTCCCTTTTCACCACATCTGTGCTATTGTTTTTTGACTTTTTAATAATGGCATTCTAATTGGAGTAAGATGCTATGTCATTGTAGTTTTAATTTGCATTTCCCTGATGATTAGTGACGTTGAGCATTTTTTCATATGTTTATTGGCCATTTGTCTCTCTTCTTTTGAAAAATGTCCTTTGCCCACTTTTTAATGGGGTTATTTTTTTTTCTTGCTGATTTGTAGCCAATATAATATATGTTGGTAAACATTTGAAGGCACATGAAAAGAATATTTAGTCTC
>NW_012142295.1:0-1727 GCF_000956105.1 Propithecus coquereli
TATTATTAAAGTGTAAGAAATCATTTGAAAAATAAATTGCTGATTTTTGCTTACCTGTTTTAAATTATTTTTTTACCATTAATTAAATAGTATCATGCAGTGCTCAGGGAAGAAGTGATGGTGTCCTTACCAAGGTTAGTGGCAGAGGGGCTAAAGACGTGGATAAATTACAAGAGCAGGACAAAATTTAATGATTAATTAGATAAAGGGGATGGAGAAGGCAGAGAAGTCAAAGATAGCACACATGTATTTAGCTTGGGAAACTAGTTAATTTTAGTACCAGTTAGGAATAACACAGGAAGAGTGTGTTTAAGAAGAAGTTTATTTTGGAGCAAGTTGAAATCAAGATACCTAGGTAGAAATGTCCACTGGCAATGGGATATGAGTCCAAAGCTCAGTGGGATGAATATAACTAGAAAGAAATATGTTAGAAATAAGTGATATTTGGTGGAATAGATGGAATTGTTCAGAGTAAGAACAGAAAGAAGTGACTTGAAGACTGAGGGGGAATGACAAGAGAGGTAGAAGATCAGAAGAGGCATACGCATTTATGTGGAGGAGAGAAGACAGAAGTCAGTTGCCAAGTGCTCCATGCTTCAGATTCAGTCAAATAAGATAAGTAAAAAGTACTCACTGGATCTGGAAATAGGAGAAAGGCTTCAGAGGTGATGTGAACAGCAAATTGTAGTTGGATTAGAAATTTAGAGTGGGTTGAGGAAATGAAGTCATCAATTATAAATCTTTCAAGAAATATGACTATATAAAAGAGGACAAAAAGATATTCAGTAGTAGCAGAGGGCAAATCTGGAGTGAAGGAAGAACTTCGGGTTGTTTATTTTTGTTTTCAACATGGATTGATTAAAGCTTATTTAAATGCTGATGGGGGAAGCTCATAGAATGAGATTGAAGATGCCGAGAGAAGGGGATGAATGCAAAGGAATGGGAGGGAATGGGATGTAGAGTATAGGTTTAGCTTTAAACAGGAGGGTGCATACCTTCAAATTAACCAGAGGAAAAGGGGAGAGGATGCCCTATGCCAGGATGTTTATGGTTCACTGACCAGACACTGAGGAGTTTCCCAATTGATGGCTCCTGTTGTTGAGAAGGAGCAGGGAGGCTGTGGGAAGAAGATACGGAGAAGAGGAGAGAGCCGTCTTGAGAAATATGGTAGGATTACTGGGCAACATTGTTTTACCAGAAGGTAGAGTAAAGGACAATGGGGCAAGAGATCTAAGTACATTAGCAAAAGAGTGATTCACTTGTTGGCCCTTGGAATCTAATTTGAATAGGGATGAAAATGAAGGCAAGATAAGACTGATAAGTAAAAGGGTGAAGAGACTGTGAAGTTCAAGAATATAGAAGGTGAGATTTTTTGGAAGGCTAGGTGGTTATGGTTAGAAAGGGGCTCTTTTGCTGGGCACATTAGTTCATGCCTGTAATCCCACACTTTGGGAGGCTGAGGTGGGAGGATTGCTTGAGGCCAGAAGTTCAAGATCAGCCTGGGCAATATAGTGAGACCCTGTCTCTACAAAAAATTTTAAAATTAGCCAGGCATGGTGGCCCACACCTGTAGTCCTAGCTTCTCAGGAAGTTGAGTTAGGAGGATCACTTGAACCCAGGCACTGGAAACCAGCATGGGCAACATAGCAAGATGACCCTCTCTCTCAAAAATGACTTCAAGAGGCAAAATAGCTGGGGGATTTTAGCATTTTTAACACCAAAATGTT
>NW_012142296.1:0-922 GCF_000956105.1 Propithecus coquereli
GATTTAAGTCTCTTATCCAGTTTTTTTTTAAACTTGTGTGATTTTTAATTTTTTTTTATTTCAGCATATTACAGTGGTACAAATGTTTAGGTTATATATATTGCCCTTGCCTCACCCAAGTCAGAGGTTCAAGCGTGTCCATCCCCCAGATGGTGTGCACCGCACCCATTACATATATATGTACCTATCCCCTCCTCCCCCTCCCACCTGCCCGACACCCGATGAATGTTGTTACTATATACGCACTTAAGTGTTGATCAGTTAATACCAATTTGATGGTGAGTACATGTGGTGCTTGTTTTTCCATTCTTGGGATACGTCACTTAGTAGAATGGGTTCCAGCTCTATCCAGGATAATACAAGTGGTTCTATATCACCATTGTTTTTGTGGCTGAGTAGAACTCCATGGTACATGTATATCACATTTTATTGATTTTTTTATATGGCAAGAGATAAGAGTCTAGTTTCATTCTTGTGCATATGGATAGCCAGTTTTCCCAGCACTGTTTATTGAAGAGACTGTCCTTTCCCCACTGTATGTTTTTGGCACCTTTGTCAAAGATAAGTTGACTGTAGAGGTGTGGGTTTATTTCTGGGTTTTCTATTCTGTTCCATGGGTCTACATGTCTGTTTTTATGCCAGTACCATGCTGCCAAATCTGTGATTTCTAAACAGCTATGGCTGTTGAGTAATTTTGGAGCTGTCAGAATATTTCAGAAAAATGCAGCAAGATTGAGCATTATTTAAGTAATTCTTAGAAATCGTCATTATGTGTTATGATTTTATTACTCGATTCATGCAGGTTTATAGACACATTTTTGAATCAACGTAAGTATACAAAATTACATTTTCTTGGTAACCATGTTTGCTCTAATGTCATGAGGGTCTCAGAAAGACAAAGTGTGATCAGATATTCCTTCCC
>NW_012142297.1:0-1902 GCF_000956105.1 Propithecus coquereli
AAAACTGAACAAGTAAAAAAGGTAATGTATTCCACAGATGAAGTTTTCCTCTATCCCATGAGACTAAAACGATGAGCAAGCGTAAATTAACACAAAACCCATCTGAATATGTGATCTTTAGTGTATAAGCAAAAATGTAATACTGAAACAAATACAGTGTGACTTTAATTGGCCAGTTCCAACCATTAGGAACAGAGCTCCAACAAACATAAAAGGGCTTTGTCTAACAAGCGTAACCAGTCGCAAAGCCTGCGCCCTTGTAGGAGAGCTCCTTCCCAAGGACTGTTAGCTTAGAATTGTACATAGAATAATTTCAGTGACTAAACATTTTGTACCTTTTAGTGACATATAGTTCTTCTCATGTTAATAACAAAATAGCCTGGAAAGGAGCAGGAAGAAGTGTCCATTCGCTGATGGAAAATGCATGGAGAGGCACAGGAGACATGGACCACAGGCTGTGACCACTGCGAATTCACAGTCAGTTAGGGGACCAGGAAAGGCATCCTGGAAAAGGTATATATGAGGTAGGATTTGGAAAAAAGAACAAAATTTTACCAAATGGGAGGGCAGAACAAGGGTATTCTGAGATGAGGAAGGAAATGACATATTTGGAGATTTATAACCCATTAAGAAATGCCGTATAGGAAAGCGTGGTTGGGGAATTGAGAAGGATGAAACCAGAACTAGAAAAGGAGGCAAGAGGCAGATCACTGAAGGACCTTGTATGTCAAGATAAGGAATGTGGCTGTATCTGTTAAGGACTGGGAAACCATTCGATACTTTAAACAGGAGAGCCTGCGATTTGGGTTTGGAGAGATCATTCAGGAAGCAGGATGGAAGATATATGAAGGAAGGCAGAGCCCAGGGACAAGAGCCCAGGGCAGTAAGCAAGGGGAGACAGTAGAAGACAAAGAGAGCAGGAATAGATGTTTATTGATTGACTACATGTTGAAGGCATGGGGGAAAGGAAAGATCTATAAAACATAAGTTTTTAAGTATCTGGGTGGATTGTGGCAGCATTGACTAAAATGGCAGCTGAAGAGGAGGAAGACTAAGGTTTGAGAGAGACCCTGATGAGTTCTCTTTGATTGAATTTAAGTCTTTAGGAGACATACGTGGAGAGGTATCCAATAGACAGTTGGATGTATATACAACCTGGGGATAGAAATCTGTACTAGGGATATGAATATGGAGTCATCTCTTAGACACACAGGGCCAAATCCATAGGCACATGTGAGTTTTCACAGGGATACTATTAAGAGCGTGTGAGGTTAGTATGCTAAGGCAGACCACTATTTAAAAGCAGTAATTGAAATATAATTCTCAGAGTAAAGTGAAAAGGTTAGAGAGGCGAGAGGTGAAGTGAAAAAAAAAAAAAAAGTAACACAAAAGTTAAAGGAGGACAAGATTCCAAAAAATGAAAGTGTTAAAAAGGGTCAAATGAGGCAAATGCATTAAGTAAGATGTAAACAGATAAACATCTCCTGGTGGAGGTGATAAGAGGAGGCTCCAGATGATATTTACTAGAGTGGTTTTAGTGAATGATGGATGCAGAAGCCAAATTGCAGTTGAATGAAGAATGAATGAGAGGTAAGGAAACAAGATATCTTGTATGAGCTTCTTTTTAGAGTTGCTTGGATGAAAAGGAAGGAGAGAGACAGGAGTGGTAGCTAAAGGGACACACTGAGTTCAAAGTTTCAGGATATGTTTGTAGCCTGAGTGGAAGGAGTGACAGAGAGGGAACCCCGTGAGAGATAATACTCTACCACTACCAGTCACGGTGATAGTAAGAGTAGCTAACATTTTCTTATGACAACAGGCACTATGTTAGGTACCTTACATGAATTTTTACATTTTTTAACCCTCATATGGAATAATATCTCTGAAATGGTGGGTAGTAAA
>NW_012142298.1:0-1105 GCF_000956105.1 Propithecus coquereli
CCCCATTTGTTTCATTTGTTTAAAATACAGTTTAAAAAGAGAGTCAATTCAAAATTGCAATAGAATGTATATATGCGTTTAAGTAAATGTGAAATGAATGTAAGCAATTAATGTATGTAACCAGACTAAAGAGAATGTCCAATGTCTGCAGGACTAAAACTGTCAATTAAAGAATTATCTCCTTGTTTATGCTTCACATACTGTCAGTTTATTTAAAAGGTCGTGTCTTAATTAGAGGCCATTAGTGGACATGAATTACCGAAACTAAAGTTCTGAAGTTGTGAACTTCTCATGAGGATGTCAAGGTTTTGCAGTCCTTGTTTAGGGTACACTGTCAGACTGGCCCCAGCTGTGCCCTCTGATCCCAAATTCAGTCAAGTTGTTAATGCTGATATCCTTACACTACACGACTGTGCAGAGGTGCAGGGGAGCTGGAAGTCGATCCCTCAGATACTCTGGGGAATTACTGCTTCCTTCCTCTCAGGAAAATTCGAAGCCTATTTGAATATATCATTGAACGCAAATCCCTGGCACACAAAATGGGCCCCAATTGGTCCATCGTTCTGAGTTGCCCTCAACAAGAACAGAAGTAAATGATGTATAAAAGTCCTCAAGTTAATTCTAAGGAAAAATATAGGAATGGCACTCTGAACGTAGCATAAAGTGGATTTCAACCTTAGGAGTTCAAAGTTAAAAGAGAAAGGTTATGTATGGATTTACTCATTTGTGTGTTGTTTTCTTTCTTTTCTTTTTTTTTTTTTAAGAACAGAAGTAAATGATGTATAAAAGTCCTCAAGTTAATTCTAAGGAAAAATATAGGAATGGCACTCTGAACGTAGCATAAAGTGGATTTCGACCTTAGGAGTTCAAAGTTAAAAGAGAAAGGTTATGTATGGATTTACTCATTTGTGTGTTGTTTTCTTTCTTTTCTTTTTTTTTTTTTAATTGCAGAAGTTCAGCTGGTGTAGGGCTAGAAGTCATGATGTAGAAACCAGTTAGCAAATGCATTTATCATGATTTTGCCATATAATTCTATTCTCAATGTTAATTGTTTAAGTAATGCCGTTGAATTGCTATGGAGTATTACCTCATGAATATATATTAA
>NW_012142299.1:0-1619 GCF_000956105.1 Propithecus coquereli
TGACTGTAGGTTATCAATAATGTATGGATCCTGTCCCGAATATTACAAAACATATAGATATGATTTCCTCAAAAGTTAGACTTCATTAATATATCCACCTGACAAAAATCGGGTACCTACGGTGTTTAAAAATTGTGTCAGTCTCTAGGCTCTGTGTTAGAAGCAAATAAACTTTCCAGTTTAATCTTTGTTCAAAATGGATTAACAGAGCATTAACATAAATTTACATGTGAATAACAGAATATGACATTTTAAGTTAATAGATAAAACAAAGTAATTCGAGTCAAAGGGCTTCAGTTAAATTATACCTTTGCCGCCACGTTCTTGTGGTAGTGGAACTCTGTGTAACTCAACGTTTTATATACATCATGCAATAAAGAGAACTGCGGAAGGGGACCTGGAGAAAGTAGCTACAAGAATAATGAACCTATAGAACACTTAACTTCTACTGTAACTCTACAGAGTTCCCTTTTGTTGTAATCTTTGACAAAATGATTAATCCAAGCCTCAAATATCTCAAAGTAAACCCAATTGTACCATCTTTATCAACCTCACTAAGGCATTGTGAAAATTACATTACATAATGCCTTTGGAAGCATTTTACAACATGTAAAAATGTTGTAAAAATAGTATTGTTACAATGATACAAACACATAATCTCAGGGTATAATATATTTTAGTCTGCATTCTTTAAAAATGCTTTTGGATGTGAGTACTTGCATTTAATACCTATGAACTGTCGAAGAAAATTTGCACCAATTGTTTATCAAAAACGGCAAGCAAGACTTTTTTTTTTTCTTGCGAAGGGGGTCAGCATTATCGCGATAAGTTGGAAACACTGAACTTCACTGAAACAAGACAGAAGGATTTTTGAGCACTGAGGCAAACTAATGGAAAAGTAATGAAAGACTTTAGTAGGGAGATTGGACAATGTGATTAGACCATCTGTTTTGCATAATTGATGCTCTCAGAAGAAGTTAGGCTCCTACCCTCCCACAGAGACTGGGAGAGAGGGGCACTAACTTTCTTGATGATTGCATTTCTGAGGGATGGCTCCCTGCAAACCAGGGAGGCTCCTGAATTGCAGAGACTTTACGTCTCAAAAGAGCAGAGAGAGAGTTTTCAGATGCAAGTTTTCTAAAGTAAATGCTCTAAGAAAAGGAGGGCCAGGAGCCAATAGTCAGGAATAAACCTTAGTCAACGGAATCAAGTTGAGGGATACACTAAGGCTGTCTTGGTCAAGCCTCATGCCATGTATTTTTTGTTCGACTATGCTGGAGAAAATGCTCAGGAAGCATCAAGTCCCTAAATGAATGTGTCCCTATCAACATTTTTTAATTAGAGGAATTAGGCTTTGCCTTTTTAATTAGAAAGAGTTGTTGCCAAATTTAGATATTTAAATGATTATCAGAAAAGTCTGCAGCATTTCAACAAATATGACTCCTCGAATATCAGACTCTGTGTGATTGTCACAGAAGATGGTGACTTTTTAATTGTCACACAAAATCTTTATCTTCATACGTTTTTTTAAAAAGTGCCCCCAAAGAAGAAATATATCTAACTGACTGAATTTTGAAAAGCTAGGCGTATGCACAAAAGTTTATATTACTATGCCCACA
>NW_012142300.1:0-1407 GCF_000956105.1 Propithecus coquereli
TGTATAGGCAAACCTCATTTTATCGTGCTTCATTTTATTGCTAGTCACAGATATTGCAGGGTTTTTTTACAAATTGAAGGTCTGTGGCAACAAACCAGCCATTCCCCTGTCTCTCTCCTCTGCTCAGACTTCCCTATGCCCTGAGACAAAACAACATTGAAATTAGGCCAGTTAATAACCTTACAATAACCTCTAAGTGATCAAATGAGTCACACTTCTCTCACTTTAAATCAAAAGCTATACATGATTGAGCTTAGTGAAGAAGGCATGTAAAAGCCAAGATATGCCAAAAGCTAGGCCTCTTATGCCAAACGGTTAGCCAAGTGGTGGATGTAAAAAAAGATTTTTGTAGGAAATTAAAAGTGCTACTCGGGTAAGCACACGAATGATAAGAAAACAAAACAGGCTATTTGCTGATATGAAGAGTGTTTTGTGGTCTAGATAGAAAATCAAACCAGCCACATCATTTCCTTAAGCCAAAGCCGAATTCAGAACAAGGCCCTAACTCTCTTCAATCCCGTGAAGGCTGAGAGATGTGAGGAAGCCTTAGAAGAAAAGTTAGATTCTAGCAGAGGTTGTTCATGAGGTTTAAGAAAAGAAGCCATCTCCGTAACGTAGAAGTACAAGGTGAAGAAGCAAGTGCTGGCGCAGAAGCTGCAGCAAGTTATCTGGAATATCTAGCTAAAATGATTGATTAATGTGGCTACACTAAACAACCGATTTTAAATGTAGATGAGACTGCATTCTACTGAAAGAAGATACCATCTTGGACTTTCATAGCTACAGAGGAAAAGTCAATGTCTGGCTTCAAAGCTTCAAAGGACAGGCTCTCTTGTTAGGGACTAATGCAGCTGGTGACTATACATTGAAGTCAATGTTCATTTACCATTCTGAAAATCCTAGGGCCCTTTAGCATTATGCTAAATCTACTCTGCTCATGGTTGATAAATGGAACAACACAGCCCAGACAAATGCACATCTGTTTATAGCATATTTTGCTAAATATTTTAAGTCCACTGTTGGGAACTACTACTTTTAAAAAAAGGTGTCTTTTAAAGTATTACTGCCCATCCTGCTCCTCATCACCCAAGAGCTCTAATGTAGATGTACAAGGAGATTAATATTGTTTTCATGCCTGGTAACAAAAAATCCCTTCTGCAGCTCATGGATTAGAAGTAATTTTGACTTTCGAGTCTTATTATTTAAGAAATACATTTCATAATGCTACAGCTGGAAAAGAGTCACCATTGTAGGTTATTAAGTATGAAATGTCTGATTTCCTTAAGGACTACGTTTGACAGTTGATATCTCTGAAATTTCTCTTTGACATTTCTTGTTTTATTTTTATTGCAAAGGCACATCCTCAGTCTTTCAAACACATGGTTTGGCTTGTGATTATCTTTCAAA
>NW_012142301.1:0-19576 GCF_000956105.1 Propithecus coquereli
CATTTTATATATTTTATGTTTTTTAATTCTTGTATTTCCATTTGGTTCTTATTTTATAGTTTCAATTTCTCTACTGAAATAGTCTATTTACTAATTATTACCATCTTCTCCTTTAAATCATGGAATATATTTATAACAGCTGCGTACGTTCTTTTCTGCTAATTCCAACATCTCTGTCATCTCTGGGTATGTTTCCATTGATTATTTTTTATACTAGTTATAGGGCATATTTTCCTGCTTCTTTCCCTACAGTCGGAGTAGCCCTACCTCTGAGTTATGACCTTTCTGGGGTTTCAACTGAATGCCTGCAGTTTCAGCAAGGTCTCTCTACTTTGGTTAGTCAGAACTCTGATGCCACCCTGAACTTTGTGATCTCCAGAACCTCAGGTCACTTCACAGATCCCCAAATAGCTGTTTTCTGCCAGGACTTGCAGATTCCCTTCCTATACATGCACCTTAATATTTGACCAAAGATTCAAGGTAATCCCTATGCAGGTTTCTGAACTTCCCTTTCTTCCCAGCTCCCTCCTTTCAGGTATCCTTCTCTGCAAGTTGCAGCCTCAGCAGCTCGCAATTCTGATCCCTAAGCTCAGTGAGACTCTTGTGCTTTGCTTGGATTTTAAAGTCCTGCACCATGGTCTGAAAGTACCTGTAGTTAGAAAGTTGGGGTGATCATGGGGCTCGTGTGTTTTCTTTCTCTCAAGCATTACAGTCCATTGCTGCCTGTTTTCCATCATCTGAAAACAGTTGTTTCATTTACATTTGTCTAGCTTTACAGTTGCCTATGTTAGAACTAGTCAAGTACCAGTTCCTACCATGGCTGGAAAGCCAGATAACATTTCATTATCTAAGAGTACCTGCAGACATATTAGAAACTGGCTGAGATTTCATCCCGGAAATGAAATATCCGCAGTATTTGAAAGGACAATTATGAGAAAAAAATAAATTTGTTTTCTACTTGCACCCTATAGAGTTCAACTCATTCAATATACTTGTTACACTACCATTTCAGAAATTTATGTGTGTGTATATATATGGTATAAGAAAGAGGGTAGGTTTTGGCAGAACTAACACTGCCCTTTAATTAAGGAATGGAGGAAATGGTGACCTGTAAAATCTCTGGTTGTAACGGAATGAAGTTAGAGTGTGTCGGGGCCAGAGGAGCCCTAGGTTTGGAATCAGTCCCAGCTCTGTTTCTTATTATCATTATTGAGCAAGTCAGTTAACCTCTCAGTGTCATTGTTCCCTACCAGTACAGCTGGGTTATAGCACTGGCCCCTCCATTTGCCACAAGTAGCAGATGTGAAAGTGTTCGTAACTCTCTATATTCATTAAAAGAAACTTGATTTAGGAAATATATGACATACAAGAACAAAAGCTGCGTCCTCGAGCTTGGATACAGAGTCTATTCCCAACTGTCTTCTCTAGGTATATATGAATATAATAATAATGGTAGCTCCCATTTGTTCAGTGTCTGCTACATGCCTGGCACCATTTTGGAGATTTTAGCTTATTTACTCTCTACAACAGACTGGATCTCCAGGTATTAACATCCTGATTTTGCAAATCGGGGAACCAAGACTAAGCAAAATTAAAAGAAGCTTTCTTACACTCAAGGTCAAATGCCAAATCCAGAAAAAAAACTCAGACTATTGAGTCTACAAAGCCTATGTGTTTCCCATTAGACCACTTTGACCATGGACAGTCATCACTTCTCTAGGCCTCAGAACTCTCTTTCATGAAATGAGTATTTTGAACCATATGGTAAGTGCTATTATCCCTTCTTATCTAAACACATTCAACCGCAACATGTTTCTCTAATCTTATTAAACCTCAGGCCTAATCTAATTCCACATCCATGTAAATGAGAAATGTTGAATTCTAGGAATATTTGGTCTGGTTTTCATATTCAGCTTCTGATCTGCTATTGGGAAAGACTTGAACCTGAACAATGGTTTTTTAAATCTTATTTCAATTGATTACACAGGCCTTGGTGCTCAACTTTATTTCTCTTCTATGCTGGTCATGTGCACAGTGCATTGCTAGCAGCATCATCTGTCATTACTGATCATAGAGGTTGAGGAAATGTATCCCGAGCGGATGTATTTTAAGAAGAGTTCCCCTACTTATTCTGATATGCCTTCTACCCACCGAGATAGTCCAAGAAAACCTTACTGTGCATCTATTTGTGCACAGCTCCATTCACATTGCAGGCATAGATTATTTTCACCTGTGCTCACTAATACTAATCATCACTTTTATCGCTTTATTTTTAAATCCAGACAATTCAGGGCAATAATATTACCAGTTTGCAATTATAGCTGGGGAGTTGGCCTGAGAAGTGAGAAAAGGAAAAATCTTCATCTCTGTCTTCACTGATGAGGTTTGAAATGGGGACATGGTGGGAGGAAGAACACATTTTTGCCTTCTGTGCAGAGGCAGAGAGGCCAGCCTTTGAGACAGTGAGAGATCCTTGCATGAGCATTAGTGGACAGAGGGCATATTCAAACAAGCACATCAAATACACCATCAAAGGGACATTCCCCCACCTCCCTGGAAATCACCACACTCAGTGACAGATGGTACAGCTGGAACTGCCTGGCGAATATGAAAGGCATAGAAGAAAAGAAAGCATTAAGCACCAAGGCCAGTGAGGTTGGCATATGATGGGTTCAGAGAGAGGAGAGAGCTGCTCCCAAATATTTCTATCTGTAGGGAAAAGAAGATGTACTAGCTGGCTCCTCAGGGCAGATACTCTCCTGGCACAACCTAGGGGTCCTATGGGGATCTAAACCCTCAGGGGTTTTGGGGTTCAAAAAAGTCCTTGATATTCTGTAACTTCAGGTCTCCAAGAGTGATGAGAAACTGACAAGTAGTAATGTGATAACTTAGCTGTCACCTCTAAATTGTTAATTTCTCTCCCTGATTATCAGCCACATGGTCTTAACCCACTTAACGTGTTAACATGTCCCTACCAGTCAGTTACGCGTCACCCTTGGAGACCTGAAGTTAGAAACTATCAAGGGTGAAGTTGGTGAATATTACGGGTGGTTTGGACCAGAAAATCACTTGGCTGAAAAGCAAGCTTTTAAGGCTCCCTGCCTCCTGCAGAAATTCAGTCAATCTCCACCTCCAAGTTGACCTCTTTTTCAATCCCTTGGATTTAAAATTAATGCAGCATCACTCTTCACTGCACGATTGAAGATTCTAAACTCTGAAACGTAATCATATGCAAAATGTTAGCAGGGCAAAAGATCAAGGACCTGTATAAGACAATTTGATGCATACAGAGGCCAAGTCAGAAAGGCCAACACAGAAAATAAATTGCAACTAGCGAGGGCATGAAGGAGCAGCTGGGCCATGCTTTAGAAACACATTAGCAGTGTGAGCAAAGTGTAGACTCCTTTAATTGTTGTGGTGAAAAGGGAAATAGAACAAGAGATAACAGCAAATGGTGGGGATATTTAACATCTCCAACATCAAAAGATACGCATCAAGTGCATGGATAGTTTGACTTAATTTTTGACAAAAACAAACAAACAACAACAGCAAAAAAAACTTTCAGTAACCTAACCAGAGGCCTAACATTGACTGTACTTGAAGGAAAAAGGAAAGTCAGGCTGATTAGAAAGTCCTCTATCAACTGCCTACTAGGCATGTCTGGATGTCTCAAAGTCACTGCAAACTCAATCCACTCAAAACAAAATTCATCACATTTCCATCAAAAATAATCCCTCTCCCAAAACATTTGCTGTCACTGCCAATGGCACCACCATTCATTTTCCCAAATCTTCAAACCTTGAAACTTTGAGTTTTCTTTGACTCATGTCTTTCCCATCCTTAATGTTTATTGTTACCAACTTTAGTGGATTTTTTCCTTCAAAACATCTCTTTATCTATTCCTTTCTCTGTGTCCACTGCTTCCTTTTAATCTTTCATCTTGACAATTAACTCCTACACCATCTCTAGGTACCTCTCAGGATCCACTCATTTCATACACGACATTTACTGTTGCAATTCCATTCCAAAACCACAAAAGTTCCCTGTTTTCTATTTTATCAACTCTTTACCCACCAGCATAGTTCTATACAAGATATGAAATCTTATGTGATGGATTTGCCACCTCAGTTCTCTCATCTTTTCTCCAGTCCAGCCACCAAACCTCTCAGACTTTCCAATTCTCACCCTCATCAAAGGCATACTATTTTTTTTTCTCCAAGGACCCAAACAGACACAAACACTGAATATGGGCTCTGCTTGGGCCCAGAATCAGGGGGCTAATGCTGCAGATCTTGGTTCAAATGTCCAAGTTCTTTGATTCTCATTAGCCACTTGGACACCTTTGAGTTCTGGGATTGAAAATAAAAAGAGAGAACACGGTGGGGAAAGCAGCAGCATTGACACTTTGAGCAGAATTTAGCTTGGGCTAAATTCACGCTTTTTTTACAGGATAAGTAACATTGGCTTCTATAACCAAAAACCTACCTTCTCGGTGACTTAATACAAGCAAGGTTTGTTTCTCTCTCATGCCACAGTCCAACATGAGTCTGTGGTGTGGGGAGGGGGGTGGGGGGAGTGAGGAGTAGGAGGCAGTGGGTAATAGGCTTCTCAGGGACCTAGACACCTTGAATCTTGAAGTACCTTGACTTTCAAGGTGACTTCTCAAGCTGCTGACAAGCAGGGAAAGAGAAGAGATGAAGGCCAGGTCTAGGAGCATCACAAGGGCCAAGCCTGGAAATGGCCTACATCACTTCTCCCCATATTCTATTACACAGAACTTGGTCAAATGGCCCCAAACTAACTGCCAAGGATCTGGGAAATATAGTTCAGCTATGTGTCCAGGAAGGAGAAGAAAAGTGCAGATATTTTTGAGGCCCAGCATTTTCTGCCCATCATCCAAGTTTCAACTCCTTTCTGGCTGCCTAGAACCTATTCTTAGATTCACTCCTCAATCCATATGTATTTGTTTCTAGTTTAAATCACTAATTTCTGTTGGGGAACCAATCCCTTGAACCATTTTTATTCATGCTTTTAATCACACGAGTTAACAGCATTCCATCTTCTGGATTTTGCCATCTCTGTTTAGTTTTAACTAGTTTAGCTTCTGGATATACCTCAGCTCCATGACTGGCAGGTTCCACCCTGTTCTCTCCCTGCCTCACACATAGAAGAGAAGACCCCAGATGCTGACGGCCGATTCCTGCATCTCAAAATAATAACAATGGTCTCAATTAGTCCAACATTCATACTCTACCCACATATAGAGTTTGATAGAACAAGCACTGGAATCAGAGGGGCCTGAGTTCAAATCTTTTAGTGCCCTGCTGCTGACTGTGCAACCTCACCGTGGTATCAACCTCTCTAAGGCTCAGTTTCCTTACTGTAAAACGAAGATAATAACATCTACTTTCAGAGTTGTGAGGACTGAATAAAAGCTTTGTTAAACACTCAACACAAAAGTGGTCCCATTAGTCAATTGAATGAGGAGGTAATTTTGGCATGTTAAATTGGTGACAAATTCTTAATAACACCAAGGAAAGAATCAGTAATGTTAGCGTTGCCACCCAACTCGGTTGTGTTGCCCACTGCACAGAGAAGAGCCAATACACTGAGGCGTGGGGATTGCAATGGAGAAAGGGTTCAATTCTGCAGAGCATGAAGTAGGGAGATGGGGAGGAATTTCTTAAGTCCACCTCCCCAAGAATTTGGGAGATGGGTTTTTTGTTTGTTTTTATTTTATCTATTTATTCTTTTTTTTTTAATTTCAGAATATTATGGTTTGGCAGACAAAGAATTAGGCAATGGGGTTTGCTAATTGTTTAGGTCCAGGGAAAAATCACAGGGGTGTAGAGATCATCTTCTTGTGTTGAGTCACTTCCTAGCTTGGGGTCACAATGCCAGTTGAGTCAGTTTCTTGGTACGGGCTGCTGATCTGGGTGGATTAGCCAATCCACTGGAATGCGGGGCCTGGAAGATATCTCAGAAACAACCTTTAGGTTTCGAGAACGTGATGTTATCTACAGAGGAAGTTAAGAATCTTTATGACCATCAGCCATCTGACTCCTGAGTAGCAATTATAGGAAAGCAAACTAGGGGACAGTGGCTGGTTATTACCATTATCATTATTTTTAGCTATGCCTATGCCTTTGCAGAGTTTAGGCTCTTACCACAGTTCTCACCTTGCACCCCTTTATTAATTTTTGAAGGTGGTTTCATTAGCATCTCAGGCAACAACAACAGGCTGAGGGAGATGTTTAGAAATTAGGTAATAACCTAGGAAGACTCTGCTGTAATAACTGAAACCAAAGTTAATATCTTCCCCTTTGTAACAGGGTGTTAAAATGGGATGCTTCTGGCTCTGCGCCTTCACAGAGGTTCCAAGAACGGTAAAGTAAGTGACAATTACCCGCACATACTGAAGCAGGGTGTTAGACCACACATGAAGAACACATGATGAGATTTTGGAATCAATTAGACCCCCATTACCCCACCAGTCACCACCAAGCACAAACAAACAAACAAAAGATTCAATGAAGGAGGAAAGGAGAAGACAGAAAAGAGGGTTCTTTGGGAGGGGAGCTGTCTGAGGGCTGTATACACAGCTCTCACTCTGAGGTAGGAGAGGGGACTCTTCCCCCAGTGTCCCGTCATGAAAGCAATCCACCTGGAGAGCCTGATGTGTCTTCTAGGGCTGTGGTCCCCAACCCCCAGCTGAGGACCAGTACAAGTCCTTGGCCTGTTAGGAACCAGGCTGCAGAGCAGGTGGTGAATGGCGGGTGAGCGAGTGAAGCTTCATCTGTATTTTCAACCACTCCCCATCACTCACCATCCCCCCATCCCCATCCATGAAAAAATTCTCTTCTGTGAAAACTGGCCCCTGGTGCCAAAAAGGTTGGGGACCACTGTTCTAGGGTCAGTGTCTGAAGGCTGAGGAGCCTGATGGTTTGGGGGCTGAGCAAAGAGAGTGAGATGGTAGGCAGGGTACACATTTCCCTGAGCCACCAGCTACAAGAAGCACAGTTCGATCAGAATTTTATTTGGGAGTTCCAGCCAGGGGAAACACCTAGAGAACCGTCAAAACTCTCATGAAAGGAAGAACCAGAAATACATCATATCCACATATTTCAGAGGGCAACAGCGGCAGTTTACACTCACGCCAGCCTAGAAGACTGTGGCCTTCTCCCCTAAACCCCTCTCCTGCGTGGCCAACACTGCAGGGACAAACCTAGCCTCCAGCACAGGGTGGGTGGGGGAGGAGGGCAGAGGAGAGAAGCTAGCAGTGCCCTCCTCCTTCATGGCAGGCGTCCACCCAAAGCAGGACCAACATGGGCAAGAAGAAGCTTTAGCCTGGTTAAAAGTTTAAAGTTTTAATGTTGGTCTCAATGACATAAGATTGTTCTTATGACTATGAAATATCAGAAATGCTGTGGAACCTGTCAAAGGTTTCATCCAAGGGTGGGAAACTCTGAGCCCAGAGAGTGAGTCTGAAGGGGCATCAAGAGAAAGATGGAGGGACTTCCTGCCCAGCCTCCACATGGGGTCCAGCTCATTCACAAACCAGCATCACCAGTTGATGTAGCCTGCTCTCCTGACCTCTTGATTTGATCATTGCTCCTGTCCTCAGACCAAGGAATATGTTAATTATACACTAACATAATTATACATCGTACAATTAAATGTATAGGTATACATTAATACCTATAAATTCAATAAACACCTTTAGATACCAAATTTATTCAATCAATATTTACCGAGTCCCAACTATGCACCATGTACTATTCTGTTGCACACAAGAAAAAAACATCTGCTTTCATGGGACAAATAAACATAGCACAACGTTAGGTACTATAGACACTGTGATGGCTTTATAGTATATCTGTTGGGCTGGACTGAACTACGTTTCCCAGAATTCCATTCCTCATGTTTCTGGTGAGACCACCAGGAAGATCCTTGAGAGTTCTAAAGGGCAGAGGGACCAAGCAGCCTTGTCATAGCTCACATATGTTGTTGCTGATCTGCTGAGTTACCGCACTGGCATGAAGCAACAGCTAGAACTTCCTTCCCCAGTGCTCCTTCAGCTTCTTTGATACCTAGGCCAGGTTGACTCCTGGGCTAGGTGTATGTATTTAGCTCCTTAATAGAGGGCCTTGGCTTCTGCAGGATATTCTTATCAGCAAGACCAGAGGCAAAATACAAAGCAAAAGAAAACAAAAAAAGACACAAGTTTCAGTGCATTCTTATAGGGTTTCAGCTTATGCATGTGGTTTCCAGCCCTTGAGCTTCCTACTGTACATGCATCTTCCCTCCTGACTGCTGCCCTGTGGACATCAAGCTCCAACAGCAGATGCACACAGAGATAGGAGAGAGACAGAACAGACAGACAGATAGGTAGGATTTTTCTGCTTAGACCCTGACTGATACAGGTACCATGAAAAAAAAGGTTGGTGGAGGTGATGGAGAGGTTGTTTTAGAGAGTCAGATAAGCCTCTCAGGGGAGGTAAAATTTGAGCAGAGACCCAAATGAGGTAGTACATGAGGCAAGAGAATATGTGGAGGGAAATTGTTCTGGCAGAGGTAATAGCAAGTACAAAGACCCTGAGTCAGGAATGAGAGTTGGCATGTTGGAGAAACAAAAACACCGATATGACAGGATCAGAGAAAACGCTCTGGCTACAGGGTGGAGAATGACTGGGGCGAGTCTAGAGGAAACAGGAGGTCTTGGGGCTTGGACTGTGTAGCAGTGGTAGAAGTAGTAAGAAGTGTTGAGACTCAAAGCAGTCATGTGCCACATACTGACGTTTCAGTCAACGAGGGACCACATGTACAACGGTGGTCCCATGTGATTACAATGAAGCTGAGACACTCCCATTGCCTAGTGACGTCATAGTCATCATAATGTCATGGTCGTGGTAAAGTCTCAATGCAAGGCATTACTCACAGGTTTGTGGCGATGCTGATTTAAACAATTGTACCTCGATGCCAGGGCTATGAAAGTCTAGTCTGTACAATGATGTACACGACTTACTATTTGATAATGATAATAAATGACTATGTTACTGGTTTATCTATTTACTATACTATACATTTTATTGTTATTTTAGAGTGTGGTGTCCTACTTACAAAAAAATTAACTGTAAAACAGCCTCAGGAGGTCTTTCGGGAAGTACTCCAGAAGAAGGCATGTTATCATAGAAGATGCCAGGTGCGTGTGTGTCATTCCCCATGGAGGCCTTCCAGTGGGACCAGATGTGGAGGTGGAGGACAGTGATACTGATGATCCTGACCCAGTGCAGGCCTAGGCTAATGGGTGTGTTTGTGTCTTCATTCTTAACACACACATGCAAAAACACTTAAAAAGTAAAAAATAAAATAAAATAAAAAATTTTTTAAATAGAAAAAAATTATGTAGAATAAGGATATAAAGAAAATATTTTTGTATAGCTGTACAATGTGTTTGTGTTTTGAGCTGTTATTACACAAGACTCTATAAGTCAAAAAAACTAAAAAGTTTATAAAGTAAAAACATTACAGTAAGCTAATTTATTATTGACGAAATAAAAATATTTTTATAAATTTAGTGCAGTCTAAGTGTACAGTGTTTATAACGTCTGCAATAGTGCACGGTAATGTCCTCGGCCTCCACACTCGCTCGCCACTCACTCACTGACTCACCCAGCGTGACTTCCAGTCCTGCAAGCTCCACTCGTGGTGAGCACCCTATATAGGTGTATTTTATCTTTTATACAGTACCTTTACTGTACCTTTTCTATGTTCAGACATGTTTAGATGCACAGATACATACCACCGTGTGACAATCGTCCCCAGAATCCAGGACAGTCACGTGCTGCACAGGTTGTAGCCTGGGAGCCAGAGGTGGTGTGCGGAGCGCAGGCGCGCAGCAGGCCGCGCCGTGCAGGCTTGTGTGGGCGCACTCCGTGACAAAGGCGCCGCACCGCGAATTTCTCAGAATGTATCTCCTTCGTTAAGCGGCACATGACTGTACACATTTGGAAAGTAGAGCTGATGGGAATTGTTGACAGAATGGCTATGGATGCGAGGAAAAAGAGAAATCAAGAATGAGCCTACAAGGATCCCTATTCTCAAGGCAACCATCTGTTACCCGACATTTCTAGGGTAAAACTTCAGAGCACGGCTCTGTTTTAGAACGGAGAAGTACCACTCTAAACACAGCCTGTACTCACATTCTTCCACATCTCCTTAGCTCATTTGAATAACTGTGTGTCTTCCATCTTCACTCAACTGCGGGCTCCATAAGGGCAGGGATTTTTCTTATTCATCTTTCTTTGCTCCACTCCACTTAGTGCAGTGATTTGTAGAGAATAGGATTGAATGAAACTTTTTTGTTCCCGTTGATTTTGCTTGAAAGAGATTTGAAACATACAAACTGTTGTAAACTTCCCTAATTCCTTCAAATCCCATCATAAAGTGGCTTTAAGGTTTTCTTTTTTGAAACGTTAATATATGGATTTGTTTACATATGCAGATTTTTTTTTTTTTTTGGCAAGTTTGGAGGATTTGAGGATATGCCAGAAATTAAAGATCGCAAAAGAGGAAATCCTTTTATTCCTGCCATTTACTTCACAAAAGAATTAGAATTTCTTTTAACAAAGTATATTCATATATTTGACAGATTTTAGGTAACTAAATTCTAAAGGAAATGACCAAAGCCAATTCAATATCTTACACGTGCTGGATATTAATTAATACAGTTAATTAAAGCAATTTGAAATCTCCCTTTCCTGATACCATCAGCACTGGCTTTTCAACTAATAAAGAACCTTTCTTAACGTATTATGAATTGTTATGAAAATCACAAATTGCAGAGGCATTTAGGAGGAGAAATAATTTATTCATTAATTACTAAAATTCACTGACCATAAATTTGTCACTGAAATAAAACTGTGGCACTTATGCCCAGATGCACTCATAAATAACTAATTAAACTCACAGCCAAAGAACAAAAGCCATTCAATGGGCACAATGAAATCCAAATTAGTATCTCACAGGACTAAAATAGAAAATGTAATAAAATTATGCTAATCTGCATGTGACCCTGTCAAAGCTTTTATGCTAGCAGTTTCCAGAAATTCCACTTTGTTTTCCAAAACTTAGTTCCTGTTCAGTGTCCCTTAATAAAGACAAAATATTTAAAGCATTCCAAGGCATATGCTGTCCCCACCAACACTGTATCGGTTGCGACAATGAAGATGTGGTCTTCCAGCTCTCTAAGGACATCCTTTACCAACTTCTCATTTTACCAACATGGGCCCAACCCTCCTCCACTAGTAAAAAGCCAGAGTAAGAAAGATGAGGAGAACCAGCAACTACCAAACACCTACGATTCACTAACAACTGCACTCAACACCTGACTTAAATGTATTCACTTATTTAACACCTGTGATAAATTTTCTCCATTTTCAAACAATAAAATTGAAGCTAAAGAGTTAATTAGATTGCTCAAAAGTCAGCCAGGACCCAGAGGTTTTGTATTTAGCTTTTCCTAACTTCTAAAGGCTATATACATATAGGCCTAAAGATAGGACTTCAGTCTATCTGTGCGTCCTGCACAAAAATCCCCAGTGAGTCTACAGCTCTTGGTTGAGTCCACCTTGGATAGACCAGTCTACTCAGAGGAGAGCAGCTCCCTCTTTTGCCTCAAGCTGTTCTGCCCAGCAACCTCTTCCTGTCTCTGGGAAGCAAATCAATGCATTGAAAGCGATCTGAAGACCTCTGACATATCAGAAGCATGTTGATTGTAAGGGATCACACACATTCCTGTGTTCTCTAATGTTGTATGACAATATGAGGAAGATGACTAGGAAAATCACTGGAGCAGCCCTTGAATGATGAGTTAGTTATCAGAAGAGTAAACACCAAAATAATTAGTTACCATTTCTGCCTCTTCTTGACCCTACCAGTTTTTTATAAAAAATAACTGGGTTTGGATCCACAGACCTTTAACTTCTTATTTTTGCCCTCCCGGTTATTACCTAAGTCACTTTGGTCAAGACCATTACCTCGACGAGCCTCTGTCTTCGTATTTGCAAAATTGTGTCAATTAAGCCAACTTCACATAGCGCTAGAAGCTCCAAATAAGAGTACGTGCACTCGAAAACAGGCCAACAGGGTAAATGTAGGTCCCATAGGCGTTTTATTTGACCAGTACGGTAGTTTTTTAAAATCTGAATTTGAACCTAAGAGGGCAATGCATGTCCCAGTTGGGCACAGTCCCCACCATTCCCTACTGTCATAGAACGGGCAGATACACACATGGACACTATCTGCCTGGGCCCCCGAGATATTTGAGTTTGCATTTTCTATGTTTGAATGTCTTCTGTGAACTGTAAGGAATCATATGGATATTGTAAATATTGTTTATTTCTTTGAGGACAGAATCATATCTTAATATCCTCATGTCACACAGATATTGAGTTAGAAACGGAAGATGCTAGAAATTAAATCATATTGATGGCGCCCTGCTGGAAGCTGCAGCACGCTCGGCAGAAGAGCCATTCTCACACACCTGATATAACTGCAAAACACTGATTTCCAGAGCCCAAGATACTAACTGGTCTTCCTTTGGCTTTCTAGGGAACACTCAGATTCTTTTAAAGAAAGAATCCTAATGCTTGACTTGGATTGAAAACCTGCATTTGTATTCTACAGCAATTGTTCAGGTCATGGACGTTTTACAAGGAAATCAAATAAGTAAATCAATAGTACAGAAACCGTTTACCCCAGGGCCCATCTGCTACCCTGTGGTTCATTACAGTACTTAATATTGTCATGATTAGAGTTCCTCTCTTGTGAGTTCCAGGAATAAACAGCGTTTTGAATGTATGCAAAGTTATTATATATTCTTCTAAACAACTTCCAAAGAATCTTTACACACCACGGAGTCCTGGGTATTGCATGACACCGGGGGAGGTTCAACCAGGCTCAGAAGCATGAATTACAGGTCAGGCTAGCCACAGGGGAGGGAAAACAGCAAGAACAGCTGTTTCAGTCTCACTATTCCAAACTTTCTCATGCAGTCTGGGTGCCTTTATTTCTACTAGTGAAAGAATAAAATATATGTAAGAAAATTGTATGTTCTAGACTTCTTGACATTAATTTGCATAAATGGACAAAAACCCACAAGTTTACATCAATTCCATATCCTTATTCATAACTGGACAATTTTCTCCAGTGGTTTAAATAATACCGTTCAGCCAAAGCTTTCAGATTGCTCCTCCATAGTAACTGTATTCCTCTTAGTACTCTATAAATTCGGTTAATAACAAGAGCGTTGGAGTCTTTATGTTGCAAATAAAAAGGGAGACAAAAGGATTAGCCCCAAATCCTAATCTGGAGCTGGAAACTGGCTGCCCTTTCCTGGTTCTCTTCCTCTGGTCCCACATCATACTGTTGAGATTCATGCGACCAGGAATCCAGATCAGCAAGATGGACTCCATCCAACATAAATGGTGCTCAACACAGACATAAGTAGGAGAGAATAAATTTCAACCTAGCGACTTTTGGCAGTGCATCTGTGGGAGAGGTAAATAAATCATTCACTAGTCTTGTTTTCACTCTCTACACTAGTGATCCCAAATATGTGGGCCAAGGGTCCCCTGGAGATTTGGAAAGTTAATACAAGAAGGGATAGAAGAATTCATATTTTCAAAGCATATATCCTCAAACTTTGTAAATTGCATAAATGTCTTGCACATATAGCTGATACTCTTTTTAGTCTTATACAATTTATTTGTGCTGCTCAGATTTATGAAATACCAATTATTTGAAGTTCTGTTAAATTCATAATGGTCTTGTAATTATGCATTGCCACAATGATTATATGATAAAAGTACAAATACTCTTTATTATATGGGAGTCATTGAAAAATAAAAGAAATTTTGTGCATTTAAAGAGTTGGAACCCACTATCCTAAATTATATGCTCAAGTCTATGCTACAAAGCACAATTGGATACAAGGAATCCAGTTTCTTTTTGAGTAATGAATACCTTGAAGCAAAATTTTTAGTACTTTTATTCTTTCACCATTTCATTATTTCCACTTAGACCTTTTTGTGTCCACTTCTTGAAAGTTTTGTTTCCCAAGACACACCTATTAAATAACTTTTTGTTTCATCCTTTCACAGTAAACATATGCATTCTATTAGGATTTTTAAATTCTTTTAATTAAAAGTCTCCTTTCCCTTTCTGTTATCTAATTTAGAGATAGCTAATGGGAATTGCAGCTTTGGAGTTTTTTTAATTTATTTTGAGTTGATTTTTAAAGTGATCACAGAATCTCCAACACTGATTTCTCTGTCAGAGCCTCTGATAAACACAATGGATATCTAGACACCATATTTATTTTTATCACTTTCTGATAATTAAGAACATTCTGCATTACTGAGCTCAGAAATAGTGCTATAACCAGTGACATAGTCCTTTGTTTCACAACTGGCTCCAAGCCAGAAAAATATGATTGATTTTTCTGCAGAGTTTTATTTTCCAGAGTTTATTGAAGTAATTCCCAAGCAAACTTAGGCACAATGCTGATTTCAGTATAGACTTCCTACGGATCAGTCTATGGACTAAAAAACCACTGTCCTACAATAGAAAACCTGGGAAAAGGGTAATTGTTATCATGGGCATTGTACTGGTCTTTTCCTATTGTTGGAAAGTCTATGAGAGACTAAAAGTTTAGAAAACAATAAATTGCAACTCTCTTTACCTAGAAGGAAAAAAATACCCCGAGGCTACCTATAATAGCCACAGACTTGGCAATCATGCACAGGTGACACTATTGAGTTGGGTTCCGTGTATGATCATTTTTGCTTTAATCATTATTTTACACATGAAATGTATAATGAAACCAAAGCTTAAAATACTACATTTTCCTTGGGCTTAATTATGGACTTTGAGTCATATTTCAAATGCATTACACACACACGCACACACACATAATGGTATTCTTTCCGAATACCCTATCCACTTATCCCTTTGCTAGATAATTGACCTCGGTAACTGAAAAAACAGTCCTGGATCTCAGCCAAGAAATGAAAGGGAGAAGTATCAAGAAAAAAAGTGAAAGATAATTATGAAATGTTTCTTCACACAAATGATTCCTCAAAATCATTATCAAAATCACCGGAGGAATTTTTTATTTTTTCAATGCAACTACTGATCCCCCAAGACTAATGTTTCAGTGGGTCTTAGATAGAGCCTAGGATCTGTATTTTTTAACCCATGATGTCATTTAAATAATCAGCCACATCTGGGCACCACTTACCTGACCTGTTTTTGGACTGCCCCGTATAATCTAATCACCACCTAGTATTACATTTTCCTAAAAACTCACCAGAATTGCCAATGTCAGCAGGCAACCCCAGTCTTCCCTGCTACCTGAAGTCCAGCTAAGGGCCAACTGTACCACCTCTTATTTGTTTGCTGGCAAGCAGAGAAACAGTACAGCGCATGGTTGGACCAATCAAATCCAATATTTAATTAGCACTACTGTCTACAAGAGTTGTTAATAATTATCATCTGTTCTGATGGTCGCCACCTGGGCAAGGCCAGTTGTTTGATACTTTCAATATCAATGCTGGTACTAACCAATGAGTAAGTGACTCAGGGCCATCTTGAATGACGAGCGTGCTATTCTCCAGCAACTGCAACAGCTGAGAGAAACAAGGGACAGGAGAAGGGAGAGCACCAGCCTTTGTGCACTCCCACAGCCAGGAGCTGTCCCACAGTGACCATGCAGCAGTGGACTTGGGAAGACCACAGAAGCCCAGCGATCCTCAGCTGGAATTTATTTTCGCTTGATATAGACATGTCCTCTGATGGAGTCATTTTAGTTCAAAGTGATACATGTCTTTTGTTTGTCGTTTGTTTTGCTTGGGTTTGGCTTTAGAGACTAGTGACCAAAATAATAACTTTAGTCCACACAGTAGCTGAGGCATCCAGTTCTTTTAGAGATCTAGCTGCAATCGGCATTCTCACTGTGATTTTTGCATCTTCTTGAGCTACTTTTCCTCTTCCCAGAGTTTCTGTAAGGACTTGAGTCTCAAGCATTTCATGGAATTTTGTAGCTTTTGTTCAACATGTTCCAGGTTACAGGGAGGGTCACCCTGTGGAATACGAAGATTTCCACTAGCTATTTTGTTCTACTCTCACTAGTCTCACCATTGTTACTCCCATCCTTTCGCCTACACTTCAGCTCTGCAAACTCAAGGCCAAACAGCATCAAAGTCTGGATATGAGGTGGGATAGAGTAGTGGTTAAAGGCATGGACCCTGTCTGAAATCAGGCTGTCTAGATTCAAATCCCACCCTGATCAGCACTGTGCCTTTAAATAAGACTATTGGCCATTAGCTATATCATTTGTCAACAAGAAATTCTAATAATGGTGTCTTCTACACTGGGATTTTTGGGAGAACGATATAAGACCACGCATTAAAGCACAAAGTATAGAATTTGGAACATTATAGGTGCTCACAAATATCACCCAGGAGGCAGTTAATATTTGTTGATCCACTGAGCTATGAAATAATGCACCTAATCTGTTCCCTGCCTCATAAATGAGAATCAGAAACGGAGTCCAGCTGTGAGTATTTATTGCTATTAATACTCAATTAAATACTAGAAGAGATCAAATACCAGTGACTTCAAGGAATTTGCAGTCTAGTTAGGAATACACTACAAACACATGAAACAAGAGAGCTGAGAAGCAATAAACACGGTGATGAAATCAATAAAACAGAAAATCAAAGTTAAGCAAAGCCGTGTTCAGAGTTGGGAACTGATATTCAAGGAAAGCATTCTGGAGGAGACATTTTGAATCTGATGTCAAAAAGGACAAGTAACTGATATGTGGCAAATATAAGAAAAATATTTCAAATGATGGATATACTATTAAGAAACACATACATTGATCGAAGTAGCAGGTTAATGCAAAACCCAAGCTAAGGTGATATGGAGGAGGGGCAGGTTCTTTCAGAAATCTAGGATCAGATCAGAGGGGTTGCGATGAGCCCTCTGGGCATGCGCAGCTGCAGGCTTCCAAGCGAGGACAGGAGAGGCGGGGAGGAGCAAGGCCTGGGTGAAGCAGGAGGCTATGCCATGCGGAAATGTGGAGTGTGGGCATCAGAACTCTGTGGGATGAATGGAGACAGCACAGGTGTATCAAATAATATTCCAGAAATAATTTCATGACTTAGTATTTAATATAATAATGATTTCTATCACTTTGTGAAATCAGAATCACTCATACACAGAGAAATATTTGCATGACATCATCTTCCGTGACTGCAGCGATGGAGTGGACCATAGGTACACACCCATGAGGCTGTGAGAGGGAGGAGCTGCGAACCATGGGAACCAGCAAGGAATTACAGTAGGGTCTGGCTTAAAAGCAGCGAGGCCTACATTCAAATCCTAGCTTTGCCAGTTGCTAGCTGGGTGACCTTGGGCACGCTACCTAACCTCTCTGAGCTTCAAGATCCTGCTGGGTAAAACGCGGATAATGCCCACCTTGCAGAGTTCTCGTGGGGATTAAAGGTAAGTTGTCCAGCACAATGCCTGGCACACAGTAAGCACTCAAAAAATGCTAGACATTATTGTAGCGTGCAATACAGGCAACTGGACCCAAACAACATGAAGGATGTAACCTAGAGTTTAGAGTAGTCAAGGGCGCCATCAGAAACCCCATATCTTACTTAATTTTCTTTAAACTTTGTTAATTTGTATTAAAACTTTTCATCATTTACTCATGTGTGAGAGCTGCACAAGCTCCTCAGGAGTTGTGTTCGCCTGCCCCCTAGCGGTAAGACAAGCGCACTCAGGCATGCGTCAGAACATCTCATCGCATTGATCCCAAGCCTGAGGGCTGGATTAGGTGCAGTGACTTTCCCAAGGTCACAATGGTTAAAAGGAGGTATTGGAATCCAAGTCTTGGCACTCCTCTTCAGGTTTTTTCCAACCACAGCAGGGCTGGAGAGAGCTGAGGGAAGTTTAAGTTGGACGGTAAATGGATACAAAGTACTGGTCTCCCTGTCCTCACCTCTCTCACGTAATGAGACTATTTTCCTTTGGCAAGAGACGAGTTTAAACAGCCAGGCCCTCCTGCCACCTGGCTGACCTTCCATGGAGCCAGGCATAAATGGTTGTTGAAAAATAAAGAGAAGCTTGCAATGCTTGCGATCAGAGAGGGCTGGGCTCCCATGGGGCAAAAGAAGCCAATTGATGCCTGTTAATAAAATCCTGATTTAGGGGGCACCAAACACGTTTTTTACCAAGAAATTGGCTGGGGTGGGATAGAAGGGATTTTATCCCTCCCACCCTGAGTATGGTGGGCTGGGGGTAGTTTGCAGACAGATGAACTGGTTTGAATCCCAGCTATGTCTCTTAAGTGCTTTGTGGTCTTCCACTAACCTTCTAAGACTAGATCTTGTCATCTATAAAAGCCTACTTTGAGAACCAATAATTAGAAAAAGAAAACAAAAGAAACAAAACCATGTTTGAGTACCAAATAGCAAAATTTTCAAAAGCATTAGTGTTTTGTATGTAACCGAGTTTTATATAAATGCAAGTTTTACCATGTTTACATTACACTATAAGGTGGACATAAAAATTGACAACTTTGGAGAAAAACTGTCTATAACTCATTATGGTAGTGTTGTGAGCAAGGCTTTTAACCCCTCTGAGCCTCACTTTACTCATATTAAATATAAATACTTACAGGTTAATAATGAGAGTTCATGGCACAGTGTCTAGATGTTTGATAAATGTTAGCTGAATCTAAAATGAAAGCAACCAACCCTCAATTTTCTTTCTGCGTTGTCTACCCTAAAACCATAAAATAATCAGGGCAGAAACTGGAGATAAAACTCAAGTCAGTCAATTTGAAAATTTGGTTAGAGGCTCGGTTGGCAGACAAAATTAAAGCCAACATCAAGTACAACTCTGCAGATTTATAAGAGGAAAAATCGCCCTAGTAAACCTGGCCCCATTAACATGACAGGATGGCATGGCCATGCTTAGACAAATACCTGCCTTCTCTTCTGAAATTTAGGAAAGAGAATTTGCTAACTTTTAGGGCTTTTCAAACTGTGTTCTATGAAACAATAATGTTGGGAGGGTTCTCAGAAGCCTGGAAGAGAGTGATAGTGAAACTAGGAGGGGCAAACAGGTGGACTTCTGGGCCCTCTATCTCTGGTTCCATGAAAAGCCCCATTCATTAATATTTGGGGGGAAAAGTTTCTACTCTAAGGCAATTTTTAAAAATATGACCAGGCTAGATCATGGCCCTTATAAGGAGATCCTGATTACTTGGTCCTTCTTACATGTTGCCCAAGTGGCGCTGTGAATCCTAACCAACTCTCTTATCAGCATGGACAAAGGGAAGAGGCTGAGGAGAGAGGAACATGGAGAGATCATTAAAGTAGCTGGCAGGCGGACACCAGAGGCTAAGGAAAGGGGAGATGTTGATTTCAGTCAAACAGGAGGAATAAGCTTTAGTGATCTATTGCACAGCATGGTGACTATAATAAATAATAATGCATCC
>NW_012142301.1:19931-54112 GCF_000956105.1 Propithecus coquereli
TACCCCATAAATATATACAATTATTATTTATCAACAGAAAATAAATACTAAAACTAAAATCTCTTGTATTCCCCACCACTTTCTTGCCCCTTTAGTGTGCCCCCACTGAGCTTATATTTCAGTGGGGGCACACTTGCTCCATAAGAGGGCAAGTTCATCTGTCTCGTTCGCTGTTTCATCTGCATTGTTGAGATCAGTGACTAGCACATAATGGGCGCTCACATATTTGTGAGTTGAATGAACAAAAATGTGTGTGTATATACATGTGTATGAGATTTACGGATATATACGTGTATGCCCAAACACACTGAAGGGTTGATCTGCCTATTGGGAACTCTCTGGGTTCAACTAACAGCCATGAAAATCCAATTCAAGGGAGGAGCAGGAGCAGTCACTCTTCCCGTGGTCCCTCGGCCTTTGCCCGTTCAGTCACTGCATCTTTCGTTTTAACCAGTGATCATTCCAGAAATCTACTCTTTAGGTAAAAACGTAAAAACGTAAAATCTACTCTTTAGGTAAAACCTAAAAAGAATACAAATTTTATTTTAAAAACTAGCAGTTTTTAAAGACCCCAGCGTCCTGGCAAATACTTGCCTCTCCCAGAAAGAGTCAGAAAGAAATGACTGTAGCGAAATCGCACCTGCAAAGGATGGTTGGCTGCTAAGCTGGGGGCCCCCTGGGAGTCCTGAAACGTGACGGCCTCTGTCAAGGCTGGCAGCCCGCTCCGGGAAATCACGGACTCTCCAGGCCGCTGCCTGGGGAGCTAAAGCGTTCCTAAGTCTGTTCTGCAGGAAAGCAGCCTAAAGCTCAGTATAAGCCCCTGATAGAGAAGTTAGGACGTCTTTTCTCCTCATCTCAACGGGCGGGACTTGCTGTGTACAAAGCTATGATCTTTCAAATGTCCTGTCAATTCTTCAGCCAGTGTCCTGTAGGACTCTGCGCTGGGGTGTCCCCAGACTACTAACATGGGACTGATCGGTGATTCAAACGCTCAAAGTTATAAAACAGGAAAGTGGGGAAAAGGAGGCACCCGGGGCTTGTTTTTCCATCTGTGCTAACACTGCCACCTAGTGTTAGCAATACAGAAAAAGAACCCGTGAAGTAAACATCCTCACAAAGAAGTAACAGAATTAGGAACAGGGTCTCGTTAACGTGCTATTTATTGCTGATTTTCTGAAAGTGTGTCAATCCTGTCTCATCTCAAAAGCTGAAATAAAGCTTTCAGAAAATAGCGTATTTATCCTTTATCCATATAGCCCCGCGTTCACCATTCAGCTAAGAGCTAACATCTATCGTTTCTATTCACCAGCCACTTTTTCTAAGAGTGTCACATGAATTCAATCAATTCCTGGCTACAAGAAGCCCATAAGAGAGGTCCTATTAGTAATCCCCGTTTTGCTTTTGCTTTACACAAAAGGAGAGTGAAGCACAGATGGGAAGTACGTCCATCAAGGTTGCTCATGTAAAAGTAGCTGAGCCTCCGAGTGTCACCGTCAAGGCTGTTGTCTTCTTAAGCTTCACACCGTCCTGCCCCTCCTAAGTGCCAACTGCCAGAAAGACAGTGCAAAATAATTAGAAAACTTGGATGGAAACTTCCAGGAGTTGGGGGTCAAATACAGCACTTTGTGGAAAAAAAATTGGGAAGCGTTTTTGTCTGATCACCAACAGCTTTTCACATGGAGATTTAAGTTTCTACTACAGATATATTATTATAAAACAAAGAAGAGTGTGTCCCACAGCTAACACTCCAATTCTCCAACAGATGCAAACGTGTTTTAATGCAACCTCCTTCATACAGAGTCATCAAAATACATTAAAAGGATCTAAGATGGGGAGACAACCAGAAAATTATAAGACCTAAGGTTCCCTGTCTGAGACATCTTCATCAATCCACTTCCTGTTTTTGGCTTTTAGTTGCCGAGACTGTAAACGTTTTTAATACCATTTTTACTAATACTCCTCTATTTAGAAAAAAATAGAGAAACACATAGTCCTCAATATGCATATTTATGGATAAATCTTATACAAGCACAGTATCTTGTGTATATCATTAAAATATGCTGATAAAAGGTAAAAAATAAATATAAAAGTATTTTATTTATAAAATAAACTTTATAACTTATAAAAACTTTCCACCCTAAAAATTTTTGAATATTTTTGTGAAAATGATATGATTGAATAGTTTCTATTTTTACAAAATATCTTGGTTGGTGATAAATGTCAGGAGATTTTGATTGTGAGCTAGCATATGGACATCCTTGGTCTGTATGGCTGTCAGAAAGGAACGCATATACAGGCGGGAGTTGGTCCATGGCTGGTTCATTAAGTTATGCTGCTCAGTGCCCAATGCCATCTACCAATTAAGCAAAGATTTTGTTAAAAATGAGCTACTAAATTTCTATTACACTACATTCACTGACTCTTCTTTTTGTGTATATTTTAATAAATTTGTTCAAAATCTGCTAAAAAAATAGCATTTGAAAATATTTTTAAACAGTTTCCAATGAGAATTTTTATGCATGAAACATTTTCTGCAACAAAATGGAAACTTTTAATATTAATCTTCACAATATTCTCTCTGTAACATGTTTCTTTCAAAAAGGAGTTATTCTCTTATTCATTTTTAAATGCTCATCTTTACAAGAAGATAATTAAATTTATGTGTTTGTATTTTAAATATCTACTAGGAAAACTATGGTTAGCCACTTATCAAGGAAAAGGTCAAAAAAATTGGAACACTTTGTCATGAAAGAAAAAAATGCATAACGTCTTCAACTACTGCCAAACACAATAATGAAAACAAAGCCACCAAACATTTGTGTAGCAAGAAAAGATTTTCATGGTCATTCCCTATCTCATTACAAAGTGTTATTCTACTCTACTAAAGACCTTGTTTTTATAAAATTAATATTTGTAAACTTCTGGCTTTAATTTCTTTGAGGCTAAAACTTGCAATAAATGATGCAGTAAGAATAGTATGTTAATAATGATAATTTTTTGAGCCTCTCTGAAACTTTATTCTGAAATCTTTTTATTTCAGAATAGGTATTCCATCAATGGGTAAGCTTAAACAGTTTTATCACAAAGTGCTTTTAACAAAGAAGTGATTTATTATTGAGTATTTGTCTTCTGGAATGCTTTTCTTTTGATGGCTCATGTACTTCTTGCATTTTATCACTGAAACAGGATTTAGCAAATGCCAGCTGAGATATGACGGAGACACATGTACTATGTAGCAAACCTCCCACACTGAATTATTTGTTCTCATACTCATTTCTTCTTGACTTCAATGTTTTCTGTGCATCTCCGTCAAATTTGCTGACAAAGGAATCTCCGCGTTATTTTCAATATATTATCTCAGCCATTTTAACCTCAAAAGGATGAGCAAGGTTATTTGCCTGTCATCTGTCAGTACCTAAAGAAATCTCAGAAGCTTCTAAACATCTATCATCACACTTAGTGTATTATATACTATCCTGATAGGATTCAATCTTACCTGACTTCAAACATCACTAAAAAATTGTAGGAGCTTTTCTTCATGCTCTTCATGCTTAGTTTTTAAAAATCTTGCTTGCAAGATGATGCCACAAGTAAATTTCAATACATTACAACTTATGGTAAGCAAATAATCGAGTGAGGGCACCACCGTTAACCCCTGAGCAATGTGGGACTCCCATTCAGTCCTCAGGACACCTCACGTTCTCTACACCACATGTGACAAACAGCCATAAAGACAGGTATATGTGTGTGAACCCTTCTATAAGATATTAGAAAAGCTTAAAATTTTAATTTTCAAACACAGAGATACGTGCAAGTGTTCTAATCTGTTCTTCCTACAAATCCAATGGATCATCTTGCACTTAACTTTGGATACCACTACCATAAGAAATGAGTTATTGTACTGGCAGAACAGGCATTGTAGATGTCACTGAAATAACCACTATCCACTGAAAATTAAGTCTATAGACATGATAAATGTCACTTTATATAATTTAGTGATGAGCACACATTTATAAAGACAAGAATATATTAACGTTTGTAGTCAGAATCATACTAATGTATTCCCTTTAAAGAAATAGAGCCACCAGCAGAAGATATTAATTCATGTTTTTGTTGGTAAATATCTAATTGACTATGGTAGGCTAAATAATGTTCCCCAAAGATGTTCCCATCTTAATCTCTGGAACCTGTGAATATGTTACCTTATATGGCTAAGGGACTTTGTAGATGTGACTAAGCAACTAAAGGTAGAGATGGCCCTTTGCTGACACAGCAGGACTGTTCACCCAAAGGAGTCACATGCTGGAGATGAAAATGGGTGGCTGTGCTGCATGGACCTTCTAGCCGTGGACCAGATGGGGAAGTGGACACCCCAGCGGTGGCCATGATGAAGCACTAACCAAGTAGAAAGACCAGACATGAGCACAGGCACTGCAGTGAGCACGTTGCAGAAACCAGAGCAAACAAAGGGCCCCCACAGGCCCACAACACACCACTGTGTAAACATACCCAGCGCTTAGATGCCACCCATGGGACAGAAGAGGGAGATAAGAAAAATCCTGATTTGACTGGATTTAAATCGGAAGCATCTGTAAAGAACATAGCTAAAACGAGAATTGAGTGTCCTACCTCCAGACAGGGTGGGGCTCCAAATAGATATTAAGTACAATCAGAAAAAAAATCATTTTTATAGCTGAACTTTATAGTGTGAAAATACCACCTTGCTGTCATATTCCTAACGACCCCGGCACACAGAAAGTACTCAATAAACACTGGGAAGGCGAACTCAGTAGCAGCAGAGGCTCTTTCCTGTCTCCTCTGCAGCTGAGAGCTGTATTCCTGAGAGGAGGACTTAAACATACGCAGAATGAAGGTGTCCTGGATATTCTAAACCTCATCATGTATTTGAACTTGACACAGCCTCAGTGGCAGCATTTTACAGCCAAGAGATCCTAGACAGCTAGTCTGATTTGGATGCAGGACGGATTCAAGACTACACATGGCTGGAGGGCTTGAACCGGGAGTTCTTTTGGCTGCCTTTGAAGAATGTTTTGCCGCTGCTGTGCAACAGGTTGAAAGGGGAAATGAGCTTCTGATAAATGTAAGAGGAACTGTGTTTAGCCTGAAACAGCAACAGGCAGATCAATGCCTCACATGCAGGCCTGAGACACTGAATTCATTTTAGATCTAATGAAGCACCTTTAGCTTAAAAAAAGTAACACACAAAAATATATAAGTTAAAAGCCTGAATATAACCTACCTAGAAAAAAACTGCTACATTGTTTTCCTGATTCTAATAGGGCCTCTCCTAGGGGATTTTGAGTAAGTCCTATTCCTGCTCCAATCTAATTTTAATAGCAGTTATGATAATCGTCCACAGAAATGGTGTTATGAAAAATACTTATCTATAAAGAGCTTTGAGGATCTTTATAGTATAAGCATGAAAGAGCTTCACATAGAGTTGTCAAACAATAATCAAGAGACTTAATAGGTCACCTAAATATGTTAAAACGATACCATGGGATATCAGTATGTAAAAATCCAAGTGTTTGAAAACACTGAAGTGTTTAAAATTTAATCATAAAAGGATGAATATTAATTCCATGATTTGCTTTCATGAGCTTTTATATAAAAAACCTGAAAAATTATGAGCTATTTCTCACACTTTAAAAGGATTCGCAAATTACCAGGTTCCCAGTTTTTCATCTCATCATTACCATAAGCTATTTTACATTTGCTAGAACACATCAAATTTTCAATCAGGTAGCCACTGCCACACATGATCCTTATTGGGTACAATTGAAGGGAAGCTCCTTGTCCCCTCTCTATATATTGTTTAACTCATTGAAGATAAGACAGGGTCTCGCATAATGCAAGTACTCAGTAACCATCTTGAGAGAGTTCACAAAGGCTAACTATGGTAAATACTGGGCTTGACTCCCCAACATTCATTCCATCAGACCCCCGTTGATTCACCATAACATGATTGCAAGTTGATCTTCATTGAAGGGGGTCCTGATTATCATGAGAATGGGGCTCCCCTTGGTTCAAAAGTGAACAAATAACTCAAGTCTGACCAATGAGAAGAAAGGTTTTGCTGAAGTCTTCTGGGGAGTTTTCCTACACCCTTGAGAGCAGTAAAAAGTCAGCCTCTCTTTCAGTAGACAAGAACAAGGAAGCAGGAAGCCCATGAACCATCTTACAGCCATGGTAGTAACTAGCCTTAGGATCAGGCCAACATTGTGGATGGCCAAACAACCAAAACGATGTGCTTCTTTAATGGTACTATTGAACTGCTGGATGAATCAACTTTCTTCCTCTTGGGTCAGAAAATAAAGTTTAAGTCAATCTGAGAATGCAAATGAACGCATTAACGAATATTTCTTTCTCTTGCAACTTAAACCCAATCCAATATTTTCAGCTACCTTTAGACACTTCTAAATGTATGTCAACCCTGCAGTATGTTCTGTCCAAACAAATGTTAGTATCTGTCGGACACAATGGCTCACATCTGTAGTCCCAGCTACTTGGGAAGCTGAGGTGGGAGGATCGCTTGAGCCCAGGAGTTCTTAAGTTGCCATGAGCTGATTAAGCCACTGTACTCTAGCCTGGGTGACAGGATGAGACCCCATCTGTAAAAATAAAAAATAATCAGTTTCTGAGCTACCCAGGCTTGAGGTCCTAGAGTTATTCATTTGCTTGTCTTTGGGTCTCGTTACATCCACGAGTTGGGATAGCTCATCCATCGACTTACTCCTTTTGGCAGGTCTCACAACCCTAAGTCAGATCTTCACCAGTTCGTGGATACATGATCACACAGAGCGTATCTAGTGGTCTTCTTATTCCTTTGCAACACAGGCCAAACTGTAAAGTTTAGTGGGAATACAAAGCAAGGGAGGAAGCACTGGGATATTGATCTTAACTCAGAAAAGGTATTTTGTTCCTTTCACATGCTCAGTTGATTGTATCTGCCCTTAAAGATGTAGTTCAAATATCTGCTTCGCTATGAAGTTACTTCTACTCCATTCTCACCCAGTTTCTCTCATTAGCCCTGGTCTCTTCTACCATGTACTAGAATGTGCCTGGGTATGTGCCTGTCTCTTCTGCATGAGAATAAGGATTGCTTGGTAGTCATCACACATACTTCCAGGATCTACATATTTTATGAAGAACCTGGAAGTTGTTTTTCTACCTCCAATGCATGGATGTTAAGCACAGATTAGTTTTTAAATGCCATTTTTACTGGCATGAACTGGGACTTGCATTAGCGTGCCTTTTAATCCCTCTTCCAGATTTCAGGGAAGGATATTAAAGTGCTAAATAAAACAAGGAAAATCCCAACCCTGACACACCCTATTAGGCATGTCTCTCAACTCTAACAATCAGGCAGTTGTTATTATTCTATGTCTATTCATTGGAATTCAGATATTTTCACTTTTTTTGGTTGGTTTTCACTCTAATACATCTGAACATTCCAAGTAAAATGCTAAAATTAAATTCTTAAACAGAACAAATTCAATTTTCATGCTACTTTCCTTCCTAAATTTAGCACTGAAGAAGTTCCATGCCTTAATGTACGTAGAGAGTAAAGTCCTCTCCCCTTCTTTACGCTCATGCTGACCCATAAAGCACAATAATTGTATGGGTTTTATGGGGAATGTTAGAATTATATTCTTTATGCTTTGAAGGGGCATTTGACAATAAACACATATTAATTTAATAATCAAAAATAAAGAATAAGTGCTAAATAAAGTTTTTAACTTTCTCCCACATTAACACTTAACTATGTATCTTAAACCTATTCCAATACAGCTTTCAATTCCTAGTGTCATCCACTCCACTTACATTATTATTAAAGGATTCCAACAAGTTTATATTTTTGCTCAAAGCATGCTAAAGTTTTGTATTCTTGCATCCCCACTCCAGATTTCTGAAACATTAGTGTACATTTTTTGCTCCATAGATTTTCTAAACTCAATTTTTTCTTTTATTACTGGGATAGCAAAAGAAAAGATTTTATTCAAATGATCCAACAATTCATCACTCACATCTCCTCTTACCATAAAAATGTATTGTATTAGGCCGGGCGTGGCGGCTCACGCCTGTAATCCTAGCACTCTGGGAGGCCAAGGCGGGCGGATTGTTTGAGCTCAGGAGTTCGAGACCAGCCTGAGCAAGAGTGAGACCGCCATCTCTACTAAAAAATAGAAAGAAATTATCTGGACAACTAAAAATATATAGAAAAAAACTAGCCGGGCATGGTGGCGCATGCCTGTAGTCCCATACTCGGGAGGCTGAGGCAGAAGGATTGCTTGAGCCCAGGAGTTTGAGGTTGCTGTGAGCTAGGCTAATGCCACAGCACTCACTCTAGCCAACAGAGTGAGACTCTGTCTCAAAAAAAAAAAAAAATGTATATTCAAAAACATAACTTTATCAAACATAAAAAGTTCCTCATTAAAATCAGTTAAAACATCAAGACTATATTTTCACAGACGTACACGTCAAAATTTGTCACACTGCGCACTTAAAATATGTGCCATTTATCATGTCAATTATACTTCAGTAAATCTGCTAAATAAAACAATATCCAAAAAGGACACATACTGAAATATGATTAAAAAGCCTAAAGGCAGGCAGACATACACAGAAGAAAAAGAACCACCACTCCATAAATGCATCAGCAAGTTTATTTACAAATGCAATTGAACAGAAAGGTTCACCAGTTTCAGGAGAAAATTTCTGGTATACAAACCATGGTTATTTTTCATTAATGAAAATAAGCAGCTTTCTATTGTTAAGGAAAATAGAGCTCCCCTCATCAAGCAATTAAAATGTTACATAAATTTTTTAAATTGTATTATATAGGTGCAAGGAAGGATACAGAAAGCAAATTTGGGGATGGATTTCAATGAAATTTTCCATATGGTTCTGCATTAATTTAGTATACATTACAATAAACAGAGCAAATGCAATTACATATTTATATTAACTATTTCAAATAATGTTTAAGAACTTTAAAAAAAAAAACGATAAAATACCCTCTTCAAAATACCACTGGAAAGTCAAACTAGATCATTATCAGCTTCAAAAATATTTTTAAGTTCTTATTTTTTTCTCTTGTGCTTTTAAGATGCTGAATTCAACAATACTGCACTTTTCCCCCACACATAATTACTTTCTCATAAATAAACAACGAAAAATACAGATTCTACCAAGACTACAATGTTCCTATATAATCTAAAGAGGCCAAAAAAGTTATTCTTTTTTTAAAAAAAGAAAGCAAAAAAGACACACAACAATTATTTATAGATCTGCATCAGCAGCCACCACCTCTTCTTCTGTCTGCAACAGTGCTTTCGTGTGGAGGCTTACATCACATGGCTGTTGGCCGTCCAGCTGATCAGGCAAGGAGAGAAGAAAGAAACATGCTTAGATTCAGAAACACGTGAATATTGCCACCTGGGATACGTGGCAGTCGTCAGAGAGTGGCCCAGTGAGGCAGAAAGAGTAACCTGTCACTCACTCTTAGGATAAAGTGAGGCGAATCACAACCTCTGGGCTCTAGAATTCTTTATTTGCAAAAATGGAGAAAAAACTAACCGTTTCTATAGGTATAAATTACACTCAACTCTCTATTATTTGTATTGAAGGAGAGAAAAGGCATGGGCAATTTTACAATGGTGGTCCCGAAAACTCATTTCTACTTGGCTTTGGGATCTGATTAGAGACAGAAAAACGCACACACATACACACACTCCCCCCAGTACATGCCCAGCCTTGACATTCTCCAACCTCAGCATCAGCCTCCAGGAAAAAACTGGACGGCTGCTGTAAGAAGGCTCACAACCCACCGACAGATAAGAGAGAGTTGACTGGGCTTAGATCATTTCCAAAGCACTCTTCACATAAGGGGCCACATAAATACCTCAGCGTTCAAAAGCAAATGGTTTTGCTGATACCACTTGTAACAGCCTTTCACAGTAAGGAAGAAACAGACGTTACCAGCATCAAGGTTCAAAATATAAACAAACAGCAGTAATGGTTGTCTTGCTGTAGCTATAAACAATATACAACCTAATTATGCTACCCTACCTTTTATTACACACAAACACATGCTTAGACACAAAGTAGCATTTGAAGTTTTGTTTTTTAATCAATTTTTCCAAAAATGATACTGAAACACCATATAATCAGAATGCTCTCCTTTTAAAAATATTGTATATATTGATATATGATTATATTAACAAAGCATAAACTGACTTATTCTTTGTTGCTCTAAACAATAGTTTAAAAGTTGGTCATATTCTAAATCACATAATCAAAGTTGATTGTTAAATAATGGAAATAAAGTGATAATGAGAGACCAATCCTTAGTAAAGAAGCAGTTTACAGCCTAAGTAACAAGATTCATTTAACTGTCTGCTCTGGTTTGTTTGTATTCTTGAGTCATTAGAGATTTCTCCAGACCCTGGGCAGATAACACAAGACATCATGCTGACTTTGGACCTGTGTCCTCTCTAATTCCCCACAACCCACCCTTGTGTGGCTGGAACCCTGAGCAGTGACCCATTTACTATGTACCCTTTTTGAAGGGGACAGACTAAGATTCCTAAAATCCGGAATCCTAAGGCAGTGAACTTGATGGGGAGCTGGCTGGAGGTTCAGGGAAATGCATGGGAACCCGTGATCTCCTTAAAAGACAAGAAATTTTCTCTTTGATTTGCTCTCTTACATTTGAATCTGAGATAGCAGTCGTTGCAGTACAGTTGGTGGTTTCTGATTCTGACTTCGGCTCCTGAGGAAGAGCCTCCAAGGTCACACTTACAGGACACACACTGGGGGACAAGAAAAAATAATAATTAGTCAGCTTGAGAAAGCTTGGGGCACTATCGGGGGGGGAAACATGAGCAGAATGCAGCTTCTAAGCTCTTAGATACATTTCAGCAAAGAAAAAAAGGCCAAGGGATGATCAGTAGATTAAAATCAAGTCTTCCAGATAAGACTGTAAAGAATTCATAAAGCCAATATTAAGAGCCAAGATGATCAGTCTAAATATACCCAAGAAAAGTAGAAATAATTTGCTGATTGGTTTAAAGAAATTTAGTCTTCATTCCCCCAGGGGAATGGAGGGTACGGGACCACATGACAGAACTGGTCGCAGGGAATGGAGTCGGGTTTCTGGCACTTCACCCTCCGGGGGCCGCCCCCAGCGTCCCCACCGCACCAGCTGGCATGTGTTTCCACATGGCACCTCACTTCAAGGCTGGGTATTTTGGTTCCACGGGCCCAAACTCCAATTATCTTGACTCATTCTGCTCTGCCCAGGAACAGCCCAAGCCAGCAATGTACAAGCTTGAACAAGCTGTGGTCTGTGGGACTCCAGGTTCAACAACTGGAACATTTCTCTGGCCCAATGTAAGTTTAAGAATCAAACAGACATGTCTCCAGAGAGGGATACTGCAAAACCAAGCAGGGACGGCCTTAGTTCCTTCTTATGTGCAGAAACCTATCAGGTATAAGCAGACTGTGCAATTATAAAAAATACTAGCAATGGTTTCCTTTACATACTGCCCCTGTTCAAAGCTTAGCTTTCAGACACTTGAAAACTGCATGTCCCCAAGATGTTAATAACATTGGTAAGTTATTGGTAAATTATATTTCAAGATTGTCTAAGACAGCACCATAAAGAAAACGTTGATGTACTATAAATTTTATTTATAGAATTCTAACATTAGAGATAGGAAATGCATAGTTTCTGTAGATTTGATTTTTAAAACAAGGTTCGAGATTGGAAAACTAAGTCGTAGCGAGCAATTTGTGGTTCGAATGCAGCACAGACTGACAAATACAACACCTAGAGCTTGTTAGTGGCACATCCACACCCAGCGGCTCAAAGCAGCCATGCGCTCTCCAAGCAAAGCTTTGCAGGCCTGCAAGCTGTTTGCCTCAGTCTCACCTTAAAACAATGTAAATGATAACAAAGACCCAGGGACTCGATGATCATGGCAGCTCCTTTGCCCAGAATTCTATTACAGTAGGAACACATGCGCTTCCCACTGACTGACCTAGATGCGGAACAAGAATGGAACGGAGGCTTTCACCCATGCAGCTCAAGATTCTTATTTTAAAATCACACTCTGATATTAATACGAATAACAATTTACAGGAGGTTCTGTGTATCTGTGGGAGAAAAACTTTCACCAGCCAACTGAAGCATGCCTTGATTATATGGTAACCTTGAACAATCTCCATGGCAGCTCTGGCACCCTTGACATCTATTCCCACAAATGAACAATTTCAGTGTGATTAGTCCATCTTGCACTTCATGATGCTGTCCCTCCTTAGATCACATGTGTACTCAGCAAGTCTCCCCTCCTCTAATCCACATCTTCTTGCCAGTTAAATCTGCCAAGGCACACAATTCTCATCATGTCACCCCACCCTTCAGAATGCTAAAAGCAGCCCCAACTTCCTTCGAGAGGCCTTGCAAGTCTACAAACTACCTTCTCAGCCTTCTTTTTCACCCTCTTTTTCAGTCACCCAATTTTCTAGTTAAAGAAAGTATCAGTGCTTTCCTGACTGCTTCTGGCTCACATCCCTCTGCAGAGAAGAAAATGAAAAGTGAATTACAGCTACTGTTTAGATAGGGAAGGAGGGTTTCTACTTTACTTTTGGATCCAGGTCTTACCTCCTCCCCCAGGTGGTAAGGTGGCGCCCCTCCTTCCTTACCTTTGCACCTCCACGGCATGAGCACAGCGCTCCAGTGACACAGAACAGTGCAGAGCTGCAGAGTGTCTGATGTTAAGAGGGCCACCCTCTAGATCCAGACCTTCTTTCAGCACAAGAGCCCATAACTTGTCCCTCTGCTCCCTGCTTTCCTAGAGTGGGGCTCTCAGTAGGTACATGGGTACACTCTTCTCTGCCTTCCTCCCCTGCACCAAAATTTACCATAAATCCTCACCCCTTAACTCTCAATTCAAACTCTCCGATACATACTTTGTAGATCCTGGTACATGTAACATCATTTTGAATTGATATAAAACATGTTTTCCCGCCAAAGTTTCTTACTTGATAAACAAAAATCCCCATATTAATCCACATGTTTCTACTTTTAAGTATCCCATTTGTGATGAAATAGTGTGTATGCCAGTAGCACTCCCCCAGGGTGAAGCAGCATTGCTGTATGTACTCATGTGAAGCACAAAAGATCTGTGGAGAAGCCACACAGATCTAAAAACCCAACCCATGTTGATATCTCAGCTTCACCCCATATCGAAAGACCAGCTTCTAGTTGGGACCCTATCATCATTTACACATTTCCCACACAATATAACCTACAGAATTCTGTTGATAATAGCCTGAGCAAACCAGAACAGCCAAGCAATGATTTTGGCAATCGGAAACCCAAAAAGCAAGATAGAACCTACTTCACATCTCTTGAACCCAACTAGTTAAAAGTTCTCCAGACTACGAGCTGCATTATAATGCTTTTCTTTCATACTCAGTTCCTATGAGTTTGTACTACGGTGTCATGAAAATAGTCATATATTTTACAATACTGTTTTGACTCATAAATTTGAGATGCACTCATGAGCTACTATATATTTTTATGATTCCACATAGGACTATTCAGGTACGTCTAAGACACTGACCACAAGCACAGGCAAACGAGACAGTGGTGATTAAGTAGACGTTTTAAAGGTCTCCATGAAACATCTATAAATGCTATTAGAGTTACACAGAAAGCTTCTTAATTGACTTGATAAAAGAACACTGAATTTGACACATTCAAGAGAGCTTATTTTTCTTTTTCATTGCAAAGCTTGAACAAGGCTTAGGGGAAATTTCTACAAAAAAATACCTGAGACTAAGAGAAGAAAAAGAGAAACATGAAGGGCCTCACCTGCTGCGTAGCTGAGAGCCTGACTGTGAAGTTGAAGGGGAATGGTTTTGAGGGGTGGGGGCTCCACCCACAGCAGTGGTCTTTGGGGGGCCAGCGGAAGGTGGGGGCACACTGGAGGATGGGTTCCGCATGTAGGCACGGTTTGACGTGGACACCAGCTGAGGTGGTGGGCGACTGAAGTCTTGCATGGAGGAAGAGGCATGGAACCCTGTAGACTGATTGAGCCAAGGGGACTGTCTCCAAGAATTGGATCGTGGGGAGTCCAGGTTATCTAGAGATTCGCCTCTGAAACACAAAAAGGATTCATCAACATAACGTGGTATCTTCAACTAGAAATCTATTTAATTCATCATCGCAGTCATTAAAATATCCACTTTACATATTTTACATGTAGGTATTAATAGTTACATATACAGATGTTCCTTGATTTATGATGGCATTATATCTGCATAAACCCATAATGAAATGAGAATGTCATATGTCAAAAATGCATTTAATTCACCTAACCTACTGAACATCATAGTTCAGCCTAGCCTACCTTAAATATGCACAACACTTATGTAACCCTACAGTTGGGCAAAATCATCTAACACAAGGTCTATGTTATAATAAAGTGTTGAATGTCTTACATAATTTATTGAATACTCTACTGAAAGTGAACAACGGAACGGTCATATGGGCAAGTATGGTTCCTATTGAATGGCTACCATTTTACACCATTGTAAAGTCAAAAAACTGTAAGTTGAACCATCAAAAGTCAGAGACCATCTGAAAAATTACATTTAATAAGTAAAGTTGCTCTTCATCAGAGGCATCATGATGTTTCACAAGTCAATTAACCTTCATTTATTTTCATTTACTTGGTGCTTAGATAGAAAGAATAAATACCAACCAAAGTGGAAAGAAAAATACAAGGAAAAATTTTAAAAATAAAAGCAAATACTGTTTTAAGACTAGAAAGACAGATACTTATTCTTTAAATCTTCAGTTTAGACATATTGATCTTACAAGTCTTTTTTAAAATTCAACCCAAAAAATACATTTTATGCACTTAAACATGACAGGTATTAGGCTAGACACTTTCACAAAAATATTAAACTTATTTTATCTTCACAACACTGTAAGATACTTTGCAGTCTCATAGAAGGGAACTTGTCCATAGTAAGAGCCGGTCAGTGGAGGTACTGGCTTCCAAACCAAAGCCCCAATTCTAAAGTAACCCGGGCCACATCTCCTGTGAAACCCTCACTCACATACCACCCAAAGCCTAAAATTTAACAACTGTTTAATTTCCACATTATAGAAGCATTCATCAGCTACTTCCCTTAAACTGAATATGCATTTAATAGGATTTAGCTTACAAGCTGATTTAAATATAACTTTTAGAGAATCCCTCTTAACTCTAAATTATGAAGGTTTTTTTCTACTCGGTGAATTTTGATTTTATTGCCTTTAAAATTTTCTCTTATCCCAAGCTTGAAATATTTTTTTAAACATTATAAAAGTGATATATCATCATAAGGAGAAAGACTCCAGCTGTGTAGAAAGGTTATCTATGGGAGAGTAAAAGTCTCCCCCTCACTAACAGCTTTCCTGCCCTAACCCCCAGAGGTAGCCACTGTCAATTGTGTGTCCTTCCAGATCCTTTCTGACATATGCAAGCCCAGACACATACAAATTTACATATGTACATAAAGACATGTCTATACACATATACAATGTATTTGTGTACTTAATAGTCTTAACAAAACAAATAGGATTTTCCCACAACACAGTCTTCAATAACTTCTTCTCCATTTAATATATATTATCTTAGAACTATCTTCATGTCTGTTCATATGATAGACTACTCCAGTGGCCTGCAATGAATCATGCCTTCCGGTATCCATGCCCTAGTGTAGTCCCCTCCCGCAGACTCTGGGCATGGTGACATGACTGACTTGGCCAATGAGGCATCAGCAAACATGATACACATGGTGATAAGCACTTGCTTATCAGGGACTGTCCTGTTGAAGCTTCCACTCTGTGAACCCAGGTTCCATGCCATGAGGAAGCTATGTGGAGAGGCCCACATGGAGAACAGAGGCTCATAACCAATCGCTCCAGCTGAGACCTCAGTGAGCCCCTACATCAAGCTGCAAATTATAGCCCACTGCCAACATATGTATAGCTCATGAACTAAGAATATTTTTTATACTTTCAAAAAGTTATTTAAAAAAATAAAGAATATATAACAGAATCCTATGCTGCCTGCAAAACCTAAATTATTTACTACCTTGTCCTTTACATAAAAAAGCTTCCCAACTCCTAATCTAAATGACTATAGCTGCTCAAGTGCCCCAGCCAACACCATGCAAAGAACTACCCAGTCAGTCCTCAGAATTGTGAGATGATTAATTATTTTAACCCACTAAGTTTTGATGTGGTATATTATGTAGCAACATGTCTCTTTCATTCTTTAGTGAAATAGTCATATAGTATTTGATCTTATTGGTATGCCACTATTTATTCAACTACTAATACCTCTTAATAGTAGACATGTGATTTTTTCCTTTTCTTTTGCCATTGCCAAGAATGTTTAAATGTACATCCTCAAATATATCTTTGCATACTTATCCAAATATATCCAGAAGATAGAATGCCAGAAACGAAATTGCTCAGAATACAGTGTATAAACTTTTGCTTCATACATACTGAAAACCTGTCCAACCAATTGGCAACAAGCTTAATCAATTTTAACTCCTCACAAATCCTTTAAACAAAAGAGATACATCATTGTTGTAGGAGTAGTATTGATCTTTCATGTTTATTGGCTTTGTGTTTCTTTTGCCTATGAACTGCCTGTTCATATTACTGATCTTGTTTTTCTTATAAAGTTGTTAAGGGCTTATTTTCTGATTTTAAAAAAGTCATCTATATATTGAGATAATTAGCTCTTTCTCTGTAATATGTTACAAATAATTTTCTCCAGTCTGTTTTGTCAGATAAGGAAATATCGCAGAATTCACTTACCCAAGAGATATCTTTTAAAATGTTCCTCCACTCATCTCCAATTAACATCTATATCTTTACCTTCTTAAAGCTATAAAAATTAGGTTTGCACACTTTTTGAACCCCACTATCATGATTCCAATCTAACTGTATCTCATTGTAAACATTAAATTAAAAAAAATGAAACTTCTATTTGCTCAAGTTCAACGATCAAGAAAGCACCAAGAGCAGCATGCATTACTTAAGCATCTGGACCTCACCTCAGAGTTCTACATTCAGATTTGCAACCTATTAAACATGTGATTTTTGTCCAAGTGTCTTCCCTGCTTGAGCCAGTTTCCTTATATAGGAAAACAGAATTACTATCCCTACCTCAAAACATTTTCCCCAGATTAGATGATGTAAATCAAGCAACTGGCTATGCCTGACACATAATAGTGCTCAATGACATTTGCTCTATTTCCCTTTCTCTCACCAAACCTTAGGCAAGTAGAAGAATTATCATGACATCTCATCTATTCAAAGCACCAGCATGTCTACAAATTAAATACCTGCCTCATAGTAAAGACGAGAAAATAATTCCTAAAATGTCTCGCACCTTCTCATGATCCCAGGCAGACAAATAGGCTCTTTATTTACACTGGAACTGCGCTGTCGGATCCAGCTGTTGTCATTGTGAAGGGATGTTCTCTTCCTCATTTCCTGAAGGATTTGTTGTCTCTCCAACTCTGCTTCTGATGGTCCTTGTTCCTTCTTGGAGGTCCTTTGTGAAGAGCTAGAGCCCCCAGTTCGGTCTAAATATTTATTGCTTCCTAAATTAAAAACATGTCAAAAGCTTCAGAATTAGTACATTTAAAAAAGTGATAGATAAACCTCCAAATGCAGCACACCTTGAAATGTGACATTGTACACATGTGCAAACGTGTCGATTCTTAAGAAGACTGCTGCGTGTGAACATAAAGTAACTGTCTCCTACTCCTGGAAATTCCAACCCACAGCCAGAGGCACACCACAGAACACTCTCAAGAAAACTAAGGCAGGAGTCTAAAAAACAAACAACTAGTATTAGTCTCAGTACTATTCGGTTACAAATTGCTCATCTAGAAATAGTTTTTCTTCTACTCTTCACTTCGTAAAGTAAATCAATCAAGCACATGCTCAAATGTTTACTGTGACAACTCTGCAAGGAAACAGGGAATTTTCTTCTTTCAAAAAATTTACACTCCCCCTGGGGAGACAGAGAAGACATACATGCATGTATCTCCAGCTGACATGACCCCGTGTGCATGATAAAAGGCATGACCAAATTGTAGGAATAAGAGCGTATTCAATCATTAACGTGGCCTTTGTCAACAGGAAAAATATCCAAGCTATCCAAATAATAATCCATGAATGTTATCAGACTTGTTTCTACTGTATGAAACTGACAGAACTATAATTTGAATGTTGAATTTATTAATGACAATTAATCAGGTTTAATCTTGAGGCATTCATCTCTTGGATTTGATGATTAATTTCTGATTTGGGTAAAACATCCACAATTTTGAAGTATCATCTGTACCTTAATTTGGATTAGGAAATGTTATCTAAGGATTTATTTTCTTTCTTTCTCTAGATTCTCTGCTACCGCCTTTGTTTCAAAATTCATTGTCTAGGCCTTGGTTCATCTTCCAGTAAAAACAATGAGTAAGCCCAAAGGTTTCTCACACACACCTCTGTTTCCATTTGTGTATATGCACACCTTATCAATTTGGTCAGATGTTAAATAAGTATTTTCTATTTTAAAAGTGCCTTTTGGTATAACCAAGTTTTTGAAGCAAATATTTAATAACTTCCATTGCTTGCTGTTCAGGAGCTTGCATTTAGTTAATAAAGGGAATAAAATATACATACAAAATAACCAGATTAATGACACAAGCCATAAATATTAACATGATTATTCCAGAGGTTCACAGTTGCTGTTACTAACGGTCATGTGTTTAATTTCAGAAAAGAATATAATCACTGCAGGTTAAAAACAGTTCATGAATAATGAAGTACTTAAACTTATAATGGTGGCTAAAGGCAAGTTCAGGGGAGAAGAAACATAAAGAAGAAATATAAATAGGGAAAGGTCGGCCAGAGGAAGCAGATCAGGAAGTATGTGATAAGTTGGGAATTGAGAGAGGATAATTTAGTTATAGTTAAGAGTTCCTTAAGGGAAAAATAGCAAAACAGGCTGGAAAGTTAAACTAGCACCAGATAATGAAGGTCCTATGTGTTCGAGGAAAGGGGCAATCATAGAACCATGAATCCTAATAGAACTATAAATTCTATCGAGCTTTAACAGAGGTTACAAACTAGCTGCCACTAGACCACTGTGGCCAGTAGACATGCTGTTTTGCTCATAGAGGATTTAAATATTTTCAAATCCCTTGTCAGCACATAAAAGATAACACAAAAATATAGATTTTTTTTTTTTAACTTTTCTTTTACAGCAGAAAGAACAGGTAGTCAGAGGTTTGCATTCTCCCACAGGGCAAGGACAGGGTGGAGCTGGGGAGTGGCTGTCCACTCCAATGGGCATACTCACCTTAATCCTCAACTCTAGCCCTTCATCCATTCATGTTAACTGACCAGAAGTCTGTTTATGCAAATCATGGTATGCAAATTCTGCTTAAAATAATGATTGCTTAGGGGTATTTTTTCATAGTTACGTGATTTCAGTTAGTTGTATGCATTCTTCAGAAACATACTTTATACTAAGAATATCAAGTTCCAAATTGTTTTTGCAAACTTAGTGAAGTTATCATTTTGGATTTTTTGACGTTTTTGCATTTAAAATTTCAAATTAGTATATAATTTTAAGGCCCCTAGTATTCTGTAAAAATCTCTTCCATACCATTTCTTCAGCTGCAAGATGAAATCTACTATAAAAAGCTGCACCAGCATTGCTTTGCAAAATTTCATTATCAATTTAAAAACCATTTTAATCTCCCAGTACTTTTTCCATTATAAAATAAAGCCAAAATAAGCACAAGATGTTGTTTTGTTATTTTTCTATATAGATCTAAAAATCTTCGGTAAGTATTTTAATTATGTAATCTTAAATAAATCTGAAATATCTTGACCTTTAAAATATTTTTCATAACGTGACAGGACAAATAAACAATTATGAAGAAATTTGGAAAAAATCAGATTTACCATTTTTCTTTATAGGGTAATCATTCAGTTCAGTAGTAGATCTGGATTTATTCCTAAAACACAGAACACAATATATTAAGCATATTTCATTAATAACGTATTTTTCACATTTATAAAGTAAAAACACTAAAAAAGATTGCTTTTTAAAGCAGCTGATTTATTTCATATGTCTATTTATTTTTAAACCAATGGATTTTTCATATTGCACAAACTAACAGAAAACAATGACACTCCTAAAACAGAGAGGAGTGAAATGCTAGAAATAGTTATAAACATGCAACAGTACTTCTCCAGCTTGCACAATGGTTAAGACTATGATTTATTGGTCAATTTTTGTCAATGCGCACTCTGATCCAGATCTCAATCTTACCAGGCTTACAAGACATCTGCCACCGGATCACCTAAAGTCAGACTGTCCCACTTACTCCACATTGCCCCAGGGTCATGATGTCCCCTTCTTGGGCATTAAGATACCACTGACTACTCTGGACCAGCAATGTACCAAATGTTAGCCTTGCATTCCAAAGAGGTATTAAAACATATTGCATAGTTAACTTCCAAAAATGCCTAACGTTGTAGCAGTAAGATTTAGATCTATAAATCAACATGTGCTGATCTTATTCTCATTATACTAAGCACACTGAGCTTCAAAAATAATATGATATACAATAGAATAAAATACAATAAAATATACAATATTATAAAATAATATGCATTATACTTATGCATAGTATGCAATGCAATAATGTATAATGCATAATAATGTATCACAACTGGTAGACAGCTGCATTTGTGAATAATTTTACTTGTGTTTACACAGAACAAAACACTAGATGTCTAGCCACACTCCTCAGGGATGCTAGGGCTTGCTCTATCAGGACTGACTAGAAGTATTTCATATTTTCCAAGATTCCTTAAGTTTCCTTTCTCTGCATTTTAGTTATTTTTTCCCAAGGTAATGAGCTATATAAATACAGCTTTTTTAAATACTTAAATAAATCCATACTTTTAAAAAAGAAATAAACATGTTAATGATCTGTAGTTACCCAGAGAGTCATTATAAATGAGGTCATCAATCACTAGACTTTTTTTAGCCTATTTATTTGTCAGGCCATTACTACCTGTTTATTTTTTTCCTCTTCCCTTTCTACTCTGCGCCCTATTCAGTCATACTGACTGCCTATAGATACAAGTCTTTCCTTGTATCTAACAAATAAGATAAACTTCCTAAAGGAAAATTTTAAACTCTGAAAACACAAGTTAATGGCTCTACACCAGACAATTATAGACAGACTCTGTTCAGAAGTCCTTATTGATTTCAAAACTGCAAAGCATTTAAAAATTACTTTAAAACATTAAAACAATGTCTTAGAAAATTTTAAGACATGTATAACTTTTCAGATATCTGAAATCTTATCTTCATTCCACAAAAGTGACCAGTCGTTCTAACCAAACTGCCTAAGAGAAAGGTTATCATTCTCATTTCAGCTGTCCACATGTAACCCTTTTGAGGATAATCTTAAATCATTGCTCATAACCTTTTTAAAATAAAGGTTGCATTGAATTACAAAATAGGGACACAGTTCTTCCCCAATCTGTGTGTATTCCCCTTGCGATGTGACTCCTCCCATAAAGAGGTAGAGTTCTCTTCTCCATGAACTTGAGCTGGCCTGTGACTTTACTTCAGATAATAACTTAGACCTCAAGCTGCCTTGCAGCCTTCCTCTCTTTAATTCTCTTTTCCTTGCCCTATATAAGGCCTACTGAATGTTGAAAGACACATGACCCAGTAGCTCTCCTTGCTCCAGTGAACAGCCAGCCAACCAACCTCCAAAAGCAGAGCTGCCCAGGTAACTAATAGTAGATGCACACATGGGCCCAGTCAACTGAAAGGACTACCCAATTGAGCTCAGCCCATAATGCCGACCCACAAAATCATGAGTTAAGTCACTAAGTTTGGGAGTAGTTGGTCACACAGCAAAAGCTAACTGTACAAAGATCAACCAGCAAATTCTCTTTGTATCCCACAAATGACAAAGGTCTAAAGTAGTTCTACAAATCATCTAGAATGTTCATCTGAAGCCCAATTACCAGCAACTAAATTACAATGAAATGCTCTACACACCTGTCACTAGGAAGCAAACCTGAAGATTCTTCCTCCTTCTTTGGTATATCATAGGAATCAATAGGCCTAAAAATTAGATGAAAAAAATTTATAGTCAAAAATATTACACTTTAAGGCCTTCCCCGAATTTAAGATAAGGATAACAAAATAATGTTATTCAAGTCTCTTTATGCAAATAGTATCTGGGTTAAAAACTAAATATACAAAGGTATTTCAACTAATCACTGCAGAAAACACACCCACTACTGCCAACAGACATTTCCAATTTTTTCATTCACTCATTCATTCCACAAGTATATGCTAAGTGCCCACTGTGTTCTAGTACTGCTCTAAGACCAGGCTACAGAAGTAAACAAAACAAATTTATTGGCCTCATTGCACTTACATCTCAGGCAGGCGGCTAACAGACAAAATGCATAATATTAAACAGGGTGAGCATATACAGAGAGAAAGCATGGGGAAGAGGCATGATAGACAGATAGATATTCTAAAATAGAATGACAGATCAGATATTCTAAATATCAGATATTCTAAAAAATCTAAGGTGATGCTTGAGCAGAGACTAGAAGAAAATGAGAGAGTGAGACATACAAATACACATGTGATGGATGACTTCTCCAAACAGAGAGACTAGAAAATGTCAAAGTCCAAGGGTAGAAAATGTTGGACATTTTCAAGAAAGAAAAAGGCGGCCAGTGTGGCTGGAACAGCGTGAGGGGAAAAGTGGTAGGTGCCACAAGGCAGATGAGAGGGCCACGGTCTGGTTCATGCCAGTCTTCTAAGCCACAGTGAGGACGCTGGATGGTGTTATGATGTGACAGGAAGCCACTTAGAGTTTTGGGCAGGCAAATAAGGGGACATGATATGTAAGGATTTAAAGGTTCTACTGGGCTGTGTTCACTTGTGTAGCGAATGGGTGGTATGGAGCAGGAAGAGCCAGGAGGTGTCTTTGAAGTGTGGGGTGGATGTGGCTGAGCAAGGCCAATCTAAAGTCCCTGAGCTCTCTGACTATGGGAACGGACCTCCTATACTGGTATATTTTGACAGACGTTTCCCTCTCCCTTTCCGCCTGGCGCTTCTGCTCCTCTGCACGGCGCTTCTGTTCCTCGGCCTGGGCCCGAAGCCACTTCTCCTGCTCTTCCTGCTGCTGTTGCTCCCTCAGTTCCCTCTCCCTCTCCAGAGTGAGTTGTTCCTGCAGCTTCTTTCTTTGGTCCTCAGGAGCAACTTCCTCTTGGTGCTCTCTCCTCTCTTCTTCTCCTGCTCGGGTCCCTTCCCTGTCGGAGGACTTGGACCCTTCACTCCAGGTGGCTTCCCAAGTGGCAACAGCAGGCTCCCGCGTGGTCAGAGAAATGTTGTTTGAGTTTAGGACCATCAGTTCCTACGTGACCAGTGAAAACAGAAATCCATCTGAATCTGTGCATTTCTACAATTTCATCTAGAAACGTATATTCAGTTTTAGATAATACTAATCATAGTTGGCCAGAACACCATTCAGAAAAATAAGAGTTTTATTACTATTAAGAAAAAAGCCATGCATGAGTGACCAAGATGTAACTTACAAGAGGAAGATGCACTTATGCTCTATTAATTAATTGTTTAATGTGCACTAGAAAAACTAGGAGAAAGGTTGAAACATCAAAGCAAAAATCTAACAAATCAGAGCTCATTTTATTTTTCAAAGAGCTACATAGGTGGACATGTGGCCAAAAGTGGAGGGAAATGAGGTGTCTCCTGCTTCTAGGCTAATTCCACCAACAAGGTAAAGAGAAGGGAGGGAAGTAAGGAGACATGTCCCCGCACTACCTCATCCAAGTACTTGGAATTCTCTCTCTCGGCCTCCTGTTTGGCCCTTTGCCACTCTTCCCTCAGTTTCTCCTGCTCACGTTGATATTTTTCCTATAAGAAAATATGGCATATTAATCCATAGATTAAATTTTTATATTAAGCAGAATCTTTTTCATTGACACTTTAGCTATCTTTCAACCTTCACCTTAACCTTAAAAGGAAGTAACTTTATTTTCATTTAACCAATCAAATTTTAGTCCCTAAAGTAAGAAAAAAGCTTACATTGAATTAAAATGCAGATGTTAGGAAAGGGTAGACTCTCAGAATACCCTTGATCATGGCTGTAATTCATTAAAGCCTCTAGCAAACTGCAAGGGGGATTGAATTATTCTGCAATGGGCCTAGTAAATAGTTCATGGGAACTAAGTCATCACAAAGCCTGTGCGCCTCTCACCCTAAGTGGGTGCCCTTTGTACTCTCCAAAAACAGACACAAGGGTGAATACTATTTTTAAAAGGATGACTCTGGAAATCTTCGAAATGGAAAAGTAATTGTTTAATGGAAAATGTGCTAAATATGAAAAGATTTGTTATAAGACTGTTGGTGGTTTGTTTTGTTTTGTTTTGTTTTTTAAATGAGCTTCTCAACCCTGGTTGACACAGACCAGAGAAAAGCCACGAAAGCCAGCCTAGTTCCTCCTGGCCCACGGCCCCCGGGCGCTACCTGCAGCAGGCGGTCCTGCTCCTTCTGCCACCGCTCTTGCCGCTTCCGCTCCTCCTCTGGATCCCATGCCCAGCGACTCGGGGCACTGAGGGCTGGAACTGGAAGCTGGCCCGTTGTCAGAGAGGAGGCGCAAACACAGAACAACACGACGTCATTCGGTCACCTATTGAGCCACTTCTGCACGTACAAATTATTATGCACCTCCCCAAGAAGATGTGGCTTTATATTTCACCCTAAGTCTGTTCAACTTGGAAGGATTATGATCTGATAAACCCTTATGCAACTTAAAATAACGGTGAGTGATGCTACTAATCCAGTCCCACCCAAGTTCACCTTGTTTATTCCAAATTACAGATGAATACTACTTACATCAGGAGCCACAGAATCAGAGCTTCCTGTAGTGCAGCATGTGGTCAAGGAGGAAAAAATAAAACACAAACAACGTAAGTATTTTCATTTCTATGAAATAATTCCTTTCAGAAAATTTTATCATTAAGCTGTCTCTATGCCAGTATACTAAGTGAGAATTTTTTTTTGAACAATAGTCAGTTAATCCTTTTTTTCTCCTCAGTTCATCTGTTACTCATCTTCCAAATTCAAAGTCAGTAAAAAGAAGATATACCATGGATGCTAAAAATAAACCCTAGCTCTAGGGATTAGAGCTGGATCAATGAGTATTTCTCAAGAGGTTTCAGGGTTCTTTTATTAATAAATGGCAGTATCTCATAGTTTGGCCTCATAGGAAAATAAAAAACCTCAATTATTACAACATCTATCAAATCCAATTTTTCACTTGTCACTATTCAATTACAATGTGACAGCTGCAAGTCACATTTTTTTCAAGTTTTTTTACTATTGAGCTACCTTTCATAAATAAGCCACTTTAACAAATATGTTCAAGAAACATTTTCCTTTCTTCTCCTTTTATGTGAAACACAAGTATTCAAACTTCATGTGTAAATTCATGGGGATAGTTTTTTTCTTTTTTTGAGACAGGATCACTCTGTCGCCTGGGCTAGAGAGAAATGGCTCACTGCAACCTCAAACTCCTGGGCTCAAGAGATTCTCCTGCCTCAGCCTCCCACATAACTGGGACTACAGGCACGCACCACCGTGCCTGGCTAATTTTTCTATTTTTTTGTAGAGGCTGGGTCTTACTCTTGCTTAGGCTGGTCTGAAGCAATCCTCCCTCCTTAGCCTCCCAGAGTGCTAGGATTATAAGCATGAGCCACCACATCCAGCCAGTCTTATTCTTTTTATCCTTAGGGGACCTACATAACTGTGTGTGTCTGTACATAGTACAATGGTTATTAAAAAAAAAGTAAAGTTTCAGAAAATATACTATCACACAGTATTTTTAAATTTTCTCGAAACTTCAGCTGTCAAATAAATTATTCACTTATACCATTATTTTAAGAAAATTGCTTTGAAACTTAAAGAAATATTCTTCCCTAAAATAGCCTGTTGAAGAAAAATGAGAGAAAATTAGGATAGAGAAAGAAAAGGATTTGTTTTATTTTAGTCAATTTGAGCTAGGAGTACCATACTGAATTAAATAGCCACAGAAAAATAGGAGTTTAATAAAAAGCACGAATCAAAAACACTAAGGATACTGACACAAATAGACATGCATGCATAGCTGGTAAGCTATTTCTGTTTATTGTCAAAAAGAGATCTTAATCCACCAAAGGAAGGGTTCAAGGTGATTAACACAAAATACACAAACCCAGTAAGTATTGTGTTATAAGGCAAATTCATAAATGTTTCAATAATCTTAAAAGTAAAAAACAATAACATTTTAGACAGCAACAACAATCTCGTTTGACTGTTGCATATCAAATGTTAGACATTACTTTTAAGTTCTTCATAGCAAAACACAGAGCTTGAGGAGCATTCGCAAGACAGAGCACGAGACAAAGGTAACAGGGAAGAGAATGCAACACGCACAGCACCTCGTGAGGCAGCCCTGCCCAACTACACCAACACAGAGAGAATCTCAAAACGCACCTGTTCTCAGATGCAACCAAAATTTATTTGACTTTACTTCAGTCAAATCAACATTCCAAAGCCACCATCCCAATAGCAATAAATAACTCTCTTCTTTATTAAGAGCATTTTTCCAAAACCAAAAACAGGTCAGAGTTTTTAAAAGTTGGCCAATTGTATGTTGGTGTAATCTAATATTTATCATACAATTTGCAGGAAGCAGTGAGGCTTAAACGAAATTCCTCATTTCTTACTGTTACCCAGTGGAAAGAAGTGTGTGTTTAACAGTATCTTAGTTTTTTTGTTTTTTTTTTTACAAAGTTAAAAAAAAAAAAAAACCTTTAGCGGTATACAAAGGACACACAAAGACCCATTACCACAGAGGTAGACCCATGAACTGTAAGAAAAGCCTGATGACCCTAGGGAAAAGAATGGAAATGGTTATGTCACTTGGTCATAATGAGAGCCCAGCTGAAGACGCTCAGTGCCCAGCACCACAGACCATGAGGAAGAGTGGAGAGTGAGAACAATTCCATGAAAGTGCATGAATTGTTAGCTTCGTGGTTTACCTTGTTCAAAAAATTGTGATCGCCTTTTTAAGTTTTTCAAAGAAATGGGTTCGGATGCTAGTTGAAAACAAAAAAAAAACCAATAAACAACATGTCATTCATTGTAACTTCTCACCACTGGTAAATGAAATGATACTTGATATACTTTTCCAATCTATAGCAATATTATTTTAAAAGATGACAAAATTGATAGCCATAGAAGATATGGATTATTTTGAGGCACACAGACACATATTTTTAGTAGTCTATACTACATTCAAATTAGTTAAAGCTATGAATATTTTTATTAATGAATTTTAGCAGATAGCATCATAGTTTCACAGCTATGAAAGCCAAGTACCATCTTCCGTGCTAGATCACACAGCTTTAGGGAAATGGAAGTTAACACTTTTTGCTCAGGTTAATCAATCCATAATCTTGTCTAGTACAAGGAAAATTGTCTATAATAAAGAGTTTCCACAACACTGATGAATAAGAACTGAAAAGTAATGGGGAAGAAGACAATCAAATGAATGATACTCAAAGAAAGATCAATTAAAAACAAATGCTAAAATTAAAACACTCTTCTAACCAGGATACTTCGACCCAGATTTCAAGATCTACTACCTTTAAGTAAAGCAAATGGAGTTCAGAAAGAAAAACATATTCTGACTTCTCCCACAGATCTGTCACACAACTACAGCATAAAATTCTAAGTATGATTATTACTTGATACTAGTTGGTCCTTACTTATCTAAACAAAAATTTCAAATGGCAGGGCCTGAATATGGTCTCACAGTCATTACAGAGTCAGATGTCTTATCAGTTGGCTCTGCCTGGGCCACTGGCAGAACAGGACCCAAATGCCTTATATATAACATCATGAAGAAAAATAAGTAATGCTTGCTTAAAAAAACTCCTATGACAAAGAATGCAACTTAAAATGAAATAAAAAACATATATATAGTCACTTCTAACTATAAGAAATGAAATACAATCAATGAGGGAAGAGAAATTTGCAAACTTAGGTTGGTTTTAACAATGTATTACTATAAACTGGCAAATGCAGATTTAAAGTGACCAAAGCACTGTGAAAACCCAGCCCCATTCTTGGCAGTCTGGTTTCATGGTAAAAGAAGTTTCATCATCTTCGGATGTCTTTTTCTACCTATGTGGACCAGATCTTTCTTATTTATTTTGTATACCCAAAGAATAGCATACAGCGTGTGTAGCTAAATTATTTCTGGATGAGCAGAAGAAAGTGATAACTCCAAAATCTTGCCAGGTACTTTGTCTTCTTTTTCATTATAAATGAGTATGTCTGCTAACAACTGTTTATTACCACTGGCATTTTCCTATTAAAACTAGCTGCCTCCGAGCTTGTCCCTTTTACAACAAAGAGGAAAAGGAAACTTCATTCATCGTTTCTTATTTAACTAACATTCCCTTTGCCAGCATACCACAGCAAGAAAGCTGATGGCCTCAGGAAAACCAGTCTTTCTTATTTGGCTTAGGCACACAGGCACTCAAAGCTCCAGAACATGCTGCCAAAGCTTTGTTTGCAGTTCCTGAACTATTCAACGGTGGAACTGAGGGCCCTTCCAGCTGGCTGCAATTGGATCTCTGTGCTAACCTTTTAGTTTCAACTTGCAGTGGGATCAGTTTTTCTTTCACTCACAGTTATTAATTTTTATAATAGCAGAACGTGAGTACTATGCTATGACTTTTCCTATAAATTATAATGGCAGTAATTACCTTTTGAGTCAAAAGTGTTACTTTCATCGTGAATTCCATTGATTTCTTTGGATTCAGTATTCTGGAAAGGATAAAAATGCTAGTTAATATTTTCTCCAGTTGGACTTCGGGCTTAAATAATGCATTTCTCATCAGTGAAAACATATTTTAACAAGATGAGTTTCTCAGGATATTGATGCATTCCTTACAGCCGTTTACATGTAGTAGAAACTTAATTTTTTTTATTATTCTTCAATATTTGTGGAAGGATTAACGACCAGCCACAGGCATGGATGGCTTTAAGTTTAATCAATCATTAACTTCCCAAGAAATGGGATCAGCCAAATAATCATTAATCTATTTGGCTCATAAGTAAAATAATCATATAGGATTCACGAACATTTAAACCTTTCTTACACAATGTAGCAAGATCTCCTTATTAAATAAAAGGAGGTACTTTGGGGTAATAATAATACAACCTCAGGAGTAAATATAAATGCATAATATTTATTTGAAATTTAAATATCATTATTAAATGAACAATTCAGATCATAAATAGGTACATTTTTTCAAAACCTATATGAAAAAGTAATGCTTGACATGTAAAAAAATTTCTACATGTTTTCAAACCAATTAATGGAACTGATTATGTCTTAACCACATATGTAAGTCTACCAAATTTACCTACACAAAAAGTAAAAATGCTTTGTGAAGTTTTATATTGCACACAGTTACTGTATTTATTAACATTTGCCAGTAAAGACTAAAGAATGCATGGAGAAGTTACAGTGTGTAATTTTACATAATTGCTACTTCACATTCACAAAGATCTGAGAGATGGGTTTAATGATGAAAGATTGATGAGAAACAACTGCAAAACAACATTATGGGATCTTTTAACTTTACCATCATATAATTCACAACTTCTCTATTAATGAGTAATGCCTTATGATTTTCGAAAATATATTTTACTATATCTCTTTACTATAAGTTACCTTACTCAATTATTTGTTTTTATAGCAGCATCAAAATTGTTCACATAAATTCTTTTCCCCACATGCAATCCCTACAGATGTTGTGCTCTACACAAGTACTGGCTTCTCAAAATACTTACAGAATTCTGAAGGTTTTCAGAGAAATCAGTCGTTATAGACAGATCTGAAGATTTGTCTGAGTTATAAATTCCAGAAGTTGCATCAATCCACTTTGTTTCAGGTGAACCTATAATTTTGGTAGCCATACTGGTGAGATTGAGGGTTTTATGCTGTGTAAATGGCAGGGAAGGTAGGTCTTTGCCCCAGTCTGATTGGCATGAAGATGGAGTAATGAGTACACATAAATGTTGAAGTGGAAAGAATAAAAATTACTGAATGCACATACACAAAGTGCACATGTACAAGACAAACAAATCAGGTAGTATGTGAAAGAAATGAAGAGTTTAGGGCTTTTACCAACAGACCACCTTCCCAAAACACAAAGGTTAAATCACATTAATAATGAAAACACTAGCAAATTTGCTGAATCTTTCCATAAACCAGGACTAGATATTATACTTTGATATCACAAGTTGGTAGGTCTAGGGAGGCTTAATGCCCTTTCCCATCTAACCTCAATAACCAAGAAACACAATAGTGGAATATTCAAACTTCTTTGAGAATGAACAACAGGAGCATGACCTGCCATGCTCTCTACCAGTATGGTTATGATGCTGCAGAGAAAGTTAAATCATAGTGTAATTCTTAATACTCAACGTTAGCATAAATGACTCCTGACCACAGATATATTTGCCTTCAGTTGATATTTGCATTCATAAATCAGTATATAAATCAGACAATAATGTAGAATTCAGTAAATTTGCTAGTGAAAAGTTCAGACAGAATATTCAACAAGGCATCATTCAAGATTTGTCACAATATTACTACAAAATACCTTTAAAGCCAAAAAAATAAGTAAAATGAAAAAATAAAACAGTTACTGAAGCAAACTGTTACAACCACTTGCCAAAGACCAGTTCCCAATTTAGAATGCCAGACACAGTAGTAAAACTCACTCACCAGACTTTCCGTAGCGCCTGACATCCATTACTAAGTTTCCAGTTTCTTGAGCTTTAGCCATGGTTTCCTCCCACTCTTTCTTATCCTTATATGAAAACTTGGTGTTATTAACAGCAATAATTTCATCATCTACCTGGAGCTGAGAAAATTCTGCTGGGCTACCTAAATAATGCAAAATAAATGAAACAACCAATTGAAAAAAAAACCCACAAGTTCTACTAGTCACTGCTTCTTTAAGTTAAAGAAAAAATGACTTAATCTTGAATTACCATTTCCCTTTATTTCATTTGGAGAAGAGTCACTAAATTTTTCAAAGTTATCAAATATCTGAGTATCTACCACATACAAAGCATTAAAGGCATTTAAAAAAAAATTCTACAAGGTCGGGCACGGTGGCTCACGCCTGTAATCCTAGCACTCTGGGAGGGCGAGGTGGGTGGATTGTTTGAGCTCAGGAGTTCGAGACCAGCCCGAGGAAGAGCAAGACCCCGTCTCTACTAAAAAAAAAATAGAAAGAAATTATCTGGACAACTAAAAATATATAGAAAAGATTAGACAGGCATGGTGGTGCACGCCTGTAGTCCCAGCTACTCGGGAGGCTGAGGCAGAAGGATCGCTTGAGCCCAGGAGTTTGAGGTTGCTGTGAGCTAGGCTGATGCCACGGCACTCACTCTAGCCAGGGCAAAAAAAAAAAAAAAAAAAAAATTCTACAGTATGTATCTTGGTTAACATTTAAAGCAGAGATGATAAACTCATCTATTCAACAAAATTCCTTTATTAACCTCCTAAGGACAAAGAAAAATTAAAGTTATTTTTAAATTAAAAATACAAAATGTATTACACTTGAGCTTCCAAATCAGATGCATTCTGGAATGGAAAAGAAAAAATGACTATTTAAAATTGCTTAAAATTACTCTTGAGCTAAAAAACCATTATCTATCCAATTAAAGCAGTCTTGAAATTTAAAAGAACTGGTGTTAACATGCAATTTTATATAGCCAAAATACCTTTTGTAAAAAAGGACCTCCTCTTAAATACAATAGTTTTCATCTTAATTTTAGGCCTTGTAATGTTTTGCAAAGAGTTCCTGAGCTTGACTTGGTACAACCCTGGGTGGGGGAGGAGTAATCCTTTTGCACAAGTCCCGAAGCATCATGAAGGACTCTAAGGGCAACAGGTATTTCACCACAAAACATGGCTGATCGTGGAAAGTTCCTTCTGAATTTTCCATTAAGATTTGCTACTGTTTGTTAGTATTTCCAAATATAAAGTCCAAAATTTTGACAAATTCTGTAAAGTCACAGAATTAAGATTCTTCAAAACTAAAATTAATTAGGCAAGGAGAATAAATAATATGTAATTTGTAACCCCAATTAACAGTCTTGGGAAAGAAGATGCACTTCCTTGCTTTGCTATTGCATTTTTCACATGTTTTCTCCCCCTATAACAAATAGACTAACTTCTGTGGGATTTTTCCCCACCTCATAACATAGGACTAAAAAGCAGAAGAAACTTCAGTAGAGCTAAATCTATGATTTACCTGCTTCAACGGATGCTATGAAGATGCCGGAAAAAGCCCATTCTACTGTAAATCCAAAGTCAAGACTGTTCCCAGGCGTCTGGTTTATGCTGATTCTCATATCACTAAACTGATCCTGAAAACAAAACATGAAACGCTGGTATCAGGTGTCCCTGGCACCCACACCGAGGAAAGTCTATCCATGAAAGAAGGGAGACTGAATGCAAGGTACATTTACATTACTTCACGATAAACCAGAAGCTTCATTCTTTCTTCCTTGGGTTTAGTAAAATTTGCACTTAGGTAAATTTTAACAAGTTTACTGTTTTTTTCCTGCTAAAATAAGGGAAATCTTGCCATCAATACGTGTTTCTCTTCACATTAATACTACAAATCAATTGGCCACTGATAAAGCTTAGGCTTTCGCCTACCGTACAATTGGGTCTAATTTACAAACCATTTATTCATTGCCTACGAATGAAGTAATTTAAATCATTTATTTTAAAATGCCAACATACTTTTAAAAAACTACCTCCAACATTTAAGATATTTAACTGAATAATTTCAAGTGGTTCATTGACATAATTTCACTACCAGTAGCATCCATCTAGGACTGGTGCCACCCCCCACTGTGCATCTGAAGCTTGACAAGGTATTTTTGCTTGACCAAATACCACATGAGGCTCTAATGGTAAAGGCTTCGCTGCTACACAGACTGCAAAATGCAGAACTATGTCACGCACAAGGAACTACTCACTAAGATGCCAAGAAGGTCCCTCCTGAGACATCCTGCTTTTATTATTCATTCACTAGTACCTTTTGTTCCCCAAGTATAACATGGGCTATTGGTCTCAACCATTGAGATTTATAATGCTAATTGCAGATTTCCAATTTTCTAAAAATGTAACAATAACTCACAACTAATTATCTTATCAATCTTATCAGCTTGCAGAAACAAGTTGTCTTTTCTTCTTATGTACTTGTATGTTTGCCTTCACCTTTTCAAATACCAAATTCAACAAACAGCCTGAGTAATGTGCTGCACATTAGGTATGGGTACCTCCCTCGGGGTGGCAGCTGACTAGCTGCACCCTTGGATTAAGGAAAAGAGGCTAAGTGTGGCTCATGGGTGTGTCCCAGGTTATTGCAGTTTAGAAGAGCCTAAATAAACGTGGTACTCTTTTCAGCTTTCATCATTAGTGGTCCTTTGTCACCAAACATGACTTTCTTGAAGTAACCTCAGCCCACAAGCCCAATAGCTTCTTGGACAAAAGGCAGAACTCTATTTCTATCTCCATCAGGACTTTCTTACACCATTTTCCAAACCAAATGTTTCAAGTTTTACATCATACTATGTCTGTGAAAACCTTATTTATCTTTCATAATTTACACATTTTGTTCTGTTTTGAGTAAGCAACAGATACAGATTTTAATATAATGAGTTTATCAGGCTAGCATTTAAGTTCTTTGCTCCACAATAAAAAAGTTAGACCTATCTGTTTGGAAAAACAAAACAAACAACAACAACAACAACAAAACCTCTTCCTAAAGCTAATTTACTTTCCAGAAAAAGACTTAACCAATTTCTCCATTTTAATTTGGCAGTTAAATCCAAACTCAGGGCCAATTG
>NW_012142301.1:62537-64812 GCF_000956105.1 Propithecus coquereli
AAGTTCAAATAAGTCGACATGTGGTGTCTTAACTGTACCTACGGCTGTCCTCAAATTTGAGCATGTCCTATTTCAAAAAATATATAGTATCAGAGAAATTGCAGTTGTGATGTAAGCATTTCACCAGCCTGGGGTACGTTACATAACTTCCAAATCTCAAGAACTTCATTGGTAAAAATGGGGATAATACCACCTACTTTGCAAGGTTATTAGAATGATTAAATGAAACATTTAAAAGGTGCCAAGGCACACATGATTGATGCCCAGTAATTGCCTTCTTTTACCCATGGAAACACGTTAAATATAATACGCTTGCTGGTTCAGCAGTTCGCAGATCAACTAAAGAAAATCCTATTTAATTCTCAAATACTTAGCTCTAAAGCCAAGAAAACTCAGTCAGCATTCAGCGAATATTTACAGATCCAGGCACTGTGCTAAAATAGGCCTGCTTCCCACCCTCAATGGAGATGAGGGTCTAGTATGGGTGACAAGCAAGCAAAATTCACAGTATAAAGCCGTGATAAGGTTAGCCCCAGGTACTACTGAAAGGGGCACTTAAAACGGGGTTGGGATCAGGAACGGACATGGAAAAAGCTTCCTTCCTTCCATATGTATCATCCCACTTTGGCATACTGCTTTTAAAATCTGGAGCAGAGGCTCTGGAAGGTGGATTTGTATGGGGTTTGAGAGCACAGGGATCTGAAAGGACAGAAAATCGAAACCTGTAGGTAAGACCAACTTGGGGAAAAATCATTCACTCCCCTTGCTTTGGGTCACCCCCAGAATGGCCCTGGAAGGCTGGATTGGCCAGGGAGGCAGAGGAAAAAAGCAAAAACCACAAGAGAAGGGGGAAAGGGAAGAGAGAGGAATAAAACCCTCAGCTCAGCAATGGGGATGGAAAGGAAATTCCTGTGGGCAAAATTTAAATAAGGCCATATTAAGAGTTCTTTCCCTCATTACGCTTTTTCTTCTTTATGGCACAAGCCACCTTATTATCGCAATTCTGTGGTAGGCTCCTAACTAGTTTCTGCCTCCAGAATTAGCTTTCCTAAAGTAATTCTATGGAATATCACAATGCTTACGCTCCTAAAACACCCATCAATCTTAAAATTCCCACACTAAAGAACCAGTATGGACTCTAAATTACCTGCTGGATCAAGTTCATACTTCAGCTTAGTAATCGAGGCCTTGAATGCAATTCAAGTCAGTCAATACTTAAGTGTCCATTATGTGTAAAGGCTGGAGAAGGCACAAAGAGTATCAGTGGAGGAGACACACACATATACACATATGTAACAAGAAAGAATTCAGGGAGTGAAACTTTCAAGAGTGAGAAGTTCAGTTCCAACCAGGAGGAGGTGATATCTTGATTCATGAAGGAAGCAGTCCTCCTGGGCTTTGAAGGAACGACAGGACTTCAAAAGGTAGATAAGTGTGAAATTAACATTTTCAAATGGGAGAATAAGAACAAATATATATGATATGCTCAAGAAAGTATATGATGTGTCTAAGAAAAAGTAAGCAATCATATGTAGCTGGATTATCTCTCTTTCCCACAGCACAGTGTAATACAGGCAATCTTGAGTCAGACTGCCTGGGTTCCAATCCTGACTCCATCATTCAGTACTCTGTATAGGCTTGGACAAGTAACATGACTATTCCATGCCTCAATTTTCTCGATTATAAAATGGAGATAATAATGATAGTGCATCACGAGGATTGTTGATGACATCACAGTGTTGCTATAGGATCAACTGAAATAATGCCCAGAGAGGCCTGGCTGGTACATGGTGACCACTCTGACATTAGCTATTACTGCACTACAAAGGGAGTCTGGGGCCAGGCAGGAGAGATGCCAGTGCTCCCTGAGTGCTATAAACTTCACTCAGCAAACCACACAGTGCCACTGGCGACTCTGGAGCAGGGAAATTACTGAATCCAGCCTGACATCAGGCAAGTTAACCTGATGGAGGTCTTGCACAGCACACATAAACACCTGTGACTATTTACAAAGTACACGCAATGATGGGGAAAGGGCCTGAATTAGGGGAGTGGAAGCTAGGATAGAAAGGAGTAACATCAAGGGAGATTACAGAGGAAGAAATGAAAGGACATTAGCAGCAAAAGTACAAGGCAAGAAAGACGACCTGAAGAATGCCACCAAGATACCTAGATGTTCGGCCACACCCCATTTTTGATTTTGCTGTTCTCTGCACACCTGGAGTTACAGAGTTTGAAAGGGAGTTTGGAGGACTATTGCATAATACCCTATACA
>NW_012142301.1:66542-109487 GCF_000956105.1 Propithecus coquereli
TTGGGAGGCCGAGGTGGGAGGATCACTTGAGGCCAGGAATTCAAGACCACCATGAGCAATAGCGAGACCCTGTCTCTAAAAAAATAAAAATAAAAATTAGCTGGGTATGGTGGCACATGCCTGTAGTTCCAGTTACTTGGGAAGCTGAGGAAAGAGGATCACTTGAGCCCAGGAGTTTGAGATTGCAGTGAGCTATGATGATACCACTGCACTCCAGCTTGGGCAACAGAGTGAGACTCTGTCTCAAAAAAAAAAAAGGTCACCAGAATGTTAAGCTGACAGAAATAGAAATATCATATCCCTAGAAGCCAGCACCTACCATGTGAATCAATTTCTCACTGTGACCAGTTAATTCCCCTGGGAAGGGGCTTTTACTACCCACATGTATGCTAGATCTGCATCTAGAACCTTTCAGTGACTCCTGCACCTGAAACCTGGGACTATGGGGCACAAGTAGCATGAGGCAAGAGCTGATGAAATGTGGAACAGAGAAAACACCAGCTGAACCCCCAAGGAGACTGGTCCATAAAGTCTCTCTACACACTTACCACAAGAGTTATCTGATCTATAAACTCAGAATTGGAAGAGACCTACTTTCTCCAAGATCTATTAAAAATAAACTGCAATATCATTTTTCACATTATCAGCCCAGATTCTAATGCCTAGAGGTTAGAAACATGGCTTTCAGATTTAAATATGTAAGTGTCTGAGCCATGGATGATAAAGACCTAAACTCACCCGTGATCTTGGGACCTCTCTTTGGGGTGAGTTTCCCCCTTCTCCAGATTCGGACATTAAATCAAGGCCAGATAGTGAAGACAATGTGGCTTTAGAAGTGGCAGCCTGGTCTTGGGAAAGAGATGAGAAGGAGGGTGTAGGAGAGGGCAACCTCATTACATCTTCTGAGACTGCTGCCTCCTGGTTCGATGAGCTCGTAGCAAGCTGGCTGGCTTCAAGATGTTGTGCGGGGGTGCTGACCAAATTGTTTTGCGTTCTTTTAATGCCATCAACATCTCCATTATACTTCCAAGCAGCATCCATCTAAGTAAGAAAACACTTTAAGCCTGATATCCTGTTACCTTCATTTCTGTTTTAAAACTTATTAAATTAATATTTTTAAAATATGAAAATAACATAGCTCCCACAATAAAATAACTATTGCTAAAAGTTTGGAGTATGGTCTTTATCTTTCACATCATCAGATATACACACATAGTGGAAAGAATTGTTTTCACAAAAGTGTTCATATTATATAAAGACTTCTGAAATTTGTTTTGCTCATTTATAGCACTCCTGGTCGATAGAACTCTAAACCAGTCCCTTCAATTGCTGAATATTCCATAGTATGGACATCAACAATTTATTCATTTAATGTACATTTAAAGTTGTTTAAATTTTCTGTCACTTTCAAAAATATTGCAAAAAATACCAATATATCTTTATAATTGGACCTTTTGTTTTTATATCACAGATTTCCAAAAGTAGGCTTTCTAGAACAAAAGTTTTATGTATATAATTTCCAAAAAAAAATAATAATTGTAACAATGCACTCCCAAGGTAACGTATATCTGTTTCTCTGCATCTTTGCCGACACTAGACATCTACAATGTTTTAAATCTTTATTAACACGATGGGTAAAGAGTCGTACACCTCATTCTTGCTCCGATGAAGCTGAACGTGCTTCTATGTGCTTTCAGTGATCAGCCATTTAAATTCCTTCTCCCTCGAATTGGCCACTGCTTTTCTATATCCATTTTTCTAGTGTTTATCTTTTCCTTACCAATTTGTAGAAACATTTTATATCTTAGAGATATTATACTTTATATTTTGGTAATATTTCTCTCAGTCTATAAATTGTCTTTTTACTAGATTAATGGTATCTGCCATATAATTTGTACGATGTGAAACATGTCTATGTTGTCCGTGATATGATGGTCAGGAGTGGCTAGTGTAGGTAGGCTTCTCTCACCCCAAATACTCAATTTTTTATGTTTTCTCTTTTAGGTTTCAGGATTGTACATTAGCAGAGCTAAAAGAAATGTGAACATTAATTTTAAAACCATATTGTTTCCTTGCACATAAGTCAGATTAACATGCTCACTGTCAGATATGTGGTACCACTTCATTCTCAGGAATAATGCATCAATATTCTATTATCCTTCAAAATTCTGATATATATAGAAATGCATATATTTGAACAATAAGATACATTTTAATGATTATATTCAAACATTTCAAGTTCTCACAAAGTGAGAAATCAGGAAAAATCAATTTTCTCAATTTTCAGAAAATTAACCTGAAAATATTTAGGTTAAACCATATGAAATTGCTGTTTTGTACGTCAAAAAGAAACCACTGGCAACTTCATACTGTTCAACCTAATACTTCATAAAAACTATATTTGGAAAAATACGACACTAAGAAATAATGCCCTGCCTTATATCTTACTCATTCTTTAACATGTATTAACCCCTACTTTCAAAGAATTTAAATTGAATACATTCTGCATCATTGCTGTATCTTAAGCATTAAATTTCCATGGAACCTCAATTGGCATAAAATAGAACTGGCTTAGATATAAGGCATAAGTTCACCAACATTTTGCTCTTCAGAACAGACTAAATGAACTAGAAACGTTTTTTACCGTGTAGGATCTGGGGAGTGATGAGATTCCCCTTGACTGAAAGACGAAAGGTCTTGCCGTGACCACAGATGTTAACCTGACTGTATCAGTTTTCTGGTAACTTCTAGGGAGGGAAGCTGAAACACGAGTCGAGGCCATTTGTGTACTCAGCGAACATGGAGCAGACAAAGAGGCTGGGTGTTGTTCTTCCTGGGGGCCTTTAGAAGGAAGCTGAATTTCAGCTGTTATATTGTCCTCTCTTTTCGCAAAAGTTGTAGAATCTTCTTTAGGAATTTCTGTAAGGTAAGTTGTTCCTTTCTCTTCTACTCTCTCACTCTGGTAACTTACTTCTGGCATAGTCGGTATGGAGGGTGGCTCTTCTTCATTCAGTACATCATCATAAGAATACATCCTCCTCCTCAATGTGATTGAAGACTTTTCCTTTTGGGATTCCCTGAGCAAAAAAAAAAAACACACCATCATCACAAAGTTACACATTTCGACACACAGAGGTGGACAGAATTAACATATAAAATGGACTCAGAATAAAAAGACTACTGACTTCACACAGTAATCAATAAAGCACTCATAGAATAAAGGATATATTTATTTTTAATGCCAAAACCAAGGTTATAAGAACTTGACTTTTTTATTAAAGAAGCTTTCAAATACTTCACAGGTCACAGGGATTTTTTTTTTTATTGTAAAGATATTTTAATAAGAAAATAAGGAAATTTTAATAAGGGATTATTCACAAAAGTTTATCCACAAGTTTATAACTTTTTCATATTTAAAACACTATAAATATAATTGACTGACAAGCAATTCGAACGTTCCAAAGTTGTGGATTCCTTGACATCATTGTGAGCTTTTTTTCCTACATAACGTCTATAATAATTTAATAAAAATAAAAGACCACAACAGACTCTGGTTTTTGTGAAGATCAAGTAAGTATATTATTTCATACAGTTTGACAGAACTTGTATGGATAATTATTATAGATTAAAAGTCACCATTCATATTTACAGAAAAGTTCATGAAGCATCCTCATTTCTCCCATTTAGAAAGAAGTACCTACCTCCCAAGCAAACGGAATTGTGTTTAAGTGAATGAAACTGTGCTTATCCTTGGCTTTTAGGGCACAAAAGGAGCTTTGTTTAATTTCACCTGGCAGCATATCTCCCTTTGACATTATTCTAAAAGCATATTTGCCCTCTCTCTAACCTGTAAATATCCTAAGGTTTCACATAGTAACTACCTTATGGGAAAGTTTAAATTTGACCTTTATACTGTTGTGTTGCAATACAAAGAATAAATCCCACATACTCACGTTTATATAAACTTCCTTTAAAATATAATCTGAATTGCACCACTGAACATGAAAAAGAACTTTGGTATGTTTTACACAATTTAGTTAAAAGTGACAGCTGATTTCATTAGACTATTCCATTTCTAAATTCACTTAAAAAGAGTAAAGAGTAGTATATTTTCTGTACCAAATACAGCCAGCACCAACCACTTCTGCCTGTGAATGCACAATGTAAAAAGAAATAATGCATATCTATTTTAAGTACTCATTTCTTTGGTTACTCTAGGTCGCTATTTCAGTAATACTTCAGCAAAATCTTGACCGTTTTACTGCATATTCGCTTAAAGTTTAATATTGGTGAGTACTTATGTCACACTATACTTACACAAAAATATCTAACAATGGCATCTCCAACCGTGAGATGTATTCAGCCTTATTACCTGTCCTGCAGCATTTCCTTAAACGTCTTAGAGCTTCTCTCGGACTTCTCAAGCGCCTGCTTTTCAATTTCTTCCCTCTCTTCTTTTTTCTTCTGCAAATCTGAAGTGTAACTTTTTCGACGATCTTTCCATTTTGCAAGGTCCTGACAGAAAATCACATCAGCACAGGCATACCTGAATTTCTACATACCCAATCTAGCAGCGACAGCACACCAGAGTATCCTATTACATCACTGAAACTATTCACTTCAACTTGATGCCAAGGTGCCCTAATTTTGCTTTTTATAGCCAGCGTTTCTGTACCAAGCCTTTATCTCATGTGTCTGCCTGGCAAACCTGACCTACTAAGATAGACCCCATTTTTGTTTTCCCAGAAAGTGACTGCCTCATTGTCCACTTCACAAAGAATGCTAAATGCTTGTAATTAGGTGCCAGTTAGACGGATCAGGAACTGTTTCAAATTCATTTTCATCTCACTCCCCAAACCTGGCAGTTACGTGAAATGACATGTTTCACTGGTAAAACTGAAACAGAAACTTGATTGTAATGGTTAAGTACAGATGCACAGTCCGTCTTTCATTTAACAAGCACAAACTCAATCCCCTCTTTAAGGCCAGCCCAGTGCTAGGGACTGTAAATACACAGAGGAATAAAATGTGGTTCCCCTTAAGGAACTCTGAGTCTAGAAGGGAGAGACGGACATGCGCGTAGAAGTTCAGTAATGAGCGTGACAGGATTGCATGGGAGAGTGGGGCGTCCGAAGGAGAGAGAGGTCAATTCTACCTCGGGAAGGAGAGAATTTATTTGGAAAGGCTTTACTAAGCAGGTGAGACTCAAGTATATGACTTCAAAAGGGTTAAGTGCAAAAAATTAGGACATTAAGGAATATCATGCAGGAACGAGCCAACCATATCCCCAGGAACGTAAGTCTAACCTAGTTGGGTGACCCCAAAGACAATCAACCTAATTCAGCTTTTCAATTGCCCCTAGCAATGTAGGCTGGCTCTGACACCCAGGGCTGTAAGACATTTTGGAAGGTACAAACCTCTCTGTCTCCAAAATAGAGAAATGCCATGCTAAGAACTGATAGTGGCATTCCAGCCCAAACAGAAGCATATTCAATGTCTCAGACTAAACTGAACCTCACCCCAGAGCATACAAAGTAAGTTTGGGTTATACCCTTTGGGGGCCCACAGAACCACTCCTTCTTTAAAAACAGCCTGAAACCCTATAAATTTCCAGAGAGAACAAAAGGAGTGTGCATTCAGTCCTACGGGATAACTAACATGAATTTTCATCTAAATTAACCTAATGGATAACCCCTCAATACGTATTTTCATACCAAAAAATTCACCCTGTATTTTGACAAAATGACACTGAATTACTGTTTCTTGACAATTAAATTGAGTTCCCAATTAAAAGCACTAGCATTTAAAAATTTAGCCAAAGCAGGGGTTTCTTCTTCATTTCATAGACTTTAATTCCTTTGAAAATTAAGATTTACTACATCTGGCCCCCGTGTTCATGTTACCCACTCAACTCTTACCAGAGAGTTGTCCTCAAACTTTTTTGGGTTTGCTTTGTACAACAGTTTATCTATTGTGTTTCTTTATATTCCTTCAGTTTATAACAATCTATTCAAAAAAACTCAAGCTTTTTTCTTCAGAATCAAAATTAAAGATCAAGTCTATATCCACATAAACAACTGGATACATGTCAGCCTTATGAAAATACCTAATTTTGATTCATATTAGATAATGACTTCTTCAGCCAAAATATTACTCTGGATTATACTACTTATTTCTCTCCAAATCTCCTTAATTAACTCTTAAGAACTCTTTTCCTCTCTCCCTACTGATGCCAAGATCTGTGCTAGACCCTGCCCCTCTTCTGTCCCTAAACTTTGGCAAGATCTTTTCCCATTTTAAGCATAACTAACATTCACACCCCAAATTCAACCACCAAAATAAGTTAATAATGCTGCAAGGAAGCACCTTCACATTTTTGAAAACTCAAAATATTAGAAGATAAACATCCTATATTTTACAATGGCTTTTAAAATATACAACAGTAATAGGCCAAAAAGGTTTCAAAATCTTTGTAAAGGATACTGATTTTCTTTTAAGACAAGCAAAGTCAAATACACTCCCCCCTCTCCCATCCTAAAGAATACTCACATCCTGCCATTTCTGATCTTGTTCTTTTAATTGTAATTTTATTTTCTCCATCTCCTCGTAACGCAGCTGACGCAAGTTTTGAACATCCTCTGCGCTGACATCACTCATGGACTTACTCCTACAACAAGAATACCCGTGGTTACCAAAGTTCACATGACCAGACTTAGGGGTAAAACTGGAAGGTTGGACTTACATCTGGAAATTCCACCTAAATTTCTGCTGTACTAACTAGACGCTTCAGTGATAGTATCACAGAAGTAGCACTACAAAGATAAATGGTGTTTTTTCCAAAACGCAGAAACAAGAGCCTTGCACTCAATTTAAGTCTGAATTTTTTTTTTCACAAAATGGCTAGATTAACTTTGCACAAGTCTAATAAAACATAGTCTAGTGTTCATATTTATAGACGTCAATGCATAAAAGGATTACTTTAGAAAATATTTGTCAGTCACACTAGAAATATCTCTATTTCTCTATCTCCCATGAAGATAAGCTGTTGACATTTGGCTGCCTTTTCTGTGCACTTATTAAATAATTTAATGATTACCTGATATTTTCTCCTGAAGTTCAATACCATGAATAAATGTGCTGCTGCTTCTCAAAGATTCTGTAAGATCTGCCCCATTACTGCACTATACTTGTTCTCAAAGCACCACTGGTAGTTTCTAACTACCTGTTATAACTACCTCTCTAGCCTTTTTTTAAAAAAATTAAGACAGCTTTCATGCATTCAACTTGTAACACCTCCCCGAGGATACAATGAGGTTTAGGTCTTGAAGAGCACAATCCACAGCAGAAACCAGTGAACAGAGGGCGGTGTTGGACACAGGCGCTTGTATGCTGTTTACATGCATGTACCAGGGATTGGTAAACTATACCACAGGAGAAAGGGAGAAGACAACCTGAGGAAGGTCTCTGGGAAGGAGAGGGGTTAGGTCTGAGTATTCAGGAGCTGATAGAAATGAGAGATAGAGCCAGCTTTTGAAGGTAGGGTACTCAAAATGCTCTCTCCTACAGATCTCTCACACTACACTTCTGATTTTATTTCACTGTAATTGACTATACTTTTAGTTACTTAAGTAACTCTACATCTTCTTCTTCTTGGGCACCTAAACTCTGCCTTCCTCAATATTTTGCCATCACATTTTTTCATATCACACTTGCTGTTATCTAGCTCAGAAATTCAGTTACAACTTCCATGAAAATGACTCTGAAATCTACAGCTCAGGACCAGCCCCTCCTTTGATTCACTTCCAATTGCTTCTTGAATAAACATTTCTGCATGGATTATCTCCTGGGCACTTCAATTGTAAAAGTACCAACTGAAATAATTTTGTGGACTGTATCTCACTAAAACACATGGTTACTGTTGATGTAGCTAAGCTCGATCTTGTCCCCAAACCTGCTTTTCCTCTTGTGGTTGTTAATGCTGTTACCTGCCCTTCAATCATCCATATTTGAAACCTAAGAACCATTTTTCATCTTTGTTTTCTCCTTCTCCCCACTTTCAGTGAGTTATCAAGTCCTCTCATTTAGTGTCTCTTTCTTTCCATCTCTACTGCCAACACCCTAGATCAGAGTACAGTCAACTCTTACCTGGACTTCCAAAATAGCTTCATAAAGTATCACCGAGTCTCCAGGGCCAGGGAAGGTCCTTCCTCAGCTGTTCCCTCCGAGTCAAAAGCCCTTCACCAGAATATATACCTTTTTAAATGCCATTCCTTCCTCAGGATCCCTGCAAGACTAAACTCTGGTTGGGTACGTACAACTTCTTATGCATTCTCCACTTGGAAGTCTATCAGGTATTTCAAACTTAAATTGGCACAGACTAAAAACATGATTGCTCACTCAACAACCTGCTCATTTCTCATCTTCCTCATCTCAGTAAAAGTCAACTCCATCCTTCCCTACTTGAGGTCACAAATCTCGGAGTCATCCTGGATCCCTCTCTTTCTCTCACATCGTAACTGATCCCATCAGTAAATCCTGTCACACTACCTTCTAAATATATCTAGGACACAACCACTTCTCACTGCCTCCACCACCTCACCCCGATCCAAGCATCTCCCACCTGGATTATTATGATTACAATAATCACATCCCATCTCCCACCTGGATTACAACAACAATCTCCCTGCTTCTTTGGACTTACCCATCCAAAAGCATATTCTCGACACAGCAGCCAGAGAGATCCTTTCAGACTACCCTTGGATTATGGATGCCTCTTCTCAGCACCTACCACTTTCCTCCCATCTCACTAGAGTTAAAAGAAGCTTCTTCCAAGGCCAACATCACCTGGTTCCTACCTCCCTCCATGCTCATTCACACCAGACTCCCGCTCGCTCTGTTCCAGCTAAGCAGCTTCCTGGCTCTGCTCAAACCACTTGCTCCCACTGCTCTTCAATCTACAAGGAATGCTCTTCACACAAATATCCATACGGCTTTTCCTTCACTTCCAGGCATCTGCTTAAATGTTCCCTCAGTGTTTCCTTCTCTAATCACCCTACAAAAAACAGTGAATGCCCCTCTTCTCTTCTCTGGCTCACCTTCCTCCTTACCCTTATACCTCTATGGCATTTATTGCCATCTGAAGTGTGTATTTGTTTACATATCACTTGCCTTGTCCTGTAAGATTATAAAGCAGGATTTTTCACTGATTTATTTGCTGGCATATTAGCTGGGCCTAAAAGAGAGCCCAGCCCATGGTTAGTGCTCAGTGTGTTAAATTAATGATCTAGATAATATTCTATCTCTTTGATAAAGTCTTCCTAGCTCTTCCATAGTAAAAGTGGTCTGGCCGGGCACAGTGGCTCACGCCTGTAATCCTAGCACTCTGGGAGGCCGAGGCGGGCAGATTGTTTTAGCTCAGGAGTTCGATATCAGCCCCAGCGAGAGCAAGACCCCGTCTCTACTAAAAATAGAAAGAAATTAGCTGGACAACTAAAAATATATAGAAAAAATTAGCCGGGCATGGTGGTGCATGCCTGTAGTCCCAGCTACTCGGGAGGCTGAGGCAGGAGGATCGCTTTAGCCCAGGAGTTTGAGGTTGCTGTGAGCTAGGCTGACGCCACGGCACTCACTCTAGCCCGGGCAAAAGAGTGAGACTCTGTCTCAAAAAAAAAAAAAAAAAAAAAGAAGTGGTCTGCCCCTTCTCTCAATTCCTCTAATGCTTTAGCTATATTTTTTTCATGGTACTTAACACTCAGCCTTACGTTATATATAGTGCACAAGTACCTGTACGTGCTTAGCTTATTTCCCTCACAAGTCATATGTTGCTTGGGAGGAAAACACATTAATACAGCACAAGGCATGAAGGATATACTCATTTAATATCTGTAGTAAGAATGAGGTAGGTTTTATCATATTTAATTAAGCAAAATATACTATATTTGAAGTGTTTCTAATTCTTTTTGTGAATTACCACTATCCAAAGTTCTATAAAGAAAGTTTTATAAGATTTATTAAGGAATATTAAGGAATAAATTATATAGACAGAATATATGAGGAAATACATGAATATATATGGATCTGTTAATGTAATCTAACTAGGTATGACTACACATAAGACTAATTTGTGTGAATTTGAGATTATAAATTCACTTAAATCATATTGCAAAGAATAAGGCTATTTGAGCTAATATTACAATGGACTCAGTAAGAAGAGGCAGGAAAAAATTTTCAGGACTAAGGAACAAGGGGAATCTGGACACATGAGGTTATGTAAACTCCAGAACAAAAATGGAAATACTAATATTTTAATAATCTTTTGCTGAAAGGAAAGCTACATGGTGTGGACCGGCCCAAAAACCTCCCAGGGCGCACTTCTAGTCCTCATCCTCCTGCACTGTGAAATGTTAACGTGTCTGCCCATGAAATGTGCTCATCAAGGGCAGAGGCTATATCCTTCTCCTGTGCACCCAGCACTGAGCAGAGCCTGGCACAGAGCAGGTCCTTGATATGAACAAAGTGAGCCAAATACAATCTGGAGTAGACAAGTCCCTGTGTAAGGCAGGCATGTGAGCTCGATGTGTTTCCTAAGGTGTATAAAATCATCCCCAGAGAGCCTGAGCACACTCCATGGCAGGTTGAGCCAGGCACAGGAACCAGCCAGGAGGGGAGGGCTCCAGGCCCAGCTGTGGCACCAATTTTCACCCCCACCTAACAATATCAGTTCGATTCTGAGCTTCAGTCCCTCATATGCTAAGTGAGGAAGGGATTATTATGAGAATTGGATATGGTTGTGTTGATGGCATTTTTAAAACCATTGGGTGCGGTATGCCAATTCTTACAAAAGCAAATATGATTGCATGGGATCTCCCAAAAGCTATCTATCTCTCCAAGCTGCTTCAAATCAGAGAGGTTACGATAAAACCTAGAACTTTTGGAGTACAGGAATCTCTCAGCCAGATTATGAAGAATTCTTTCCTTCCTTATCAGCATTAACAGCATAATATTTATTCTGTGAGCTTAGCGTGTGCCGGCAACACCGTCATGCAGTCTACGTGGATTATCTCACGGGGCAAAGCCCTGGTCCGGTTCTACCACTCACCAGTTATATGTCCTTGGGCAAGCTGCAATGTTTGTTTTTCTTTCTCCACCTAAAATGCAGATAACACCTACGTGCCTGTCTACTGCACGGAATTGAGATAAGCACCAAAGATAGTGTCAGGAAAATTATTTGGGAAAACTATGAAAGACTGCACAGCTCTAGTGCATTTTATTGAATGAGGGACTATTTGCTGGCAAATCACATCATAATTCTCTTATAATTCATTTACCTGCTTCTTCTACAGACAAAATCAAATAGGTGTGTGTAAAAAAAAAAAAAAAGCAAAAAATAAATTTACCTGTTTCACTTGTATTTTCTTATTTGGTAAGGCTTCAACTTAGAACTGCATTTGGATATTTTTCCAAAAAAATATAAACATCCTCTCTTTTCAGTTGAATGGAATTTTTTAAATAACATTTAAGGGGAAGGTGGGAAGAAAGGGAATGTCTAAGGAAGAAGGTGTCAATCATGGAAACAAGATCACTAAAAGTCTTATTCTCTTCTCCCACTACGCAGATCACCTGCTATGGCCCTGGCACTTTTTGGTTGGTATTAAGGTGTTTCATTTTATAATGTCATTTCAGGAACTTTACAGAGGAATATCTAAGGAGTAAGGGATCAAGAAGAACCAACTTGTGGCAAATTTTCTCAAATATAAAAATCACTGATAGCCTTGCACAGCTAACAGAAATTCTAGGACACTAACTTAAAGGTCCCCAACTTTCAGAGGGAGGTGTGAATGTGTTTATTTATATACCTCTAAGTATTAACATATTTTCGTTAGGTACTATAGGAATTCTCTGAAGAGCAATTAATGCTAAAACCTGGATGTGAGGCTTTGGAATTACCATAAACTAGAATAAGGCAATGTAATGAGGATTTTTGATTGGTAGATTTACAGTCTAAACAGAGTTTCTCAACAGCAGCACTATTGACATTTTGGGGCCAGAAAATTATTTGTTACAGGGGACCCACGTGTATATTATATGACCTTTAGCAGCATCCCTGGCTGTGAAGGTGCTAGTAGATGCCTGTAGCACACACACCCCCACCTGCCCAGTTAGGGGAATATAAAAATGTCTCCGGATATTATCAAATATCCCCTGCAGGGAAAAAATTCCCAGCAAGTAACTCATATCAGCTTTATTTTCCCTTCCTTTTTGCTGTCTTTTTTTTTTTTTTGAGACAGAGTCTCACTGTGTTGCCTGGGCTAGAGTGCTGTGGCGTTAGCCTAGCTCACAGCAACCTCAAACTCCTGGGCTCAAGCGATCCTACTGCCTCAGCCTCCCGAGTAGCTGGGACTACAGGTGTACGCCACCAAATTTTTTCTATATATTTTTAGTTGTCCGATTAATTTCTTTCTATTTTTAGTAGAGAAGGGTCTCGCTCTTGCTCAGGCTGGTTTCGAACTCCTGAGCTCAAACAATCCGCCCGCCTTGGCCACCCAGAGTGCTAGGATTACAGGCGTGAGCCACCGTGCCCGGCCTATCTTATATGTCTTTATAATTCTACAGAATCTCTTAGCCAAAGCTATAAGTGAAATACAGGTGCCTTAGTTGTCTTTCATTACAACTTCATCTTGAATCACTATTCATTTCCTGTTGATGCTGGCAGCAGATTCAGTGGCTTAATCATACTACAAGATTATTTCTATATAGCCCTACAACAAATTTTTGTCATTAATAGTGTCTGCCAAAGAAAAAACCCACATTTTCAAATTTCATGACACCATACAGACATAAATCCATGCAACACAAAAGCACACATAAGAAATGACAGCCACATACAATGCATCTTGCTAAAAATAAACAAACTGACAGGTGTTAAATGTCAAATAAAAAGCCAGCCAGAAATTATTAATAACAGTCTAAGACTTCAAACCATATTGTACATTTCTCTTTAACCTGGTCCTTACCAAAAAGAAAGCATTCATGTTATAGGCAGTTATTTTTCATTTACAAGATGTTGAGCAATAATGCTTTTCCAGGTAAGTATGCCAAGCTTGACAACGTACATTATGTTCAGAGAAATATCACCCAACATAAACATGAAACAAGTTCTAGATTAAAAGCTTATAGTTAATCCAATTTAAATTTATATTTTATTTTCATTGCAGATCAACTTAAGAAAAGCATTGGTAACTGACAGACTACAAGAAAAAAAAATCCTGTATGATAGATTTGATTTCAAGTGGCCTAAAACACACTTGAGTTTTCTGAAGATACGTTCATATTGCTTTCCATTATTTGAAAAGTCATGCATTATTCAGTCTCAATTTACAATCTTGCTTTATTTGTGTAGTTTCTGTGGCACTAAACCACATACAGAACAGTCTTTAAAACAAATACTGTAGTATCCAAACAACTAGCTTAAAATAGTCTACAGAAAACATTTGCTGCTGCTAGCTATAATCCAGAAAAATCTTTAGCTTTTTGAGCTTTTGCTTTAGGTTTCTCTCTTCTTCTCTTAACTCAGTCATATAATTTACCCCTCACCAAGGAGAACATATACAGTCATTGAGATGGTTGTACATGTTCACATTCCCATCACATATTTGTACTCTGGGTACTTGTATCCCCCTTAAGAAAAATAACTATTCCTGAGACCTGCTTACATTGTGAAGTCATATTTACAAATAGAAATGTTTCCGAAGGTTAGAATTCAAAATGCTTGAAGCTGCAGAGATTTTTAATCAAGTTAAAACAGGTTTCTCATGATAAATTGAGAAGAGCAAATGCTTAAGCATCACGCTGATGAGATGGAATGGGTACAATGTGCCTTTACATGGCACATCAAAAGCATGCTCAGAAGCGGATTTTTAAAATCAGTAGCTGAGACGTACTTGCAATTAGTTGTCCAAGGCACAGCTACACTTTCAACACTTAGAATGGTTATATTGCTTTAAATAGTAGTCTTAGTAGCTTCCAAGATTTCTGAACTACCAAAATTATAAAAAGCTATCAAAAATTAGAGATTCTTAGAGACAAAATAAATCCATGTAGAGAAAGATACTTAGGAACTAAGGCTTAGGCACTAAGGCTTAGGCAGATTAAAATACTTGATATGTTTAAATTCTCTTCCTCTTGCTCAAAAACTGTTAGTCCTTAGATTCACAAAGTTACAGAAAGTTTGGTGGAAAATATTAAGATATTGCTATGTGATTTTGCACTAAGAATGAATAAATGATTTACTTTTAAATTTCAGCTATTCTAGAAATGAAAAATATTTCCAGATAGTTTTAAATTATAATATGTTATTCTGTCTACCAGGTAAGCAGAATTAAACAGTAGGCCAAAAAAAAAAAAAAGAATTGGTTATAGATACAGTCCTTGCAGTAATAATATTGGAAACTACAGAGATTTTAATTTCGGAAGGCTATATTTGCTCAAAAAACACAGGAATGTTATAACTTTTTGTCCCAATTAGGACTTGAACATAGTTCCAAATACCACTAAGGGAAGATCAATGCATCCCCATCAACAAAGCCCCCCATGAGCTGAGCATATGGATAATGTCAACTGTATGCATTCTAACATTGAAGTAAATGCTAGTATTATTGTTTCATGATAGATTTTCTAAAATGTAGTTATTTGGCCTTCAACATCCAGAAATCAGAATTTTAGTCTATGTAGCAACCAAACACATATACTTAATCTTAATGCAAGTGCTTTTGTTACTTTTAATCAACTCATTAAATTCAAAAAAAGGGGGAAAACGAATGGGACTGAATTTTAAGTTTCTAATAAAACAAAAACTATTTAGTCATATAACACTTCATGCACTGGGCACTGAGACACAGAAATATTACCATTAGTTTGCAAAATAAAATTTTCCCATTTTAAAAATTTCATGCACAGCATATAGCATCCCCATTTAGTGACATGCGAGGATAGAAGTGCAATAATAAGCCACACAAAAAACAAACAATATGCACAGCTTTTCACTGTGAACCACAAAACTTACCCATTCTCACCATAAATCTTTTGAAAGAGTCTAAGAAACCAGAAAACCAAAAATTAAAAAGTCATGTTTTAGCTTCTAAATGTTCAATGTCTTTAAGACTCTAACTAGAGATGGATAAATCTCAAAAGGTTGCTTCTTCAACCACATTTTCATGTCTCAAGTTCTTTTCAATCTCCTATCTCAAGAAAATCAGATTAAGCAAAATGAAGGGTTTCCTCAATTTACTGTGAGCCAACAAATCCCATCAGAAAAGGCTTCTTATTGTCAGGAACTGATAAGTTAGACTTGGATCCACTAATTTTATTCAACCTAATCAGATTTGTCCATCCTTAAGTTCAACAAATTGAACATTCAAAAAGGCAAGTTGCATAATTCAAATTAACAAAATGGCCACAATTACATACATGTAAACTTCAGCAGATAGCAACTACCATTCATGCATTTTATCGAAGTTTGCACTGAACTTTAAACTGTAAATAAAAATAAGTCACAAATTGATAGTCCAAGAAGCCTAGATTAAAAACAAAAATTAAATTAAATTTGCAATGCCATATTTTAAGGGAAACTTTCACCCCCAAAAATATGAACAACACACAACACCAAAACTATAACCGGACTGTTACAAAAATGCCACAAGAATAAAAGTCTAAATATAATTGGAAAACATTTTTATGAAACTTCATATTGTAGAATAGTACCATAGTCTTGTGTATACACCTTTTTAAACAGGCCTAAACAAGTGATTTAGAGATATGCAAATATGGAATTGCACTTTTTTCCACAAAGTGACTAAAAGTTTTTCAAAGCGAATTAATTTTTTTGCAAGATGCTTCAAAATGGCACACGACATGCAGAGTTGAGCAACATGATGCTGCCTTCTTGCACAAGAAAAGTTACACAAGACCATCCATCACAAGCAAAATCCTTGCAGAAACACACTCTGACCTCTCCACCATCAGCCGTTTCTTGTGCCTAAGTCTGCTGGCCTCCCGGATGGCTTCCCATTTCTGTAAGTCGGCCTCACTGCAGGGGCCAGGAGTGAAACTGATAGGAGACACAGTAGTTCCCAGTTTCCAAGACTGGATCTTACGAGTCAACATGTCATCTTTCTTCTGCCGATATGAAGGAACTAATATTCTACAGCTATTACTTTTTTCTTTAGATGGACGCGTCCTTTCAAGTACACAGAGAAATTTTGCTTGAATTTCTGGAGGAAGAGTCCAGGGATCAGGGAAAGGGACTGGTTGGTATCTATCTGGGGCTCCGGACAGAGGCACTTCTTTCTTCTGTGCTGGAATTCGGCGAACAATCATATCGTCTTTTTCCAAATCCGGAAGTACAAGTTCACCTTCCCTACATTGCAAAATTATATCTCGCTCTACAGGATCGTCTTGGTCAGAGAACCTTCTAAAGTCTTCAAAAGCTCGGAGGACATACGGATTTGCATGGAAAGCCCCAGTCTTTCTGACAAAGAAATCGTCATTCTCTAAGTCAGGATCCAGAGCTGACAGCTCAAGATCATCTCTTCCATAGCCTGGAGCATAAGAGAGATTCTTCCTGCGTGTTATGACCCTGGGGCCAGAGGTGGGATCAATTTTAATATTTGTTTCAGAAGACAAGATGTCATCGGAGTATGTTTGGAAGGCCTGAAGTAATAAAAACTGACTGAAGCACAGAAAGGAAAAAGGAAGGGAGAATCTTATTAAGTTTGGGGAGAAAAGGTAATTAAATAGCAGACCAATTAGCCATTTACCAAGGGTGAATTGTTTTAAGGGATCTTGGCAGGGACTTTTGCTAGGAAGACAGACTCAAATTTAATGCCATCGCCTGTGACTTTTCTGGATACCATTTAAAGAAACAAGAGCAGAGTACACTTCTCAGGAGAGGCGGGCACCATCGAGGCCAACTGATGGGGCTGGAAGGCAGATCTAGTATCCTCCCCTGACACATACACACACATGTGCCATTCTCTTGTACCCCTTCCTCACTCCATGAGCCACAGTGGCCTAATTCCCCCCAAAGAAGGAAGAATGATCTTGGCAAGTTTAAACAGTGAGGTATTATGCACTTTATGCAATAGCTACATGTAATCAGTAGAAAAAAAGAAAATAAATTGTTCTGAAGTTTTATAAGACACCGAGGAATCTATTCTTTGCGTTTTCCCCAGACCTGCCCTTTCCAGTCTCTATCTAAAGTTATTTCCTTTCTCTGCATCTCCACACGCAACTGTAAAATTAAGTAATCTTTCTAAAAAGCCTTTTGGAAATGCCTTTCGAAAAGAACTACGCCACATGTAAATATATCCTGTCTCACACATTATTGTGCTAAAGAAGGATGTTGAATGCTACAGACTTCCAAGCTGACATTCTCACGCAGAAAGCAGTATGTTATACAGTATGCTTCTGTACTAAGTCTATTAAGTGTATAAAGTTTCATGATTTAGTGCAGTCAGGCCCAGGTTAATGTAGCAGCAGAAGCGAGCAGAGGGGTGTCTGTGGCCAAACCCAGGCAGGCTCATGCAGACAGGTGCACCTGGGCTCATCTGAAGTATCACTGCTTCTCCCGGCAGCATGGGTGTCCCGTGATCTCACGGCCCGTTTAGTAGCTAGTTCCAGCAAGAGTGAACGCCTTGGACAGCTGATGTCTAGGCTATGGTCTGCTTTTTGTACTTTACTAAAAATGGTGGAGCTTCTGTCAGAGCCTGAGTCCTCAGAGTCTGAATTCTTTCTACTGTGGAGTGACACAGAGAAAAGGAGGGGGAGAGGGAAGGAGACAACAGAACTGGAGAAAAAGAGAACTACTAAAAATAATGCCAAGCTCTGACTACATACAGAAGAGGGCTTTTTAAGATCCATATCCTAAGCTTTAAGTTTAAACAGAAATTGTTTTCAATTACATAGGTTGTATAGATGCTAGAAGGAACTAATTAGACTTTCTCTATCTTTCCATAAAAAAATCACATAGAATCCCAGCCGGGGTACTGAATGAACACTGGAATAAGAGAAACATGCACAAAAACAAACCTGAATCCCTGAAATTCTTTATACCATGGTTTATAAGTTCCCCGTTTTATTCTTTTCCAGTTCACATCTTCTGGGATCCAACATTTGGGAAGAAACTGATCAAAAGAATTCCCTGGGTTTGGCATGATTGGACTCAGCTTTCGCACATAAAGATCATCCTTTACAATGTTGGGTATGCTTGTTGCCTTTTCTTCCTCCTCCAAGTAGCAAGAGGATTTTGAAGTTTCTTGTACTGTTGGCCAGTTCTCCACACTGGGGCCCCAAGTTCTCCTCTGGTTACTGTTCAAAACATCCAACCAGTTAGGACACTGTGTGAGCATTTGTGACACAGAACACAAAAGGCATGCTTTCTGGCTCACACAGTTTACCCCACTGTGAAGGAAGCAAATTAGTTCCCATTCTCATCACCACAGCTCCTAGAACAAAGTTAAGGCATTATGATAGCATCTTATTTTAATTCAAGAACAGGTAGATACACATGGGCCACAGATACTTAATTAGAAGCTGCGTTAAAAGAAAGAGACAAATTACAAACAATGTGGGGATGTTATTTTCTGAATTAAAATCAGCAGAATAGACATCCAGATCCAGGACAAATATTTCTGACCTCGTCAGTTCATATAGCCCAGTGGCTAATGTGTCCAGAGGAGAAAATATTTGCAGACAAGAGTTAGGAGAGGTGGTTTTTGAGATGAAACTCTTGAGCCTCTTTTTCCCTTGGAATCTACGGTTGACTAAGTCATCCAAAATTACGACAGGCAACCTTCATTCATCCTCAAAGTCCAAACCACTTTCAGAACCACACACCCTCTGATAGGGAAGCTGGATTTGAAAAATCACACTCTGTTCTACTAATTTGATGAGAAATTAAAGGATTCTTTTCATGTCCACTAAGATTAATCAAAACAGAGGGGAAAAAAAGGAAAAAAACACAGCAGAGCTCACGATGAACAATATAAGTCATCTAGAAAGTTGGAAAATAATAATAAATTAAAAGCACACATCTAAAATAAGACCTAGCAAAATGCATGCTGACATTGTAAAACGAAGAAATATCTTCAAGATACATATAGGAAAAAAAAATTCGAGTTAGTGGAATACATTATCTGTGAAACATATTTTAAAAGCCATTCTTTTTACCACATTTAAGTATCCCACCAAATTCGCAAAGCATACTGAACTCAATAATCACATTGCATGCCAGTACCTTGAAAATGTTCCATCTGCTTCTGCATAGATTGGGCTTGCCCAGCTTCTTCTGTTATCCTCATTTTTGTCTGGCTTTTTCTTCCTCAAAGGTGCTGGCACATAGGATGGCTGTCTACTTTTGTTGGGTAAAAAACGATTGAATGGCAAAGCAGACTTTGGTTCAATAGCCGAAATCCTTCGATATGACATATCATCTTTATTACAATCCTGCATTTTGAACGTAAATTCAGAATCTGTGTCACTTTCGCAACCTATAAAGAAAGCACAAGAATTTGCTTTACTCTCCAGATTTTTCGTCTAAGTGAAACCCACACAGCATGCCTGCTTTGTCTTTCCCTTGGAAACCCAGTGCTGTCACTGCTAACTGCGGGGAATATTTTTAGAAATTTGTCACGAAGTTGTGATAAGATCCATTAGGAGGAACTTGCTTTGCATACTGGAGGCACACTCAGTACATTCTTTTGCTGTCGCACATTCTAAGCAGGAAAAGTCCCAGTTTTACTACTGAACCCCTTTTCTTCTCCATCTTCTTTGCCTCCATGATAAGATTTGGTGATATAACATGTGTGAATAAAATCTAGCAATTGAGTCACACACACTTAAAATGACATGCAAAAGTAATTCTAGGGAAACTCAGTAATTTAAAATAAGGCATGCAGCTATCTAAAATTTATGTGCAGGGAAAGATAAGAAAGGACCTAGAAAGAGAAGCAAAAAAAGCACAAGATCATGAAGGGCTCTGATAGATCCTATGAGACCCCCATGAGCAAGAATCATGCATTAGAAATGAGGTTGGACTGGATGACTTCTAAAGTCCCAAAGGAATAATCCCAAATCTTAAACCCAAACGAGAGCACAGAACTCAAGGTTTCTTCTGGGGGTGGCCATGGAAATTATATTAGAATGTTGTATTTTGATTCAAAATCATTTAAACACAAATTCAAAAGAATACCCTTTGATACACCTCAAGGTCAGATAGATACAAATAGTAATCTGCTTTCTTAAAAAATGTCTGTTCTTTTAAAAGACACGGTAAGGAAATAAGAGAGTACAACACTACAGATCCAAGCCGATTGTCTCTTTCCTGCCCTTTTCCTCCTGCTTCCTGTGCATCCGTGAAGGTTTGCCTCCCACCGGGCTCCCTTAGAGCCTGGCTGTGCACAGTACCTGACAGCCACAGGCTCCCAGCACGTAGAGCACCTGCGGGGTTAACCTGAGTTAAAGGCAGTCTCCTCCCCTCCCTCCTGCCTGGCAGGAATCTACAGTAAATAACACTGAGAACAGTCTACAGGAAGTGGTTAAATATACAACTATGACACAGGAACAAGGTAAGAAGAGAGTTCATGGTGAAAGGGAGAAAGTATAAGTGGCTACATGACCAGGAGGAGTAGCACTCAACAATCTGATGCTATGTTTTGAACCACTATAAAAAAAATTAAGACATTTCTCTCATTTCCAAGAAATGTATTTGATGACTCTTGTCAAAATTTATACAAGTGAAATTATAAAATCAGAAATAGACTATTCTACTTTTGAATTTTTAAAGTTAAAATCTTTTTTAAGCTTAGGACAGTGTCCTGAAGAGTCTTTTGGGGTTTTTTGTTGTTGTTGTGACTATTGTTGTTTTTGCCTAATTATCATCATAAGAGTTTTCATATAAAACTAGGAAATATAACACTGCCATTCAATTATCCTGAAAATATTATCCTAAATTGTGGTGATCCTCAATTTTGGACTACAATCCAGAGAGTAACAGAATTTTAATATACTAATCACAAAAAAGCTTTATCAACCTGGTGCCTCCACCTCTGGCATTTTTTTGTTTTTTCCTGCTCAGTTGTAATTAGTGAGACTTCACTTCCACACTCATTAGACAAGGTCTGCAGCCCCTTTCCAGGACAGGAAGGGGTGTGACGTTGGCCCTCCACTTTTGGTTTCATGTACCAGGCGCCCAGTGCAACATGGATCCGGGCAGAGGACTTAGATTCCACACCACTGGAGCACTGCATTTGAACTGAGAGAAGTCTGCATATGCTCACATGCCCTCAATCTTTTCCCCTTTTACTCTTTATTGGCCAGATATAAGTTTAAACATTGCATGTTGTAGGTTGTTCAGTGAGGACAAAGTAATATTATGGGTTCAGAATTTTAGCCTCTGCTTTTACAGCTTTAACCACTCAGATGGATTATAAACTCGGATTCATTAACTTAAAAGTATTTTTCATTGCCTGGTAATTGTCATCTGGGCTATGAAAATGTCACATCTAAATGTGAAAGAGCCAAGAAATGTAGGGAAAATTATGAAGGTTAATGCTTAAATAACCTTTCACACTTTTTATTTTGCATTTTTGAATACTACTACTCTAAAAGTTAAAGAATTTGGTTTTATGTTACCATGCTTACTAAAGAATAACTTTATTTTTAAAAAGCAAATTCATGTTTGTAAATTTTACATCAAAAAAAAAAAAACAAAGATTGAATTCTAGTTAATGATGTGCATACCAAAATATGTAGGGCAAGTGGGATATACTCTGAAAAGCCTAAAGAAATAAGATGACTAGATTAATGGAGGGATGGGGGGGAGAGAGAGAGAAAGAGAAAGGAAGGGAGAGGTAGAGAGGGAGGGAGGAAAGAAGAGAGAAGAGAGAGATGGTTATATGATAAAGCAAGCACAGTAAAATGTTATGACAGAATTAGGTGGTGAATACATGGGTGCTCACTGTAAAATTATTTTAAGTTTGCTGATGTTTGTTTTTTTATAGTAAAAATGCTAGGAAAGGCATTTAGATGTATAAAGTGTTCAAAATAAACAAGCAAAGTAAAATCCCTAACAATTGAGCACAAATTCACAGCAAGACTCTCAATGTTTTCATGTTGATGATGGCAAAAGCATAGAAACATTTCAAGAAACTCTGTGATTTCAATCTAGTCAAATCTGAATAGCTAGAGATTTACAGTCACAAATTGCTAACACTACCTAGTAGCCCTGAGACATGAATTTAAATAACTGAATTGACCATAAGCTTGGGATTTTGAAAGAAGGATTTCATGGGATTTTGTCCTTCTCACAACAGAATGACTTTCATTAACACGGTCCTGTTACACTTGCTCTGTCCTGGGTTAGCTCTGACCCTGAGAGGTCCAAAAGAGGGGTTCTGCCACCACATTAGGTAGCATATTACCCAATCTATCAAAGTCTAGCATAATATTCTACCATGATAGATAGCAATCATTTCTTCTCATGGACAGGAATAATGATAAAGATATTTTTCCTATTTTTTCTTAAGAGAAATTTTTTATCTTTTGAGGAAAAGAAAAAAAAATTAGGAACTAGAACAGACTGTTTTTGCAAAATCTTATATTGCTTTTAATGATTAGATATATCAGCTAATAGGCCTCATAGCTACAGAGTATTAAACCTGAATCTGGATATACAAGAGGTGGAATAGATCATCACTGATAAAACAGGTCACAGTTACCTGTCTCCTTCCCCAGTCCTCTCTAAAAATGGAATTAAAAAAGCAAAACTATCACCACTATAAGGGAGGAAAAGATTTTTAAAAAAACCTCCCAATTACACTTAGGTTCCTATAAAAATCCACTTCTTGGTGAAATTTTTGCTTAAATAGTTTTCATTCCATTTTTCTATTCTCTTCTCTTCCCAGTTCTCTCTTGATAGGTGAACAAATAAAAAACAACAGCCAAAAATGCAACTTGCCTTCACGTCCTCCCCTCAGTGTGATATCAGAGGAGCAGCTTGTCAATGACCTTGAGCCCAAAGAGTCCAAGCTTTCAAAGGAATCTTCTCTCCTGTGGTGGCCTGGAGGGGCAGGGAATTCTCCACGTTCAGGACACCAGAGATCACCGTAGCCACTGTCCCTGCCGCTTCTCTTCAAGCAGCTGGAGTCTTCAAGTGCCTGAAGAAAACATTTTTAAAGAACAGTAAGTTAACATAAACTTTCAGAAATGTAATCAATCATTATTTGCTTGTTTGCATAATTTAAGTTGTGCTTTATTTGATAGGTAAGGCAATGAGATTTCTCTGTTGAACATGAGAAAAAAAGCTGATAAAAATCAGAAAATAAATCTGTCACTGTTTCCCCAAAACTAATAAGGAAGTATTCGATATTCAAAGTAACAATAAGGAGATTTTCAATATTATCTAATAAAGTAGTACATAGGATCTATTTAAAAATAGGGAAAGGAGAATACTTTAATAAAAGTTAATAATTATAATGATGTTGAAATGCTAAAATCAATGATTATTTACAGTTCTCTGGCAATAAACATGAAAGGAGTCAAAGAAAAAAAAAAACCTTAATTTAGTTACCCAAAGGGAGAAAGTCAATAAGATTATGTTCAGTCTATCTCAGGAAATATTTGGGATAGTTTACATTAAACACAAAACCTTAACATTTAGAGTCCTTTTATCCTCCTCCCACAAAAAAAAAAAAAAATAGTTTAAAAATGTATGCACAAGAACAGTGGGCACACATTTCACAGAATTCATTTATATTCACTAATTACAAAACCTAGATCTGAGGTCCTGGCAGCTGCCCTGTCTTTCTTGTTCAGTCAAGGGAAGCATACTTGTTTACTGACATATGAAACTTATTTTCCCTGGATCTAAATATTTGTTTGGCTATATAAGAGATACATTGAAATATGGCAAATGGTGTTAACTGTAGGTTTGTAAATTACATAGAACTTACTCAAAATAAGCATTTGTAATTAACATTCCTTTATGAAAGTTAAGGGCAAAATATAACTACACTTTTTAATATTAGGATTTAACTAATATTTGCAATGTTCTTGGCATAGTCCTGACTGATAGTAATCAATGAATATCTAACTATAGTAACTATAATTTTTTAATATGGTGAAAGTAATTTTGTCATTATGGTAAAAATCAGCAATGTTACTTTCAGCTGAGCTTACTAATACAGAGACAGTTTAAAGAAACTAGGAATTACTAACAACCAAAAGCAATATATAAATCTTGATTAAATCATGATTCAGATTAAAAAAAGAGCTATGAAAAACAGTTGGGAAACAGTTGGGAAATTTTTAATATCAACTGGATATTAGATAATGGGGAATATTTGAGTTTTTTAAAAGTATAGCAGACATTGTTGCTATATAAAAGAATATTCATACTCTTAGGAGATGCATGTTGAGTATTTACGATATCTGTAATTTACCATAAAATGGTTAAGTGAAAACATAGATGGATAGATACATAGATAAAGCCAATGTGGAAAATTTTAATAATTGAATCAGATTGTGCATATCTGGGTATTTGTTGTACTATTCTTTCAACTTTTGAGTATTTTCAACATTTTGTTGGAGAAGGTTTACAATGAATATTTAGTAGCTGACTCAGGCATACTTTTGACTAATACTGGAACCATCATTTCATGGTTCAATTATTTGACAAGTGCTTGAAGCACCAATAAGGTCTAGCAGATTTAAGTAAGATTTCATATGCTTTAGATGCCAGATACCCTGGCATTAGAGTTGACATCTTGTCATGAAAACACAAGTGTCTACCTTACACCCTGCTATTTCCAAGCAGATGAGGAAGATAGGCCTAGTACTGGTACCACCAAAATACTTCTCAAAATACAAAAGGATTAAAAAATACGTGAGTCAGTCTTTAGATCCATCAGGTTTCTTAGACGTGTACTTGTTAAAGCCTTAGAATTCAACACACAGCAAGGTGATTTTTGGCCTCAAAAACGTTAAAGTTATTGGTGACAGCCACTTCAGTTATAAAATAATCTGAGTCTGGCCCTGGTGCCTGGTTTTTAACGAGGACTTCACCCTGACAAGTCACCTAAAATGAGTCACCTCCAACTTCTAAGATGACTCAGATGCAAAAACTTATATGAAGGATTTTTTTTAATTGGTATTTTGGATTAGCCTTTAAGCATTAAGAGTTAAATGGGAAACATTTGATAAACACAATGGTTTTTATTTTAATAGAACTGATGCAAAGCCGACGTTATATTCGCATGCCTCACAGCTATCCCCACTTTATAATAATGGAATAATGAAACTACAACTATAGTTTTTATCTACCAAAAAATCTTTTTACCCAGTTTGATTTTGACACTGGTGACAGGAAACAACCTCTAATGAAGCATTCCTAGCACAGACACCATGCCTGGATTATTCAACCTGAGTCAGGCTGTCATAAAAAGGACTAAAGGCTTTAAAGAGAACACTAACGAATAAGCCAAAGTCCCACACAGTTTTTAACTGAAAGTTTTCTTAGCTGAAATATAAAGCAAGGCTCTCCCTGTGCCCAAAGTCCCCTGAAATTCCTCCATCAGAGCCTCACCCTCCTTCATTGCAACGACCAATCTGCTCATCTATCGCAGACAATTGTGCTTTGCGAGATTGGATCATTTGCCATCAGTGTTTTCCTAACACCTAGTACAATGTGTGTGCATGTTAATATCTCAATTATTACTAATTTATTCAAGGAATTTAAATAGAGAGCTATCAATTCCTTATATTTCATGGGGAGAAAAAAAGGAATAATATCTAAACCTTCTAGGCTCCATAATCCCATCTTCTCTTTATAATGTATGTGACTGGGCCCAGACAAAATGATTTAAAGATCAGGGTAGATAAAAGGCAAGGTGATCATTTGCATCCTGGCCTCAAATTTCTACGTTCCAATCTTGGTAACTAACGTTTATTGAATCCTTACAACGTGCTAGAGCCTAATGCTAAATGTCTTACTGGTATGGTATCATTTAATCATCAGAAAAAGCGTTGGAGCAAGTACCACTAATTAGATAGTGATATCATTTTGAATACATATTTTCTTTTGAGCCCTGCAAATTCCCCTGGATAAATACCCCTACAGAAAAATTAGTGTTCCCATTTGGATCTTATAAATGAATGTTTGGCAGAACTATGGTTAACCCTGGTACTTGGCTGTCCTCAAATGGTCCTAAAGCTTTCAAAAGGCTGTCATATTGATTCCGGGACGTGAAGGACTAGAAATGTATATAAAACAAAAGATTCTCACTTAAAAACCTTATCAAGTTTCACTTAGCATTCACTACTCTTTAGGAAACAGAGCCAGTATGGTAGAATTGGAGGGATATTAAAGTGTAAGCATTAGGGATATAATCACCTATGACAAGAACACATGAATATTTTAAAACTGAGTAACTTCTACACATTTTAATAGCCCAGGAAGCACCTCTCTACTACAGGTTGAGTTCATAATGAGTAAAAAGAAACAGTTAAGTTATATAGAGCATTGGGAAAGGAAGCACATGCATGTGTCAAATTATCTAAAATTAAAAGATATGTCTCTATACCTAGGAAATTGCACTAGAATAGACTCAACTCACTCTCTGGTGATGGCATATAAAGCCAGCAAATGGGTAGCAATTGTTTCTACTGAGCCCAACCTAGAGTGGAGCAAAGGTGGTACCACCATATTTGTTATGGAGAGGAGGGAGAGGAGGAGAAGGAGGAAGGGGAGGAGGAGGGGGAAGAGGAGGAAGCAGCAATTATTGTATTACAGTAGTCTCATACAAATGCAGTTTCCTTACCTTAGTCAGAGCTTGTCCTAAAAGATTCTCAAATGCTTTCAAATTTAGATAGGGACCATTATAGCAGGGGTTACTTTGTGCTTTTCTTCCCAGCCAGTACAACGTTATCAAAACCTTTAAAAAAAATTCCATGAACAAGATCAGTCTATTTAATACCCAATGGCAAGCTCAAATGAAGGTGAATACTATAGATAAATGACAGCACATATCACTCTACGGTTAAAAAGCCTACTTTCGTATTTGGGAAGTGGAAAGGCCATTAGAAATCTTAATTATTCTTTTTAGATTTTTCTGTCTCTGAGCAAATTTCTTAGATCAAAAGCCCAGATTCCAAAAGGTATTCATACTAGTACATATGAAGAAGAAAAAAAAAACTGTAAGAGAAAAACATAAAACCTTTAAATAAATCAATATTTTTCTAACAAACTTACAGAATGAACAACTAAAAATCAATTACTTCTGAGCTTCCTTGATAAGGATGTTAAGCTTTCTAAAAATAAAGCTATCACATTTTTAGATATTCTTTTAATATGATGTATTGAATATTAAAGATATGACTCTGCATTGAGCAATTACCCAGAGTCTTTAAACAGACAGTGTTTTTCCTTAAAGTTTGATTTGGTGGTTTCCTATTTATTCCCCTAAAATTCCTAAAAAGTGTTTACTTGCCTTCAGCACATTACTAACACCTAACAACCAGCTTCCTAAATCTAACCTACCCTCTTATACCATGAAGTCAGAAAATATATATTCTAACCTTATATTATAGTATGTATATTTAAACATATTTACAGTTTGTGACTGGCTGGTTTCTAGCAAAAAGTTAATTAGAAAAAGGATACAGAGTCTATTTTTAGATACACTGTCTTCTTACAGAACTTAGATGTAAAACCCACTTATAGTGCTCCATATTTAAAGTAAATACATCTTACATTTTTCAGTCTCCTATCAGTCTCTTCTTGCCTGTGAAGAAAGAAAATATCTATTAAGTAATATCTGTGAACCTTAAATTATTAATTATAAGAAAGAAAAAAACCATTTTATTCTAAAGTTCTATAAATATTAATATCACCTAGAAGTTCAGAAGTCTTAGAGCACATATTATCCATCAGAAGAATGTTTCCATATTCATTTATTTGATGAAATATAATGGCCAGTTTTCTATAGAAAGCTATGTTTTCCTCACCTTTTATTCATTAGAGTCATGTTTAAAATGCATTACTTACATTTTTTGTATTTTCATTTTAAACAATGTTTAAACCCAATCAAGGAGGGGGAAAAATCAGTGTATTCATGAAAAGAAAATTGGGAACAACAAAAAAAAACAAAAAGCCGCTTTGCACTGAGTTGTTTCTCCATCAGCCACAGGGTTTCGTACCCAAGTTCCCCAAAGCAAACTGCTCGGACATTTTGACCCTGTAGATGTTTAAAAGTGCCATTTAAAAAACATAGTCATGAACCTCTGCCTAGAGAAACTTTATCACAAGAATTATGAGTTTTTGGCTCACCTATCTAAAGGGCATGATATTTATGGGATAAGTTAAAAAGAAGCAGATGCCACCTCAATGTTAAAAAGGCAAAAGCATATTATTTATCAAAGGGATGGGTCACCTGAAAATAATGTGCTTCCCCCATAAGAGATACTTTTGCAGATCGGCAAAAATTCAGACTCTGGAAGCCTGAGCAAGAAGGACTCTAAGGGGGCTCTCTCGTCCATCAGCACAGTAGTATATTTGTAAGGTAAAATATACACATATGCATGTTTTCTCTATATGTGTGTATAAGACATAGAACACATGTATTCACATACACAGAGAGAAAGAAAAAGGAGAGTGTGAGTAAACAGATAAATATTGGACTTAGCTTTCAAAGAATCAACAAGGCAACTATGACCATTTCTTTCCACAGGACAAACATGAACTGAAATGGACCTAAGAATAATAGGCCCCTCTCACCCACTCCCAAAAAATCATCTCAATAAAATTCACAAACTCTCACACTACTGGTGGAAATGTAAATTGGTACAACTACTTAAACTTTTAACTCACTTGGTAGATCTATTCAAGCTAAATATATCCATATTCTATGACCTCATGATTCTACTCCTAGGTATATACCCAACACAAATGTTTATGTATGTTCACCAAAATTCATATACAAGAATATTTATTCATAATAGCAAAAAGGTAAAGCTGCACGTCTTTAACAGCAAAACACATTGTGGAATATCCACACCGTGAAATATTACATGGCAATAAGAATGAAGAACCTACAACGACATACAACCATAGATTCAACCTCATAAACAATGGGAAGAAAAAGAAGCCAGATGCAAAAGAGTACAGGTTGTATTAGTCCATTCATATAAAGCACAAAAACAGGCAAAACAAAAATATGCTGTTATAAGTCAGGATAGTGGTTACCCTTACAGGAAGGGAATGACAAAATTTGACTAGAAGAGGATGGAGGCCTCTAGGATGCTGACAATTTATATTTTGATCGGGAAGCTGGCTGTATTCAGTTTCTAAAGTCTTTAAATGGTACATTTATAACATGTATTTCTTTTGTATATTAAAAAAAAGGTAAATAAGAATAAATCTCACAGCCCAATTGCTCAAACCAAAGCTTACCTCTTGAGTGAAAAGTAAATCATCTTATAAAAAATCAATAGCACTTAATTTTGGAAGTAGTAAGTGGGGAAAGTCACTAGAAACTGACAATAAAAAAATAACAAGGATAGGCTGGGCACAGTGGCTCATGCCTGTAATCCCAGTGCTTTGGGAGGCCAAGGCAGGAGGATCACTTGAGCAAGACCAGGAGTTCGAGACAAGCCCAGGCAGCATAGCGAGACCCAATTCTAAAAAATAAGAAAAATTAGCTGGGTATGGTGGCGTGCACCTGTAGTACTAGCTACTATGGAAGATCACTTGAGCCCACGAGTTCGAGGTTACAGTGAGATATGATCACGCCACTGCACTGCAGCCTGGGCGACAGAGACCCTGTCTCCACAAATAATAATAATAAAATAACAGAGTTGTAAAAGTTGTAAATATATAGCCACCTTTTAGATTAATCACCAACATACACACCTCAAATATTAAATTAGCCAAAACACAAAAGATCCATCAATACCTAATGCAAAGGGTGTAGTAGGCTGAAAATCATCCCACTTTTATCACAAGTACACTCAAGCCAGAAGGACAAGTGGAGCTCTCCTGAACCCCTGACCTCCTTTCCATAGCCCTCAATAAAAAGCAGTCATTGGAAATACAAGATATGGCCTATTCTGTGATAAACACTCACAATAAGCAGCGACCTTGGCATTATTACCTTTCACTCACTTTATATTCGCTTCCAAATATGAGCATTTATAACATGCTCTTGAACGCAATGATACATAGGCCAGCCAAATTAGTGTCCTATCTCTGAAATGCAATGCCAGGAATTCAAGTAGTCAATCATTTGCTGGAGTAAATACTGTTCACTTTCTCACAACAAACACAACCTGCTCCATGGAAGTCAGTAACTTGGCAGCTCCTTTGCCTGTCATGGCCACAGGGCCCAATCCCAAGGCCTTTTAAATAGAAGGAGCACAAGGAGGGAGGGGAAGTCCATGGTAACACGGACTCTCCATGAACCAGCCAAGTTACTGCACAACACATCAGAGCCAAAAATAAAGCAGCCCTATCTCCAAAGTTGGATAATTCCTCTGTAACAAATATGTCTCCAGTTGACATGGCATAATACTATGTCTAAGAGCATGAGCTCTGGAGTCAGAGTTGGGTCTCACTGGCTATGTTCATTTGGGCAATTTATTTGACTCTCAGTTTCCTTCTGGATAAACTGGGGATAATGTTCTCTATTTCAGTAAACTATGAGGGAAAATGTACACATTTATTTAGAGTCCCTAACCTCATAGTGAAGTGTTCATCAAGAAACAGTTATCATTACTAGACTGTAAGCTACGTGAGGGCAGGGCCCATCTTATCCACTGCACTGCCCACAAACCCTTCCTAGTGAAGTCCTGCTAGACCCCAATATTTAGAATTACAACTAGCCCACCTCTCTCTCATCCCCACTTAATTTTTGTATTTATAACCATCTACTACATGCACTTTTTTTTTCCTCTCCTGCACCAGAATCCAAAACTTTTGTGGTTTTGTTCACTGCTATATTCCAAGTGCCTTAAGACAGAGTCTACCACTTGGCAAGCACATAAAAATATTTGTTTAAAAATGCCTCACACAGTGCATGGCACACAGATGCTTTCAAATGCTGATTAAAAAAGCCTGAAATGAAAAAGTCTCAGGAGATTCTTAATAAATATTCATACAATGTCAAAGAGAACAACTAAATTGCATTAAAGTATTTCCAATTTTGACTCAAATTATGTGGACACTAATAACTACGCTTCTTTTTGAAGCTATTATCTTTAAAAATCGCAATAAAAGAGAATCCTTTACAATCATGAATCAATAACCCCTACAAAAACAATATAAAAATGAAGACCAACTTCAGCGTGCTGAGTACAAGGCTTAAATGCTGGTCTCTGTGATGAAAAAGCTTCCCAGCAGAGCTCTGACAAAGGCCAAAGAATCCATACCTATATTAAAACCCAAATTCACCATAAAAAGGGGTAGAGATAAAATATGAATAGTTTCAAAAAATACCTATCTTCAATATATTGACAGCCTTTATTCTATGCTTGGATCATACATTAACTTTTAAATATGTTAAATATTCAAGAAATAGCAAGTATAGGCCAGACACGGTGGCTCACACCTGTAATCCTAGCACTTTGGGAGGCTGAGGCAGGAGGATCACTTGAGGGTAGGCATTCAAAACCAGCCTGGGCAACATAGCAAGACCTTGTCTCTACAAAAAAGACAAAAATTAGCTGGCGGGGGCGCGGGGAGGGGGTGGTGGCACGCGCCTGTAGTCCCAAGTTACTTGGGAGGCTGTGGGAGGAGGATGGCCTGAGCCCAGGAGTTTGAGGTTGCAGTGAGCTATGATGATGCCACTGCACTCTAGCCCAGGTGACAGAGCAAGACCCTGTGTCAAAAAAATATACAGTAGTAAGTATAGCATAGGTGTAATCTTCCACTCTGTTAATGGAATAACTCTGATAATTCCTTTGCTACCTGACAAAGGGCAGAAGATATACGCCATCACAGACCTCTGAACTTTCTACCAGTGGTCAGGAACAAGGGAGCCCATCAGTGAACTCATTCTTCTATATTCATCTTATCGTAACAGCTACTAGGTATACTTAGAACCAGGAAGCTCTAGGCCTGATGCTCCTTTTTTTATTCAAAGATTTTAAAATACTAGTACCCATCAATTGTGAAATATCATTTCTAACCAAAGGACCAGGGAAAGAAAGTCCGGGCAGAGGCTCCGACTCTTCAGGAGATCCCACGCTGGGTCCTTCCCTGAGGCGGCAGCTTGGCTAAGAGGGCAGGGTCTGGAGCCAGAACTCCCGAGTGTGAATTCTGGCTCCACTTTCATCAGCTGCGAGAACGTGTTCACGTTACTTAACTCTGTGTCTCCTTAGCCTTGCCTATAAAAATGAGGAAACACAGTACCAGCATCACTGGGCTTCAATGAGAGATTTTTAAAGGGCTTAATCCAAGCAGAACAAGTAAAGGAGACATTTCAAGACTGTCGCCTAATTATCCATCTCAGCTAAACCACTGAGGGAAAGGTCAGTGGCAACAGGACAATCTAGTCCCCACCCAGACATAGTTCTTTCCCTCCCAGAAGAGGTATTTCTGTGAAACATAATTCAAGACACTCTTTCATCTCATACTTTCTTGCTCTCTTACCAGGGAAGGTATTGAATGAGGGCAAGGCAACCTGGCATGGAATTACTGTCATTATCTAAACATCCGCGTTGGCACCAGGCCAGTCCTCCCCACCCATCCTTGATCTACCAGGGTCTGCCTTGGCCAAATACCCTTAAATTTTCCAAAAGCTCAAAATCTGAGGAAAAATGTGCCTACACAGACCAAATCTATCTTCCTCCTATCTGATAGCACAGTTTGAGAACGAAGTGCTAATGGATGGAATTATAGATTTACCAGTGTGTGCCAGCCAGTTATGTTCTAAGGCTACACCAAAAATATTTCCAAATACATTCTGTTTATCCAAGAAGCTAACTCCAGGCCCAATCGCATGCACCCACCATAGCCTTGTCCGTAGTGTCCTCTGAGGGACCGCAGAGAGCTGGAGCCACACGCACCGCATAGTTGTATCCCGGGGTCAATCCAAGGCCTGGCTAAGAATAACTGAGCATTTAGTGTTCCAATATGAGTTATCTACAGCCACTCACGGAATCAGCTCAGCAGATCAGCGGCCAACAAGGTGGAAGAAATTTTCTCCCAAATGAGAGTAGAGCTTCCTGGAGTTTGACACAGAATCCCACTTCTCTCTTTATGTTCCTCTTCCAGGGCTTGGTACCTTTCTTCCTCAAGGTACCAACTATCTCATTCATAGCATGGGAAGGCCCTATCTCCCCACGCTCTGCCTCAGTATCATAACCCCCCAAGAGCTGCATTCTTCATGCTTTAAAATCACCTCTTCTCCCCAAATCCCAGTCCCCATCCTGTCCAAGCCAACCTCAGTTAAGATCCAATACAGTTTTCTGACTGAACCATTACATGGGGAACCACCTATGATTAAAAACTCACGCTGGAATTTCTGACACAGTAGGGATATTTTTGGCCTCAGTACCATGGAAGAGAAATTCTAATAGAAAAGGTAAGAAGTTGCCCCCACCTGCCCCCGCTACCAGCTAAGCCTCCCTGGTTAAACAAGGAATCTGGGATTCCATAAGGGGCCCAAGCCTAGGTATCAATAACTACCCAGTTCAGACTCCTCCCTGCTACCAGAAGGAGTTTCTACCTTGTTTTCTTTGTTGCTCAGAACAACTGCAGCTCATGGGGCGATCAGGCCTCTACTTCCTGAGGCTACTTCCCAGAGTTAGGCGTGGATTCTTGCTAGGGACCCAACCCTTCAAAAGCTAGTTCCGGCCCTTCCCTGGGTGGCACCAGCTGACCTGGGTGTGGCCTCTTGGGAAACTAGCTTGATATTAGAGGAGCTGGGCTCACAAGATACTTGGTCCCTCTCCAAGCCACTAAGTAATCTCTGTTCTCCAGTTGTTGCTTATGCAGTTTTGGCCACCTGTTCACAGCTTTAAGAAAAAAAATCAAGAAATGAGGCCCTGAATGATTTCATAAGTAGTCACAAGAAAAAAATATGTGGACTGCATCTGGTTTAAATCTGTCAGATATGTATGGGGCAAGGGCAGAGACATGTATGGCAGTGGAAGACGAAGACAATTCAAAGCAGATGTCCTCCTGATGACGGAAGAGTGGCATCATTTTTATATATGCAATTAGACAGTCTGTCTCCAAATAGGAGAAAAGTCTAGGAGTCTTGAGCAAGCCTGAGGGTACCAAGTGAAATTTTAAGAAACATAGAAAATAATTTCTAACACTACTGTCTCTAAGAAAGGGGGGCCATTTCTATGCAAAATGTAGGAATCAAAGAAGGAATTTAGAAATATATCGGAAAATGGCTTCCTTTTCTATTAATGGAAGTTCTACTGTTCTAATAATGGAAGCTCATCCATTGTATTATTTAAAATAGAGCAAATACTATCACCTTTCTCTAATCACCGTGTCAAATAGAAGAGATATGTGAATAAAGGAAGTTAAAGATGAATTCTTAGAATGTTTCGCTTGTTCTTTCCTTCTCTCAAAGAGGCTGCATTAAAAAGAAAAGTAAGAAACTGAAATTCTTCCTCCTTCCCTCCCACCTTCAATCCCTGAAAACGAAACTGCATTCCATTTGACAACCTCCCAGTGACGGGCAGACGTGTGACTCATAGGTTTTAATCCACCATTGCTACAAAATGCAGCTATATCTCATTATTGTGGAAACTATAAAAATGACACTTGAGAAAACAATACCATCCCCGGAGATAATTAGTGAGCATAAATACATAAACTTGATGATTTCTGTACTTACCTATGTGAGGAAAAACTCTTAGAAATTCAACACTTTTTGCCCTAGCAACATAATGCTTATTCCAATCTTGACAAATGAATAAGTACCTTCTTGTTAAAAAATTTTGTTATTAAATTTCACAGCTCTCCCACACACTACTAAGAATAGCACAGTTTCATTTAAAGAGGAAAAAAATACACACGTATTTGAAGACACTGGCACACAGTGTCACTTAAATAACAAAACTGAAGAATGCTGTTGCAGGTGGGTTTAATCCTTAACTCTCTCAACCAGAGGCTCTTATAATTCTTCTTTCCTACTTTATGTAATATGCTTTCTATTACATAAAGCTGATTTCACAATTGAGACTCACATGTATATCCCCTGTGAGATGGCAAACCAGAAACAGTATATATTAGGGTGACTACTGAATACAGAATTTAGTACCTATTACACATGGATCTGTTTATTAAATGGAGCTATGATATTCCATTATATAAAATGTGTTGAGGGAAAAACTAGAGATGTCCACTAAACATGCTTACCCATGATTTTTCTCCTGTAGATAACAATACTAGGTAGCTGCAGTAATGAAAACAGTGGGCTTTGGTGAGACACTTAAAGTAGAAGAGCAGAGCAGGTAATTGGTAATTAGACATTCGAGTAAGATGCTCAAGGTAGAAATCTACACTGGAGATATAATTTGGGGAGTTTTCAGCATATAAAGGAAACATAAAGTCATAAGACTGAATGAGATCACCTAGAAAGTATAGACAGAGAAGAGGTCCAAGAATTGAGCCCTGGGAAACCCAGCACTTCAGGGTTAAGAAAGAAGGCAGAGAAGGGCCACCCAGGGTGATAGGAGTGGCCCGCCACAGTGAAGGCAAGCAAGACAGAGAGCAAGCTGGGTCAACAATGCTGTGGAGAGCTGGAGTAAAATGAGAGTTCAGGATTAACTAGTGGATTATTTTCTTACCCCTCACAATATCTTACACACACACACACACACACACACAGCACACACACACGCACACAATTACTAAATTACTAATTCTCCTCAAAGAAGGAAAAAAAGTGAAGACAAGTAGCAACATCTTCGAAAAGTTTATCAAAACCGCTGATGTTTCTAAAGACACAATTTAAAAAAAATACTAAACTAGACATTTCAGGCATCCTTCCAGACTTGACCCCATGCTTAAAGTCAATATGAAATTTGATTATAAATATAAGTCTTCTATTCTTCAGGATCATGATACTGGAATAACGATATGATGCCAGACGATAAACTTTCTTTCAAGTGTTTCTCAAACTGCACCGTGGAACAGGGGAAACTGGCAATATTTTAATAGGACTTAAGATCAAAAAATTTTAAAAAGTGCTGCATACCATGTTGTCCTCTTGAATATACATAACAGCAAATTAAAATTCCGAGAAGTCCTATAACCAAAGACCTATTTTACTTATACTTTGAAAAATTCATTCTTATTTTTTTGGCAGAATAGTTAAAAAATATTAAGGACACTAGTATTAATGAAGTGTTTTCCAGTTGTGTTCTGTTTAAGTCCCACTTTATGCTTAATTATATAATAATCGTAACAATTGCCTTTAGTAAGCACTTTATATCAATCATTATGTTAACTATTCTATGTTATCTCCATTAATCCACACAAAAATGTAATGATTTAGAGATTAGGAAATTGAAACTCCAAAAGCTTAAGACACTTTCCCAAGGTTACAAAACTATAAAGGCTTGATGTGATTCATAGACTTCCCCAAGACCCTGTTTTAGTATTAATGCAATCACAAATACTTTCTACCTTAATATATTTTTTAAAATAATTTCTTTAATCCCCCTAAAATTTTCTTTATAACTCAATATTTTCTCCAAGTGTTGGTTCAAAGCCTATGTCAACCAATAATTTCTTACCTAGATCTCTCTCCCAAGACAATGGTAGAAGTTCCCCATTGCCATCTTTTCTGAAAAAATTTAGACACATATTCAACTGTCTTGCATATACAACTCATCATATATTCCACATGGAAAATTGCCAAAGCACTTTCTAAAACACTTCTAAGTAAATGTAATATCATCAGTTCTATACTGATGGATCAACTGCAAAATGCTGATTTGCTGTACTTTACCACTGCTAGGTCCTTACAAGCGTGGTTTTTGTAAGACAAGTACCCATCAACTGGAAATATGATTATAAAGTAAGAATGTCTGAGATTAAATGGGAAAATCTGTTAGTTTCCTGAAGGTACATTTTTCTTATCTTAAAAAAAAAATCTATTTTTAGTTTTGTGAAAAATCAAACATTTAAAATGCCTAGCACATAAATACTTATTTCCTTTCTGATGTACCTGAAAGTTCTCTGTAAAGCATAAGGTGATGTAAATTGTTACGTGTAAGTTATCATTATATCAATTCCTTGGCTATGATTTAAATGTATCAAATGTGCTATGATACCATCCCTACATAGTCAAAATAATGCACACCAAACTATTCATGCAACATGGTCAGAAGTCTCCATGTTACTTAAAAGTCAGTCATTCTCCCTTGCCTATAAGACTTGTTTTGAAATTTTAATTTTCAACCACCAAAAAAATTAGTGCCCCTCCAAATAAGATTCCTCAAGTTTTATGTCATAAATCACTTTAGTCCTAAATATTGCCTGCTCCACATAAGCCTCTCTAATGTTTACTGGAACAATCCCAAGATAGAAAAACACCAAATTTTTCACTATTTATTTATGCCAAAGGTTAACAGAGATAATATAATTTTAGATCATGGTTCTCAACCTCAGCAATATTAACATTTTGAAACTCATAATTCTTTGTGGTGAGGGGATTGTCCTGTGCATTTTAGGATGTTAACCAGCATTCCTGGCCTCTATCCACTCGATACCAGTACCACTCTCCCACTCAGTCATGAAAAAAATCAGAAATGTCTCCAGACATTGCCAAATGTCCTCTGGGGAGAAGGGTTTGGACAAAATTACCCATGGGTAAGAACCATTATTTTAGAGGTTGTAAGAATTTAACTAACTCCTCTAATCAGATAAAGCATAACTCAAGGTTCCCAGGGGCCTAAAATTAGCTGAAAGTTTCATTTAATGACTACGACCTAGAAAAAGATATTAAATGTATGAGTGAAGCAAAGAGCTAAGCAAGGACTACATACCTGAGATTTACTGTAAAACATACTACCAGATCAAAGGGCAAGACCTAGCTCAGTGCCTCAACCACAACAGATACTCAGTAAATATACATTAAATGCTGAAAGAATTATAATTTAATAGAGCTAGGAGGTCAACATTCTTGCTACCTTGAAAAAACTCAATTCAGGCTCGCCTGTTTCTCAGATAGAAAGTGCAAAGAAATGATGTATCAGATCTTCCTTTTCTCCAGCACAGTGATCCTGCAATATATTCCTAGAAAGTCTGACCAACTTAGATGTTCCTACTCCTCCAATTAGGCCTTATTTAAGCCATTACCTAATTGTTACACATTTTAGATCCCATTTTTCATGCACTCCAGAACGGTTATGTACGTGTTGTAAGAGACATCTGTACGTGAAATACACTGTATCTGAATAATCTATATTGTACCACCACAAATGGTTTTAACTTGAAAAAAGGATTCCACTTCTAATTCTTGGTTCCTCATTCACAATTTAAAATATTGATAATTTCCTGAGTTCAGTGAGAAGCTAAATAACGACCCCCTCCTCCCATGTCTACTTTCTAATCCCTGGAATTTGTGAATGTTACCTTATATGGTAAAAGGAACTCTGCAAATATGATTGAATTATTAATAAGACCTTGAGATTGGGGAACATCCTGGATTATGCCAGCAGGTCCTAAATGTAATCAATCACAAATATCCTTAGAGAGAGTAAGAGGTCGACTTGACCATCACAGAAGAGAAGGGGATGTGACCACAGAGACAGAGACCGGAGTGATGCAACCAGAAGCCAAGGAATGTGGCTACCTCTGGAGGTGAAAGGAGTAAGGAATGGATTCTCCCCTGAGCTTCAAGAAGAAACCAACACTGCTGACACACCTTGATCTTCAATCCTTAAGACTCATTTTAGACATGACATCCAGAACTGCAGAAGAATAAATTTGTTATTTTAAAAGTCACTAAACTTGTAGTAATTTGTTACAGTGGCAACAAAAAACTAAGCATACACAAAGAGTGCAATGCGCATCACCCGAAGAATGGACATATTTGAAACTCGGACTTAGCGGGGGAGGCGGGGGCAAGGGCAATATACGTAACCTAAATCTGTACCCCCATAATATGCCGAAATAAAAAAAATAAATAAATAAATAAATAAAACAGGAAGCTTCTAGGCAGATAACAACACCTAATAATAATTTGATAACACTGAAAAAAAAAAAACTAATACAAGCACCGTACTCTTGATTTTACATGTGTACACATATGCACACATGCCCACCCCACTTCCTAGTTAGCTTTCCATACAACATTTAGAATTTCAGATCAGAGTATCACCGATCACCCTGTTATGAACCACTGAGAAAGAATGGACATGCTTCAAATGAATAACATAATTGGCTTGCAAATTTAGTTTAATATAACCCTGCCTGTCAGTTAACTTTCAGGTTCAATAAAGGTTTCAATTGGATGTCACTCATACTAGTTTACAATTATAGCCATCAATTTCAAGGTTCCTATTTTATTTGTGATTACCTTTCAAAATTTCCCCAAGACTATTAAAGCTAATGAGGGTTATTCCTCCCTCTCTCACTAATGTTCACCATATTTAGTGCCAACCCAATTCTTTTAATACTTCCCAGGAAACTTTTCTCAGCTATATCAATGTCATTATTCCTACCCAGGATTTAAAATTTAATAATTTCATAAGTGCATACATCATCCATTCTCCAAGCCTGTTCATCCTTCCATATGCTCTGCCCTGATGAAGCCCCAAGTTTTAAAGCCAGAAAACTGAGGCCTAAGCTAAACCACTCCCTTTCCCGAAAACTCTTATCATTAAATCCCATCAATTCTAGCTCCCAGATATCTCAAATTCATCTCTTCTTTCTCAGACATAATTCATTTCCTGCCAGCCTCCAGTCTTGCTCTACACCTCCTCAAGAACCTTCCTAAAACAGAATCCTTTCTGAGGTCAGAGGTCTAGTATTACATGTTGCAATGAGCTTTCCGGGGAATTCTGATGCTAACGATTGAAAGCCACTGCCCTAGCAATATATCAAAGTTAAAATTGCATCTGAACTGAAATTATAGCTTCAATGAGTTCAGTTACTTCTCTGAAAAAGGAAGTTTAACTGGAACTCAAAGTTAAGTGCAAGGCCTGGAAATACTGCCAATGATTTTCAAGTGTTGACTAAAAAAATCTCTATCTGCTTCACTGAGCTTAGGTCTGCTTAAGAAAGCACCCTAAAAATGCACTCAACTTGCTGCTATCACTACACACTAAGCTGGGCTCTCAGCATGCCTTGGTCCAGGGATCTAAAGGACAGGGAAGGTCATTAAGTTCATTATTGAACACTTCATAAGCACTAACACTCTACGGGCTCCAGAAGAGAATGCCTACGCATTAAAAAAAAACCACGTATCCTGAGTCCACAGAACAAAATGTTCCAAGTAGCACAGAAAGAATTTCTTCCATAAAATTTCTGAAAGGTTGACCAATGCCGTCTTTAAAGGAATGCTATTCAGAAGGTTAAAATAAGTTACTTTCATTGCATTCATTTTATAATTTCCTCATATTACCATGTGTTCCTATTTTATGTCTCTAAACAAGGGTAATTGGTAAGAAACCAGTCTAGAGGTATTTTTGTATTGCCTAATCTTTGTTTTCCCCAGTTAAGAAAATCTAAAGTAACTAACATTGAAATAACTCATCTGGATGTGATCATAAATTAAATGAGCATGAAAATAAGACCACCTTATTAGAAAATCCCACAGAGAAAATTTTAATACCAAAGTAGTTTCCATAAATATAGTGATGTGTAAATAGAATTGCAAAGCATCAGATTTAAAAAAGGAAAACAGACTAACTTTTTACAAATAGGTATAAAACATAAAAAGATACAGTGGCTGGATAGAAAAATTAAATTGCCACTGGTAAACTTTCTTCTTTATATTCTAAAACATGAAATAATGTGAACATATCCTAGTGTGCTGATTAAACAGGTAAGTTGCCTTTAAAATGTAAGTTTAGCCCTTATTTTATTCAAATTCCTAAATCTGAACAATAGCAATAAAGTAAAATGTAAATAAAGTACCATTACTATAGACAGTCGTTCATTGAAATAATGAGTTAATGCTAGGTAAAGTAAAATAGTACTCTCATCAGTGTCTTTTGCTGCTCTGGTTGAAGTAGCAGAGAGGTATAGTGGAAATAACCACACCAATACTCAGAATACGGGACTGAAGTCCAGACACCTATCTTAGCTCACTGGCTGACATTGCAAAAGCCACCTGACCTCTTCTGGGACGCTTTCTCATCTGTGAAAGGACCACACTGGATGAAAGTATCTTGTTAGTACCTTCCAGGCCTGACATTCCCATTTTTACCTCTTACAAAGTAAATATACACTTATATACTTAAAAGTATATGTTTCTCAAATTAATAATTCCCACTGAAATTTTTAAATTGATATGAAAATCAACATAGAGATGTATTAGTCTCTCTAGAGATCCTTTCCCCCTCGGCCTTTCTGGTAAGTTCAAATAAAACAGTGAACACTCACATCAGCTGCATGACATGACTAAGCACTCCAGATTAATATAAATAGATGTTCCATGTGTTACCTCGATTATGATTGTGGGACAATGTGCTCCAGAGTTGTTGAAGGCTAACACCTTTTTAATACAGTATTTATTTTCTCTTAAATGTCAATTTTTTTAAGTTGAGAAATGGAAAATTCTTTTGAAACCAAAATCAAGGTCATTGGTAGCAGACAATTAGTACATTATCAAAGTCATTCATAAAAGCAATTGACACAATTTTTTAAAAAGCTTTCAAACGATGTAACTCCAACTTTCTTCTTGGAGTCCCAATACAACATAAAAAGGGATCAAACACCAGATTATCAAATTGTTTACTTGGGAGTGGAGGAGGAGGAAGAGAACCATTAACAAAGTACCTGGGGGTAGGGGAAATGAATATATAGAATTTCAAAAGTTTATCTAAGTTAAGTCCTTCCTGATCCTAATCCTCACCATTTTATGAACAAACTAATTTCGAAAAGACTTGAGACCCTTAGACACAATGACTTACTACTAACTTCTTAGTAAGGTGATGCCTGCTTATAATTTTCTTTAATACAATTATTACTAAAAGAGGACAAATTATCCACTTATAAGTAAGTCTTTAAGGAAAAAAAACCAATTGTTCCTAATAATGGACCAGATTAAAACAAGAATTGTTTTGTAAACTTTATATTTAGAATGCAGAAACATTTTTTACTTTCATCTTTTTCATTCTAAGAACACTGCTGAATAGTATCTGCTTATATAAAATAAACCCAAATATTCACAATCGTTATCATAGTAATCAAAATATCCAAGGATTATGGAGAGATCTATCATTAGTTGTCTCTAAATTTGCAACCTTCCAAGGCTTAGGCTTTAGATTTGCACATAGTTCTTAGTTTACTCTAAATATCAAAGAACAAAAAAGGGAACTTTCTTCTTCATATATAGGGTAAGAGTATTTAGAGGTCATTCCTCCCCTACTACTGTAGGCTGAACAGATTGAGCATACAGAAATGTCACCTGGTCACACCATTTTCTCCTGGCAAAGGGAGCCATGCTAGTGCCTTGGCCACTCCTGCTTCTTCCACACGTGCTGCTGTTTTCCTCCTAGGAGTGTTTCTCCCTCTTCTTTCTCCTCATAAGGACAGATCTTTTATTTTCCCTTCTACCCTGTCCCTCCAAGGATAAAATCATATAGCTTAGTTCATTTAAGACACACACCCTTACACAACCCTCTCCTTGTTTTAAGACTCAGCCACTCTTTTATCCATAAAGTCATTTTGACCTGCATTTTATTAAGTGAAAAATTACC
>NW_012142301.1:111262-133401 GCF_000956105.1 Propithecus coquereli
AACTCAATTTTAAGAAGTTGGCAAAAGATTTGAAAAGACTCTTCAGAAAAGAACATATATGAACAGCCATAAAGTACATGAAAAAATATCAATATCTCTAGTCATGAGGAAAATGTGCACTAAAACCACAATACCGCTACACACTACGTAGAATGACTAAATTCAACAGACTGGTAGTATTAAATGCTGAGGAGATTGCGGGCAACTGGTATTCTCATACATTACAGGTGGGAATGCAAAATGGTACAGCCCCTCTTGAAAGCAGCATGGGGATTTCCTAATAAAGACAATCATACATTTACCATTTGACCCAGCAATCCCTTCCCTAAGTACCTAATCAAGAAAAATGAAAACATGCTCACACAAAAATGTGCATATGAATGTTTTTACAGCATTATTCATAATAGCCAAAACTTGGAAAGATAGATGTCCATCAACCAGTGATTGAATGAACTGTGGCATATCCACAATGGGAACTACTACTCAGGAATAAAGAATTACGCAACAGCATGAATTTCAAAAACAGCACACAAACTGAAAGTGGTCAAACACAAAACACTACATACTATATGTTCCATTTATATGATATTCTAGAAAAAGCAATGCTATAGTGACCGAAAACACTAAAGATTTGGTGAGGGGCTTGATTGTTAAGGGGCACAAGTAAACGTCTAAGGTTCTACAGCTTGATCATGGCGATGGTTACACAACTGAACTTAATCACCAAAATTCAAACTGTACACACACACACACACACACACACACACACACACACAAAACAATGAATTTTGTTGCATGTAAATTATACTACAGTAAAGCTGGAAAAAAAATTTAAGACAAATGGTAAAGGTAGGTGAGAATGGTCTGCTGGAAAAGAAAATAGCATGGACAAAAGTATGGCTTGGATTTGAAGTCCATGGTGGTCATTTTCCACCAGCAAGAAAGCACAGGCATGAAAAAAGTGCAATGCAAGGAAGTACTCATTTTAAAAAAGGAATGAGGGAATACTTCTCTTTCCACCCTCACTTCCTCAGAGCCAGACTTTGATTTCCTACAAATGACAATTATCTCTTCATAGATGATTCTCAAATCTACAAAGCCAGCCCTGATTTCTGCTTAAATATATTGACAACTCCTACATTTCTATTTGAATGCTCTGTTGTGTCCAACACAATGTGTTAAAACCTTAATTTCCACCTTGCCTCCAAGTCAGCTGCCTTTCCTATGTCTGCTAACGGCTGCACAGCTCAGAACCTGACTCTTCTTGCTCCTTCACTCTAATCAATTTCCCATCATTCTTATGCCATACATCTTTGGCATCTGTCTCCTCGTTTATTAATCCATGTTCACTGCTTTTGGTGGCTGGCATCCTTATCGCAACACCCATCGACTGCAGCAATTTCCTTACCTCTCTCCCAGCCTCAGTACTAGTTTCTCGTTCAATCTGTTTTACATACTACTTCATCACCCCATCTTTCTAAGTCTCTGATTTTAATATTTTAACCTCTGCTCAATAGCATTCAGTAAAAACTCCACTATGTCTACCAGGATACTCGAGGCCACTCAAGCTTGCCCCATCCTACTGTCATCCTGCCTCCAATCTGCCAAACTACACTAGTAAACTCACACCTTAAGTTTCCACCACCAAAATATAAGTCTCAAGAGCTGAGGCCTTATTTAACTTGTCTTTGCTCATTGCTTTTCCTCTGGAAGGCTCTGTGAAGTGTTTGATTTGGACTCCTTGACTCTATGCCCTGAATGTGTGTCAATTTACTTGCAGTGGTCGCCCACTTCTCATTCAAATCCTACCCATCCTTTAGATCCACGCTCAAGTCTTACATTCCCAACACCTCCGTTAAACTCTCACTCCAGCATGTTACCACTGTCATTTACTGCTTAAAGTTGTATTACTCAGAGAGTGCTCCTCATTAGCAAGATCTGGGAACTTGCTAAAAATACAGAATCCCTGCCCCAGACTTAATGAATGAGTCTGCATTTGGATAAGATCCCTAGTTGTTGTTTTATATGAAGTTTGTACATTGAAGTTTGAGAAGCACTTGTTTAAAGCATTCAGTAAAGTCTGAGTAGTTTCTTAACGATAGTTTCTAAAAATTACAAACTCCTCCATATCTCCAGAACTTTCTTCCTACCATGTCTGATAGACCCATCAACATGTTAAGGAAAAAAAAAAAGGAATTTCTTCAATCAATCTTTGTACCTTTCACTTGGACACAGAGGCAGAATTTTACAACAGGAAGAATGCGGGGTTTGGAGTCATAATGAGGGTTTCCACTTGTACCATTTGCTGAGCCTGTGACCTAGAGCAAGTCACAAAGCTTCTCAATCTGAGTTTCCATATCTGTAAACTGAGGCAACCACTCTACCTTAAAGTGGTCATACACAAGGTATTAAGTGAAACATTTAAATATTTTCTTTTCATTCTCCTCCATTTACTCTGTCAAAAACAGTATTTGTCCTTCTCTTATATATTTAATAGCCTTAAAACTCAAGTGTTTATTATCACATCTAACCCATCTACTCGTTATTCAAAGGAGAACTGTCCTTGTTTGTATTCTTCTGCTATATTCATATCTTGGGCCCTATTAGTTTTATGTGTCTTTGGTAATCTAAAACATCTCATTCACTAAATGAAAGCTTAATACATATTTCTTCCTACTGATGAGTGGCAATCATTTAGAAATTTAGAATTAATTTCTAAAGGCTTGGCAAGAGAAGAAGTGGTCATTCCATTTACTATAAATCCTAGTAAAGGAATGCTTGAAATGTTTCTGTGCTTGAGTCATTTCTTGGACTTTGCTTTCCTGAGTCACTATCTGATCTCCCACTCCTTTTCTGAAACCAGAGAGGAGTTTCATCTTACTGGAATTAGACTGCGCTATTTATTGTTACACTTGATGCTCTATGCTTACCATCTGTTATAACCCTCCAATGGCTACACTGATAGCAGGACTTTGGGCAAGGTACTGAATTGTTCTTCTTTATCCAAATGTTCTTCTTTAATCTAATAGAATAGATAACTTGACTATAATTTATCTTTTTGGTTATAATGTGAGCTTTAGAATAGGACTTCAAATTATTAATATTAAATTTGTATAAAATTTAATATACAATGATCTAAACTGCAACAAAAAATATCTCCTGTTATATTTTCTTTTTTAAAGACCACTTATTCCTAGCCCAGGATGCTTGGAGATAGGAGTCATAGTTTAATTTGGTTTTAGTAAGATTAAGTAAAATAGAACAGCAAATATTGGTAAATAAATTATTCTAAGTAAAATGCAGTTGCTAGTTCTATTTTTAAAGACACGTTCTGTGTCAGTGCTATGAAGGTCAAAGTCTGATACTATGATCCTGAGCAATTTAGATTAATAAAATTTTACAATCCTCAGCCTTTAACAGGAACGTTCCATTATCATGGCAAACACAACTGAACATTCATAAATATCTCCATGAAAGTCATAAAACCTGCAAAGGCATTTATGTTCACATATCAAAATCCAAATACTTTAATATTTTTCAACTAGCCAGTGTTAGAGGACCATACTGGTTCCATATTCCTTCTAAAGCACACATGGTCTCATTTAATATTCCTAAAATCAATGGTCTTAAAATCAATGATCTTAGATTTGATGGCATATTATAATATATCCACTCGAAGTTACTTAGCTCACAAACTAGGAAAAAATTTTAAGGTATTTGCCATGTATCAAATGAGGCATTATCAATCACGTTCACAAATCCATTTTGAGTATAGCTGGTCCGGTGAGAAGCAACTCATGACAAATTTAGTCACACAGCACTAGAAAGAATATCAGCAAAATTTTAAAGACCATTTCAGTCTGTTTAGACAATACAGTGGAAGGAGCACAAGCAGGTAGGAAAAGATACACCCTGAATTAAAAACCTAACATCATTACTTGTCCAAGGTCACAGAGCTAAACAAGTTACTCTTTTCTGCCTCGTTTTCCTTCAGGTTTCTGAAGCAGAAGGGAGATGCCTGGCTGGACTGTTACTAGTTTAGAAATAACTATGTAAAACACCTGACAGTGCCCACTAGCTCTTCTTTGTCTAATTAATTGAGTAACAGTGACAGGAATATTTCTGATATATTCTGGAGACTCTAATACAGAGATTTCCTAACCTCATTGGTATTCATCGCTCCAAATCCAGCATTCCCTTAGAGTCATAAACTGTAAATCATTTAACGCTCCTTAAGACCCAAAAGCAAAAATTAAGACTTAATAATGCTTTTCTGTTTCTCCAATTTTGGTTTTAAGATCAAGGTAGGAAAGGAGATCTTGTTTCTCTAATCTACCCACAAGATTCAGGATCTGAATATAGTGGATATTAAATATTGAGTGGATGCTATTGACAAGGCACAAAAGGTCCATAGACAAAAGGACTCAATATTAAGGCTATACATACCAAGCCTCACATACCACTCATTATTCACCCAACCTCCCTCATCTCCAGCAGCCCATCAGCTTGGGCTGCTTCTTCCTTCCATGGAAGTTGTCATTTCCAGCCCTAAAGGCCCAGGGTTTACATCAATGGATGCCGCAGTCCTTAATAAAGAGATTCTTATGCCTCTTTCTTATAAGTGGTATGGAAAAATAATGAAAAATATGGGAAGAAAGGACATAGAGCTCTATTTCTTATTAATAATCATCTGGGATTTAGCATGTTTTGGACACCTGGATTTAAGACTATTACAACTCCTATTTCTCCTCCAAGACATGGACCAAGCCCCTTAGGTGAAATAAATTTATGCCAAAATAAACATGGATCTGAGGACCCTCAGGAATCTGGTACCTTATTCTTTGGGGCCTCAGAAATTTTCATATATGTTCTTATTTAACAAATGTGTGTCTGCTCTATTCTTGGGCATTTCACACAAATACACCTACATGAAAATCGAGCATGAGATAAACAATAACTACTTACTAGAGATTTTTCCTTCTCAGTATTAAGCCAAAAGAAGTTCAGTGACATGTCAGCCAAATTGTTGACCCAGATACCCTAATTCCTTTGAAGACTAGTTCCATAGCTGAGTAAATTAAGACTATAGAAAAGAAGGATTTCAAAGGAAATCTGGCAGCCATAAATATTATTATAATGTAATGGAACAGTGAGATGTAGTAATAACAGTGATATTTGATATTTATTTAGGGATTTCTCCCCCAAATCGCTCAAAGCACACAGAGCAAACCCTTGTTAAATTGGCAGTGGTTAATGCAAACACCGCTTAATTCGAAACAGGTACTTCTCCCAGCTGACCAGATTCCCACTTTTTCCTTTTTTTCGTTTAGGAAAAATTGGCTTATCTGAAGTGTGTTAATTCAAAGTATATTTTAATCTACTTTTTGAATGAAACTTTATTGCATTATAAAAATTATACCTATAATTTACATTTAAGAATGTCAGTGTAAGTTCCTTAGATTTATATAGCAAGTATGCAATGTTTCCCTAAAGGTTTTCCAGTAACACTTTTGGAACATGTTTTCTTAGGGTTTACTGCATGTGTTTGGTCAGTGGTGTCTGTAGCAATAGTACTAAGCTCTTCAAAAGATAAAGAGATGACACATAATCCTGCCTCCCAGTTTAGTGGAGGCGCTAGGAAAGACGTATGTCTCTGAAAAACAAGAGGATAAATCAATCAGCAACCAAATCCACCCAGGACTGCTGCTCACCATGACAGAAATTTTAACAGGGCAATTACCTCTAAAACATAACTGCTCCATTAACCTAAACTCTTAAAAATTAACAAATATCCAGTAAACAACTTTTATGCCTGTTCTAGCTAACATTTGAGAGTCAGATTTTACTTTTTAAAGGAAAAATAAAGTTTTATGTTAATGCATTTTGACATAACATTATACTTCTTAGTTTCTTGATTTTTTCATTGTATACAAGTGACACTGGATGGCTTTTCGTCTCAAAGACGGTACCTATTGCTATTGCTATTTATAGTTTCTTAATGCCTAAGGTTAAAATCCACAAATATTTCAAATGATATAATCAAGACTTTTCACCCAGTTAGTATAAGTAGCCCTTTGATGAATAAAACAAATGGGAGGTGTTCAAAAAGCAGCTAAGTTTTCCCTAAGCAGAAAATATGGCTGCAACATAAATTTGAGTTCAGTAAAGGCATTATAAACACTTATTCCAAAAATAAAAATATTCATAAGCTCTATAAAACACCTTTCAGATAATAGTTTCTTGTCTTATCTAAAGGATAACCTCTTTGTGACCAGAATGACATTTTTCACAGAAATGAAGGGGGGGAAAATGAAGCAACAATATAAACAAACCAATAAACAATGCAAAGCTTTGGATTTGTGTTTAGTTTGGATTTATGAATATGCTCTTTAAATTTGCTCTTTTTAAAAATATGGAAATAAAACCTTTTAAAGAAACATTCAAGTCAAAATATTTACAATATTTCAGAAAATACAGAAAAAAGTTTGGTCTCAAAAAAGTTAAAATTGTATACAATTTTAATTTACACAATTTTAATTTTATACACATACACAAGGGCAAGAGCAAATAATTTACCTGTCTGGTCTCCAGCTTTGCTATTCTAACAAAATAGATACATTGTAACAAGTTGATTAAAGGTAAGTGTCTGAAAAGCACATCTGTTTTAATTTCTGCTCCCAATGGAGAGAAGGGGAAAATTTTAAATGGCCTCAGTTCTCAAAAATGAAGAGCCTATAATTTATAATCACAATTTATGGGCCAAATTTTTTCCTCCATGTTTACTACGGGGACACAAATTTTCATAGTGTCAAACAAGGAAAGCCAAATTATGAAAATGATCACAATGACAACTCAGTACCATTTACTGAGCACTGACTATACTCCAAGCATTATATGTTCTATATACCTAACTTTATTTAATCATTACAACATCTTTGTGAGGTAGGCGTATCACCCGAGTGATATTATTTGCTAAGTTCCCAGAGAACAGCAATTATGTCTGTCTTATTTACTAATATATTACCAGGGTTTAGCATAGAGCTTGACACAGAGCAAACAGTCAATTATTTTCCAGAAAATTAAATTCACAGAGAAGCAAAACCATCACAGGGAGGAAAAGTAACCTAAGGTCTTTTAGCTACCAAGTGATATAGGATGGGATTAAATCCAAGCCGGGGGACACCAAAGACTCTACTCTTATTTAAGGTGCTTCTGTTCATAACTGACACACATCTAGTGAATGTTTTTGTTCCATCCTGTGGCAAAGTGACAAACTCAGCCTGGGTTTTAGAAGAAACAGTTCAAATAAGCTGTTAAAAAATCTTCAAGTTTGTGTTCATATTCTTCAAATGGTTTTTAATTATACCAATGTCAATGTGACTTTGGAGGGGAGGAGGGGGCAGGGTTTAATATTTAATGCTAGACAAAGGTAAGAGGTACCATGGCAGGTAACTTGACTTCGGAAGCAGTGAGGCTTACTGTAGACTTCTTGGTAAAGTTTGTTATTAAAGTAATACTAATGATCTGTAAGAAAGTACCTCCACTGAGTTCCTGCTTTCAAAAATGTCTATTCCTTTCTTATGAGCTTCTACAAGATATTCCAACTATCTATATAACCAACATATTATTCCACCCCAAAGTCTTAAGTATACATTTTAGATTTGTTCCACAAGATAAAAAAATGATTGGTGATCATGATATGAAGACATCAAAATATTTCTATCACTTCATATAAATAAACATCCTTCAAATGTGTTAAACATTATTAGTATTTTATCATTTGCACATCAGCATAAGGATTTATTAAATTTATTAAAATTTCCACCAACTACTTTAAAAGGCACATAGTCCAAAGTTACAGTTTTAGCTTATTACTCACACACAGAGAGGAAACACACCCTCCTTTTAAACTGTACACGTTTTAGATTATGTTGTAATATGCCCTGTCATTATTCTGCTATAGTAAGTAAAAGGCAATTGAAACCAAAAGTTCAGTGACTGCTTTGCCAGACCTGCTTTGCATCTGAATGATGAGAATAAAAAGAGAAAGACTAGGCAAAGAAAATAGATAGGTTTCTCCCTATCTTTAAAGCCTAGTTTCAAAATATCCAGGAAGTCTTTGTAATTAAAATCTAGTTTTCGAATAAACATTTCAAAAACTTATGGTGTCAGGAACCAAGGAGATAAAAGAGACAATGCGTGCTCCCTGCCCTCAAATGGTTTCCAGTCTTGGGAAAAATTAGATGTAGAGGACACAAGTCCTTTGAAAGCTCAGATGAGATGTTACACCTCCAATTAGATGAGTTTCCTGATTAAAAAGTTGAAATAACCATACCTTTGTGCATTTATCTTTATACAATGTATTCCAGCTGTGAATTTATGACCACATCTCCCCAGTTATAATGTGAACCCCACTGAGGACAGGTTTCCATCTTACCTATGTCTGTATAAGTACAGGCCACATAGAAGATACTGAATCAATGCTTGTTATACAACAAACACGTGGCAACTTCTCTAAAACCAAAATTTCTTCTTACTGGATTAAGTGCCATTTTCTATTCTGTAGCTCCAGAAATAGATTTAAGCATATATACCCCAACACTAACACAAATGATCACTTAAATCGGGCCAGAATAGAACATGAAAGAGAAAAAAATGTAGTTACTAGGGAAACTCAAATTTTCAAAAGTTTCTAAGGGCACTACAGATATGACGGTGCATATAATTTTAAAAGTTGGATTAATCCAACAGAGAAAGCCCTACAGACAATAATTTGAAAGACAGAAAAATCTCAACCAAAATATCTGTCTCTTTGGTTTAAGGGCCTTGTTTTAAAACAAATGCTATCTACTCAGGGGAAGCAAACTATCACCCTTCCATGAACTGACTCATGTCCACTGCTAATCAGATTGGCCACCATGTGAGACTCTTTGGAGTAATGAATATAGGTCAGATTACTTTTGAAAATAAAAACCCTGGCCAGAAAAGTCCACAGCATGAAGTCACACCCAGCAGTCCAAGACACAATCAGGCCCTAAGTCTTTTTTGGATTTGAGGGAGAGCTAAGGAAGAAGAACTGGCATCCAGAAACGTGGGTATTTGCGTAATTTATATTAAGAACTAGAAATGGAGATAAAATTTTCAATTATTCTACGGCTTGTCCCAGCATCAGACCTGCCTGATATCCAACACCTTCGTTTGCAGTCAGGACTCTTAGGTATTGCCATTAAAAAACATCTACAAACTTGGCCATACATTTTTGCTGCTGGCCTTAAACAGAGCCTCAGCAACCCAGAATAATTAATGTTTCCACATCCCAGTAAGTACCTAACACCAGAGAATGGCTGAAAGGGATAGAACATACTCATATGCATTGCAATAAACTTCCTTTTTGTTTTATACTCTTCTAATAAGTTAGTAGGAAGGGAACACTTTAAAATAGTAACATGAGTTGACAGGTGGAAGTCACCATGCTCAAGTTGCAGATCCAAGTTTAGAAATCATGAAGCTTGCTCAAAAAAAAAGATTAAGATGTTAAACTCATTTGAAGGATACATACTTGCATAAAAAAAAGATGTAAAATGAGGTTTAAATCAGACAAAAAGCAGAAATTAAATAATTCAAAGTAGTTATATTTTTACTGATATAAATAAACCTTAAAGACACATATACACTTACACACCTCAAGCCCAATTTGGCAGACTGTTAAAACAGGATGCCATCTGGGAACCTGATTCCCAAGAAATGACTTTACAGTGCTGCGACAAAACCAAGCACCCTTTGAAGCTTTAGAGAACAGTTGCATCCTTAAAATATCATTTTGAGCCTCCTTTATTTTTCCGATATAAATATGTTAACACTAATTTTGCTTCCAACTACTGTTCCTCTGGCAACTAGCATGTGTCAAAAAAATAAATTCTTGATTTCTGCACTCTCACTTTAATAGATTTAAGAAAACAAACTCGGTCAATATTAATGTTTATTTAAAGCTACTTTTATACCTAAAATACTAATACTCTAAATAATAGAGTGTATCTATACTAGAAAATAATTTCTTTACATGACAAATAGTGCTCAAAAGCATTGCCATCCTGTAATTATACTATGAACAGAATGTATCTGAGGAAGTGCTAAAAACTGGATGGAAATGGTAAGGGGGTGGAAGGAAGGAACATGTTTACAATCTGTTCAAAGTCTCAGCTTAGAAATTCTGATATAGAGAGCAATGGTTTAAATAGGGGACTTAGTTTCAGAGTCAAATTGCCGGACACGTAAAATTAAAACTTTTCATGGTAAACCCTACCTTCCTGCCAACTTCGAGTCCTCCAATACAGGACCGCTGGGCTACTCTGTCCGGTTGGTTTCTATTACAAGCAACTGCTGTGCCTCTTTTCATGACCGATGCCACCACAAAGACCATGACACTTGCTGCAGGAGCGCTCCAGTGTGCTGTGGCATGTGGGTGTGGTCACTGTGCCTGTTCTCCTACAGCCCTTTTATGGAAGGCTTACACAGACAGCTCTGTGGGAGTCATACCCCCTCTTCTCTGTGGATCGTGTGTGTGTTCAGTATGGATATTTAGTAAATGATTGATAATGATGCAGTTACTCATCTATTCATCAGTACAAAAGATGAACTTCATAGCATCAGATTGAGGTAGACCGCAATCTATCATTCATGAAGACTAAATTATAAATTTGCTTATTAGTCTTTTGGGAAGAAAAAACATGGATCCTACCATCAGGGATAACAAAATTAAAAATGTTACCTGACTCTTGAATGTATATAATTCTCAAATAAATGGAATAATTCAAACATACTTGGAAAAATTAGAACGACTGCTTCCTACAAAGTAAAATGATTCAGTTAGAAAATCAGATAACATAATATGTATAATTACAGAAATATAAAGAGTACTCTAGTCCGGGCACAGTAGCTCATGCCTGTAATCCTAGCACTCTGGGAGGCTGAGATGGGAGGATCACTGAGGTCAGGAGTTCGAGACCAGCCTGAGCAAGAGCAAGACCCCATCTCTACTAAAAATAGAAAAATTAGCCGAGTGTGGTGGTGTACGCCTGTAGTACCCACTACTCTGGAGCCTGAGGCAGGAGGATTGCTTCAGCCCAGGAACTGGAGGTTGTTGTGAGCTAGGCTGATGCCATGGCACTCTAGCCTGGGTGACAGAGTGAGACTCGGTCTCAAAAAAAAAAAATTTTTTGAAAATTTAAAAATTTAAAAAATTAAAAATTAAAAAAAAAGACAACAAAAAAAGAGTACTCTAGCTCTGACTAGTGAAAAGCTATTGTGAATTAAATTGTAGATCTCAGATTGCTGGAAAATAGGAAAATAGTTGCAGATTATTCGATAGCAACAGTTCTTTTAATTGCTTCTGCTCCTGCCACTCATTTTCAACATATACACACACACAAATTCTCCTCAGTTCCATATGCCAACTATATATTTATCACTGCCATTCACTAACAAAGAGCCCCTCACACTCTCCAACACTGAGGCTATCAACTGCCCTTTCCTATTTGCTCTGTGTCATGGTTAGGTGGTACTTGTAACAAAGGCCAACAACAGGTCTAAGTCATATTAGATGCCATCTGAACAGCTGAGTTATGATAGAGCATTTAAAATAATCAGATAGTTTGCCACACTTTTGTTAAATTTAACGTATACCTATGTGCAAAATGATCTCAAAGTACTCACATACCGCCACACTTTCAAACAAATTATAAGGAGGCTTTCCATTAAACACACTAACTGAAATGTATGAATTATATGTCAGTAAATTAAAAGTTACATTTTAGCAGAATGTCAAAAGTGTCTGTCAGTATTCTTCATTTCCACATGACTATTTTGCTGGCAGAGAGAGAATAAGGAAAATTCTAAATCTAAGCCAGGATTTCTGAACCCAATACTATTAATATTTGGAGTAGGAAAATTCTTTGTTGTGGGGGCTGCATTAAAGGGTATTTAACAGCACACCTGACCCATTAGATGACTGTATCATCCCTGCTGCAGCTATGACAACCAAAAGTATCTCCAGAAATGGCCAACCATCCCTGGGGGGCAAAACTGTCCCCAACTGAAAACCATTGATCTAACCAACAACAAGTCCTTTAATCTATGATAATGATAGGACAAGAATTTTGACCTATGGGAGTCTCCATATTATATATTTAAAAAAAAAATCAAGAAGTGTGTTTTTATTTAGTAAGCAATTATTTGCTTTCCTTTAAACCTGCTTCTTTAAATAAAAATCCTATCTCAGGGCAAAAGAGCTTGGCCAACATTTTTAAAGAAGTCATTTGCCAGCTTCCACGTCTCATCTGGGAGGCCCTAGCACTTACACTGCAGCAGACCCAGATGGCCCCCTTTGTGTTTTGGTCCAACAAGATAGAATTATCAGAGGAAATGTTCTTAAGGAAAGTCAACGTTCCCATGCAAGCATTCTCGCAGGTACTACTTAGGCACACCTTGCTTTGACAGACTTGTGGTTTCCACTGAAACAAGTTGTTCTGCATACTTCTTACTACAGCTATAACTATGTGACCTCCCAGTTTCAGTTTGTCAGTAATTTAATTTCACTGAACGCTGAGCCCAGATGCTAATTTGTCTTAAACATTTTAGACCCAACATCTCATGAAACAGGCTCCAGGCAAGCTTTGCTCATATCATTCTTGGAATTAGAAGCCAAGGAACATGTTTCACCTAGTCCTCAGCCTACTCAAATATAGGTTACAGAGTTTCGAAACAGTATGATTTTAGGGGGGAAACACATTTACTCTTAATAGACATCGACAACTTAAGAAAAAGACTTTCAAGTCTAAAGTTTCTTTGCCCATTAGCTAGGTCTTATGAAAGAGTATGTTGATAACAAAAAATAAAACAAATGCATCCAAATATTTATTTTTCATGAAAATTAAACACGACCTCGCATACTACGACAGTAAACATTTCATTTTGGCTATGAAACTTAGGATCTCAAAACTACCTTTTAATCAATCAGAAATGCAGACAGACTCATCCCTGCCATGCACATATCATGGAGTTTAGAAAAGCTTATTCAACAGAACTACAAGCAGATATGTTCCAAACAGTTTGTTCATTTAAAAATATATAGTTAGACTTTAAAAGACCAATTCTATCAGAGTTTTTAGGTTGTACTGCTAAGACAACGTATACTAAAGATATTTATATAAATGGTTGTTTTTCTTCAGAAAAAAATTGACCATATTTAAGATAGTCAATTTTTTAATAACTATTAAAGCTACTACATAGGGATATTAACTGTGTAAACTAAATCTTTGAACTGGTAAAAACTGATTTTTCCATTTCCAGTATTTCTATAAATAAAACAAGGTGTTTATTTTCTCGTTGGAAAAATATTAATTGGGTTTAAGAGCCATGATGACAAGGAGGTAGTTATTACAAAATTAATTTTCCTGTCACATTTATCTGATAACACAAGTTTATTACTGATTTCCTGGAAGTAAATTAGATTTATAGGAAAAAAGAATCTCACAAGAGCTTAAACCCAGATTTCCTGAAATCATACACTCACAGAGGAACACCATTTTCCACCTAAAATCTAACAGTATACCCACATTCATGTTCTCATCCCCACTTTCACTTTCTCATCCATACTATTAATAGTGAAAAATAGTTCATGTTTAAAAATCAGCCAGAGCTAACAAGGTCCCTGGCCTTGTAGGTCCCAGGCACTGCTGCCTTCCAATTAAGAAAGTCTCTTTTGCCACTACTGTCCTGCTCTAATTTTTATATTAATAATGTTTTAATTCCAAATGTATTTAAAAACTATCTAAAAATAATTATTTTTACTCTGTAAGCTATAATATAATCTCTAAATTTACTTTATAAGTATAATGAGTATCCTCACCATTAGCAACCAAACACTACCACATTGGGCAAGCATTAAAATATAAACGCTACCATTTCGGTCAGTATGGAGATTTATAATAAGACCATGTTACCAATCACAGTCCCTAAGCCATTTCTTAAATAGTCTATTTTGGTATGAGAACGGAGGAAGATACAGAGAAAGGAACAATTTTTCTGTAATCATAAACTCTCAGCAATTCTTTTCTCTTAAGCTACAAGTCCTAAATTTAAATATATATATCTAACAAACTTACTTGACAGTGACTCGATTTGATAAATCCTGTAGATCCCCAGGATGAAAAAGCTGGGCTTCTTTCAATCCAATCTGTTCACAAGCTTTCAAAAAAACATTTATATTATCCTGTGAAAAGAAGTGGAAAGTGATTGCTTAGCCGAGCTCTCTCTCAAAGGTTACAAATTTTTATAACTTCACAGCTTCAAAGTCCAATTACCGTCAGCAAAAGAGGCGGCAGCAAGACCAATGCATATGTATATTTGAAAAAAAATACATGGGGCACATATAGGCTTCCAGGCTTTCAGAGCATGAACGGTAGTGCTATCTGATGCCTGGGCTACGCTGTTTCTGTGATCTTTGTGACTGGCACGTTAAACATTACCTGTTATAGGACAAGTGCCTAGCCACTGAGCAGTAATCTACACTTTGATGTCAGCGCTGCTCTGCAAACAAACGCCCTCTTCCCAGCTTCGCACGACAAGCCTCACCTCTCCTCTTCAAAAATAACTCCAGCTACTGACATTCACCCACCCAGAAACTGTTGGCAGGGAAGAAATGAGAGGAGGAACATTCTGTTTCTATGATTACAAATTACAGAACGACTGTGGAATACCACACCTGGAATCTGGGTTTGTTTGCTGGGCCAGCTCTTGACAGACAGGGAAACTATACCATAGGACCGAGGAGAAGCCCAGTGCTCATTGGCTGAATCGCATTGTGTGGCACATTACTCACCCTGCACCTGCCTGAAGAGCTGCTTCCAAAAAATGAAAATCTATCCCCTACCTCCAAGGTTGTGCTCATATCTGATTTCAAAACCAAAATCCTCCATTCACAAACCAATGCTTTTCATTAATGTTAACTGCTGCACAAACACAGATTACAATATATTCTAGTTTACAGTCCGCTACATTTCAGAGTCGTACATTTATTTGGTTACCAAAATTAGCTCAGGCTTCATCTTTACTACTCTGAAAAAAGAGAACACTTTATGGGGTTGAGCTTATGCAGATCCCACATGAGCTCTCCACACTCGCTTTGTTAGGGCTCTCAGGTAAAGGGACGGCCTCCCAGCATGCCAACACACACGGGTCCACTGAAGCCTGCTGGCAATGCCACCTCTGTGGTGTGAGCCTCCAGCGTCTCCCTTGGAACCTCTTCTCCCTCCCTCAAAGCTGACTTTCACAGACCAGAAGACAACCTGCCGCTTGGAGAAAGGCAATCACTCCCACAGGAAGAAAAGTCGGATGGTATTGCAAAATAGGAGGAAATGATTTAAGAAAACAAAGATAAAGAGGCTAAATTCAACAGCTTGGGCTCTTGGAGAGTGAGGGGATTTAGGGAAAGTACAAGAGAAGGTGTGGCAAGAGAAAAGCAACACTGATTGCTAGGGAAAAGGACATAAAAAAAAAAAAGTCACTATGTGTAGAGGTGGGAGGTTATTCCAGGCTACCATCTGCAAAAAAGGTGGTGTGAACTACCTAACTGGAAGCTGAAAACCATGAATTATTTTCACTAAGATCCCTCAAAGATTAAAGAAATTTGTAAGTCAAAAATTGAGCAGCTCAATGAGAGGTGTTTGACTTGGACTTCATGCGGAAAAAGAAGAAATAATTTATTGGCAAAATTCCAGGAGGAACAGGAAGTGACAATTTTATTAAGCTCACAGTTTCTAAAAACTATACTATCTGTAATTGTTGAATGATACAAATTAATGGTTCTAAAACTGGCCCTCTGAGAAGCAGACAAGAACAAATGCTTTGGTGTATCAATACCCTAAGTTCTACGGGAAGCAAATCTCATGTCCAAAAAGGAAAAACAAATCATTAGAAGTCTCCCCACCAACTCAATTTGGTTCTGAACGTTTAAAGCATTATAAAATATTAAAACAAAGTTAAACTAAAAGTAAATTTACTGAACTGAAAAACAATTCTTCATATATTTGGTACAAACATAACAGCATTCATCTGTCTGACAAATATGTACAGGTTGATAAGGATAAATAAAGCCACACGCTGCTCAGAAACCACGTTAAGTATTTAGAAAGAAACCGCTTAAAATCTAGAGTGAGTATACTTAATTGGAGAAAAAGTTCAAGAAAAATATAATTAAATATAATTAATATGATTAAATTCTAGTCTTAAAGTCTTTATTTTAACCAAAAAAATCAGAGTTTCTTTTAAACAATTCAATGATGCTCAGGTTTAAAACAGAAAAACTTAGTAAGCACAGTCACACATGGACTATACAGCAGGAACAGGTTGTACTAAGATCAGAACTGCAACCTACATCATGCTTACTGGACTTGAGCCCACTGGTAATTCACTGTTTGCAATTTCAAAGGACTCAGGCAGAGAGTTGCCTAAGGGGATATAGAAAATTACAAGATTTTCATGTCTGTTGAAACATGGAGAAGCCACACCCAGCAGGAAACATTTAGTCCTCATTTAATAAAATCATTTTCACTTGAAACTACCAGAAATAAGAGTAAAAATAAAAGGCAAACTAAAATAAATCTTATCTAATTGGACTGGTGGCCAGGACTCCAAGTTAGCCTTGCTAACCAATTATGTGGCTTTGGAAAGACTGTTAAGCTTTCTGGCTCTGTTTTCGTCATCTGTGAAATGAGCAGTTTGTGGATCTATAACCCATTACCAAGAGCAAACACTCCTCTTCCCAAGAGGAGGGAAACCCAACCTCCCAGGCCCAACCTATCACAAAAATATTTCATAGCCCAACTTACACAAAATACTTCATGTCAAAATCCTGCTCTAAATATCTGTAATCCCTACACTTTCAGAACCAAAAATGGCTTCTCAAAAACAAACAACAACAACAAAAAAAGATGGACCTTAAAAGTATCTAGCAGCTCCTTTTACCTGTAAATTTTCCTATGACTATGAATAAAGGCAGATACTATATAAACAAGAAAACTAGATGGCTTAAGATTTTCATATTTTCTCCAACGTCCTCTCCGCCCCTTAGCTTTGAATGAATTATAAAGCAGTCCTAGCAGGTGTGTGGTGGAGGCAGCTGGGGTAAGTTAGCTAATTGATCAGGAACAGCAGTACTTACTAATAGGTGAGGTAAGAAGAGGAGCCACGCAAGTCTACGGATTGTAAAGCTTCGTATTCATTCACTGCGGTACCTCTATTAGTTATCTACTGCTGCACAGCAAATTAGCCCAAAATTTAGCAGCTGAAGAGACTTTTATGATTTTATAGTTTCTGAAGGTCAGTAATTCGAGAGTGGCCTTAGCTGGATGGCTTTGCCCTGGGAAGCCACTCATCAGGTTGTAGTCTAGATATCAGCCAGGACTGCAGTCATCCAATAGGCCTTCCCGGAGCTTGGAGGAGCAGTTTCCAAGGTGGCTCATTCACCTGGCTGGCAAATCATGGCTGGCTGTTGACAGGAAGCCTCAGTTCTTTACCAAACGGACATCTCCAAAGGGCTGCTTGATAGCTGCCTGATCGCTGCTTGACAGCGATCCAAGAGAGAGCAAGATGGAAGTTGCAAAGTCTTATGACCTAGCTTCTGAAGTCACATTCCATCATCTCCTCAATGTCCTCTTGGTTACACAGGTCAGCCCTGTTCAGCGTAGAGAGGACTCACAGAACACAAGCAGCAGGAGGTGAGGCTCACTGGGGCTTTCTTGGGGATTAGCTACCATCTAAGTCAGACCAGGTGTGCATGAGGCTCCTCAGGTGTAATTCCTTAAATGTGGCCCTCAAGTACCATTCCTCTCACCTTGAATGTCAATTAACCAAAGAGACGAATTGCTGGTCCTTCACACCCCCAACACACAACAGTGGGGCAGGTAATCACCATAGGCACTCCAGGTCAAAGTGTGGAGAAATGAAAAGAACACAGGAGTGAGTCTCTGGTCCATGGAAATTCTGAAATTATGCAAAGCACAGGCTGGCAATTCCTTCATTAGGACTCCAGGCCAGGGAATACTTCAGGGTTTTGATTCTACCCTCTGGATTCTTGGTTCCACCCTAAAAATCATCTTCCCTTTACATTAAAAAGTAGCCTATGTTTGCAGCTGTGTAGCTTTCTCAATCCATTTCCTACCCTACCCATAGAAATTTGGGGGCAGTAAGGGTCTCAATGTTATAATTTTCTGTCCCTTTTAGTCTAAGCTGGTGGTGTTTCTGCATATACAATTCTCTCAAAGGTACTACAGGTCTTCTGTGAATCTTACTGGGGTTCATTCCATTAGACAACAGCCACACGCACAAATCTCTTTAAGAGAAGCCCTTCTCTACCTTGGTCTTCTACTGAGATGACTGAAGAACACCACACGCAGGCTTCTTAGAAGCTCCATTGCTGGACTGGACAGATTTCCAAGGCACCACCTAGGATCTTTCTAAGAATTTAAAGAATTTTACAACCGCACCCTCAAGTTCATCTTTAGACCTTGTTTTCCTGCCAATGCTCTGATTTTAAGCTATGCCTGAAAACCATTTCTCAATTCTAACATCATTCATTTACTAAAGAGGCTGACAATTTTCAAAACCATCAATTCCCGTTTCCCTCATGTTTATCATTACTCCATCCTTCACATTCTCCTCTCACATTTTACTGTAATCAGCAAGAAGAATTAAGACTTCAGTTCAACACTCCGGAAATCACTTCACTAGAAGAGTGGCATCTCTTCACTAAATCACCTGCTTAATTGGGTACAATGGCCAGGTGCAAGGGAGTGAATATCAGAAATGAGAATCATGGGGACCATTTTGAAAGCTGGCTATCACAATACTCTTAACACTAAAGAATACAGAGCAGTCATTAATTTGTAATAGAAAAATAAACCTTTAGAGATGTTGAATTTTAGATGTCTGGCTAGCAATAAGTTAGGTTTAGAGCCATAAGAAATATTTGATATTAAAATATGGTTTGGGGAGTCAAGCACACATTGGTAGTAGTTGAAATGAAGGATGTCAATGAGCCCTCTTAGGAAAAGCAAAGAGAAAGATTCACAATCAACCACCAATAGTAAAAGGGCAGTTAAAGAAAGAAGAGTCAAGAAAGAAAAAAATCCCGCATCCAGAGAAATAAAAGGAAAAGCAGAAGAGAAGAGCATCGTGGAAAACAAGGGAAGAGACCATTTTAAGAAGGGAGAAGCAGATACTGCAATAAGGAAAACTACCCAAAGAATTTGACAATCACATGATGGCTCGCACCTGTAATCCCAGCACTTCGGGAGGCCAAGGCAGGAGGATTGTTTGAGGACAGGAGTTCTAGAACAGCCTGAGCAACATAGCAAGACCTTGTCTCTATACAAAATTTAAAAATTAGTCAGACAACAGACAGACTCTGTCTCCAACAACAAAAAGAATTTGGCAATCAGAGGAAATGTGTATCTAGTGGGCATAAATTACAGGGGGCTAAGGAGTAAATAAGTGATAGTGAAGATCAGCCACTGGGTGATCAAGGATCACTCAAAATCTGAAACACGATCTGCATATCACCCTGAGCCTCTTCAAGTCTCCTATCCAGCCTCCCATCACTCCTCCCAAAGCTACCACCCCAGACCCTCCAGTGTCAGGATGCTCCATCCCTGGAGGGAAGAGAGGTGGGAATGGAAGCTATTCTTATTTCCTTGACCGCAAATTCAGGGTCACATTCCACCTCCTCCTGGTATTTTCCAGTTTTAAACATAAACACAGTTATACATTTCGATAGAGTCTCAACTCCTATCTCCATTATAAATCCTGAAAAGAGTTAGAAAGGGATAACAGGAGGCCAACATGAATATTCTAACACTAGGCCCAAGGGTAAGATAGGTCTTTGCTAACACCTCTCCCTTCAGAGCCTTTCAACTCATTATCCTTCCGAAAGCACTTATCCAGTAACATATTCTCATATCATGTTAGCACATTTCCTTGCTCTTTTATCAAGGATGGAAGTGGTAGGGAAGAATGTCAGGAACCTAAAATTTGAATTAGTCATTCCTATTTTAGCAAGCTCCTATTAGGCAATATAAGGGCTCTCTCTTATATTGTTATTTTACTATTTTCCTGCTCATCTCACATCCTCACTCACTTCCACTGCCCTCTGTTAAGAAGATGTCTTCCCCCTAGGTACATACCCTAAAGAATTAAAAAGATTCTCAAACACATACATGTACATGCACACTAACAGTAACACTCTTCACAACAGTCAAAAAGTGGAGGCCGGGCGCAGTGGCTCACGCCTGTAATCCTAGCTCTCTGGGAGGCCGAGGCAGGCGGATTGTTTGAGCTCAGGAATTCGAAACCAGCCTGAGCAAGAGCGAGACCCCATCTCTACTAAAAATAGAAAGAAATTAACTGGACAACTAAAAATATATAGAGAAATTAGCCGGGCATGGTGGCACATGCCTGTAGTCCCAGCTACTCAGAAGGCTGAGGCAGGAGGATCGCGTGAGCCCAGGAGTGTGAGGTTGCTGTGAGCTAGGCTGACGCCACAGCACTCACTCTAGCCCGGGCAAAAGAGTGAGACTCTGTCTCAAAAAAAAAAACCAAAAAAAAAAAAAGTGGAAACAGCTGAAATGTTAACAGATAAATGGATAAACAAATTGTGGTCTATCCATACAGTGGAATAGTATTCAGGCATAAAAAGAAATGGAATACTGATACATGCTACAAAACATTATGCTAAGTGAAAGAAGCCAGCACATGTAAGTCACGTATCCTACCTACATGAAATATCCAAAATGGATAAATCCAGAGACAGAATGCAAGTTAGTGGTTGCCAGGGGCTGAAGGAAATGTGTAGAAAACACTTAATGGTTAAGAGGTTTTACTTTGGAGTATTGGAAATATTTAGTGGTTTTATGACATTGTGACTGTACTAAATGCCACTGAACTGTTCACTTTAAAATGGTTAATTTTAAATTATGTGAATTTCTCTGCAAGTTATTTTTAAAAAGTGCCTTCTCTAATGTGTTTAAAAATGTAAATGTCCTTTTTAAAAGGTATATGCATGTAGTCTAATTTACATAAATGCCATTATGCTCCAGATTTTTCTCTTATATGTTGAATCATTTTATTATGCAAAAGTCTAACTCCTCATTAAAGTATACTACTTCACCCTAGATTCTTATTCTGCCCAAAGTCACTTTCATTTTTATTTAAAGTATCCCCCCCAAAAAATCCTTAATGATAAAATTTCAGGTGTGATGACTTCCAGCATGTAGAGGGAATACTTTGTGTCACAGAATCTTAATTTAACTATACGGAACTGTCTATTTATAAAATCAAACCAGTTAGACCCACTTCTGCAAAAATTTCCTGAACGTAAATAAAAGTGAGTTCTTTAAATAGAGACAAAGCTAACAAAACAGTTTATTACAAAAGCCCCAAATAAGATCAAAATCCTAACTAATTCTGAAAAGGAGTGAAGCTGTGCTCAGTTAGGGCTGTGACCTGAGGGCCTTACAAAGCTTAAACCGAAGTTCTCAGATTGACATCACCTGGGAGTGCTCTCCCCCTCAATTAACCAAATACTCTTCTCATGATCGCTTTGTCCTGCTCATCTCAGAAAGAGTCCCTGCCTGCTTTAAACAAGATTTCATTCAATTAAAAAAGAGCTATCTCATCCCTCTGAACCTGCGTATATGATGATGCAAATCAATTTATTCCTGAGGCCAAGAGACTTAGGGACCTCAATTCCTTTCCTATTTATGAGGGGGCACCAAAGTCCCTGCTTCCTCTATCCCTGGAACTGACCATGCCAAAAATGTTAGCAGGCATTTACCATTAATAAAGAGGTGGCAACCATCAGAATCCCAGGAGGAAGCCAGGTAGTTGTCCCTCAGGTGCTGCAGATGCTCAGTCAGGCTGGAGAAGTTCTGCCTGAGCTGCCTGCTACGCAAAGTATGGTCCACAGATCATGAGCATCGGGCTCACCTGGGAGCCTGTTAGAAATGAAGAATCTAGGCTGGGGCAGTGGCTCACGCATGTAATCCTAACACTTTGGGAGGCCAAGGCGGGGGGATTCCTTGAGGCCA
>NW_012142301.1:137526-138464 GCF_000956105.1 Propithecus coquereli
TTTCTTGATAAATCATCACAAACTATTAATACCTCTTTTATGATCTTTTCCACTATGCTGCCAGGGAACATCTAAAATCTACATTGCTCATTTTGATATTTGCCAATTTGCAATATTTTGCATACAGCCTCATCCTCCATAGGTTCTCTCTTGATTCTCCCCTCCCCCCCACCACCAATCCTCTGCCCCATATTTATTATCTCAATAAACTAATGTTAAAACCTTCAATTCTCTCTCAATCCATTAGCAACTCCTATATATTCTTCCATCAGAACATTTGGAAAGTCTGACCACTTCTCACCAGGACCCCTCTTGTCACCATTCCCTCTTGCCTGGACTACGACCTTAGGTTCTCCAGAGAAACATAGCCAACAGCATGTATACAGAAAGAGATTTATTATGAGAAATAAATCTTAAGGAATAGATCTTTTGAGAAGTCCCCAAATCTGCAGTCAGCAAGCTGGAAACCTAGAAGAGCTGATGGTAACAGCTTCTTCCCGTGTCTGAAAGCCTGAGAGTCAAAAGGGCTGGCAGAACGGTGTGAGTTCCTGTCTGAAAGGCAGCAGACTCAAGACTCAAGGAGAGTTGATGTTTCAGCTCAAGTCTCAAAGCAGGAACTAACCAATATCCCAGCTCAGTCAGGGGGAAGAGTTCCTTCTTACTAGCAAAAAGGTTGGTCTATTCAGACCTTCAACTGATTTGATGTGCCCACCCACATTAGGGAAGGCAAGCTGCTTTACTCAGTCTACCAATTCAAATGTTAATCTCATCCAGAACAATGGCAAAATATCTGGGCACCTCACGGCCCAGTCAAGTTGACACACAGAATTAACTATCACAACTACTGAAATTGTTCTTCAACTGGCTTTCCTTCTCTTCTTGATTTCCTTCAGTCTATTTTTCAAGGTCAGAAGTCCACAATCAGCCTCACTAGCCTA
>NW_012142301.1:138514-142764 GCF_000956105.1 Propithecus coquereli
GTTTGAAAATCATGGTCAAGACAGAGTGAACCACAAAGCCAAAAAACCAAAAAGAAGCAATGAATAAAAGTTATCACTTGAGCAAGACTAAGACCCTGTCTCTACAAAAAAAAAAAAAAAATAGAAAAATGAGCTGGGCATGGTGGCGCACACCCGTAGTTCCAGCTACTTGGGAGGCTGAGGCAGGAGAATCGCTTGAGCCCAGGTGTTGGAGGTTGCCGTGAGCTATGGCAACACCAGTGCACTCTAGCCTGGGCTGTAACACAGTGAGACCCTCTTTCAGAAAAAAAAAAAATGAAGAATCTAGCTCCACCCTAGACCTGCCGAATCACAATCTGCATTTTAAGAAGATCCCCCAGGTGGTATAAGTTTTTGTAGACAAGCACTGGCAAATAAAGAAAAATATTTTCATCAATTATGACTTAAAACAGTGTTTCTCTATAGTGTGCGCACAAGTCACCTGGAGATGACAGAGTTCACCATTGGACCATCACCAAAAGTACTTGAGTTCCATTGTTATGATATATTGTGATCATTCAAAATTATTTTAAAGCAACTTCTAAGCAGCAGGGTGACTAACATACATCCAAATTTGCATTTTAACTATACAGTTGCCATTAAGAAAGCAGTTGAGTCACCATTTGACCAACTGGCACTGTTCTCTTTCACTTATTATTTTAGAGAATTCATCCTCTACTTTATGGCATAGCTAATAATAAATGTAATCTGTCAAGTAACACCTACATTTTATGACTATAATATATAGGTAAACATTTAGAGATCCAACTTCTATAGTTAATTGTGAGGAAAACAAGCAGTTGGCCTCATCCATTTTTTAAAAATTTTCCTTGGGTACCAGTTTCTCTACAAAGAAAGAGGCTCAGCCATTTGCTGATAACAAAGGAATTGAGGACAAGGAGAAGAACAAAGTTTTGTAACCTGTGAACATGGGGATAGGTACCAACTAGGAATGCTTAAAGGAGTTGCTGAGGACAGGGAGGGCCCAGGGGATAACGCGCGATAATACCAGCAGCGTGGTGATTTGCTTTTTGCCAGCACTGCCTGGCACAGCAAGAGCAAAAACCAGACCAAGTGAGGCAGAGCTGAGATGGCAAGTGAGGGCAGCCACAGGTCAAGGGAAGGAGCGCTTGTGCCCTGTGCTAGCTGAAATGTTTCATCAACTCGGGCTACAATTAACTATATAAAGCAATAACAGGCTTTGTCAAACTGCAGCATGAATTAAGTGGCAGTCTTGCATAATATTCATCAAATTAAACCTTGCATTAAAAATGAGGTAATTCTAAGACTCAACTACTCCTTAAACAAAGTGCTGCAATAGATGGTTAAGAAGCTCTGTCCTCAAATTATCCACGTTTTGTGTTCCACAGTAAAACAAGTAATTGCTTTAAGGAAACATGTCATAAGCATGCAAAAAGACATAGTTTACGAAGCACAAAAGCATATTTAATGAAGGAAAGCTACGTGGTGAAACTTTAGAGCCAGCTGGGAACTGGGGCTCCTGCAGGGTAGCCTCCCCCACTCATCCTTAGGGATCATTTTCACAGACGATGTGTCTGGATCATCACCCCTTGTTTAAACTTTTCCAGCCCCAGGGACTCACTGCTTTATGAAGCTGATTCACTTTTAGTCATTACTCTGTCAAGACAGGCTAAAGATACCCTCACTGTAACTGTAAAACATTGATCCCAAATCTGCCTGCTTAATAACGCAGACTAAACCGTACCCTTCCCCCACAGCGGCTCAGTTCTCCTGCCTCACACACTCCACACGCCCCCCGACCTCACATCTTCCCTTCAGATGCCCTTGTTTCAGCATCCCTCATCCCTCATGTAACATGACTCAGTCTCGTATTATCCTAACTGACCCTCCATTGAGCAGTTCATTTTCCCAGGTTAATATTTACTGAGTTATATTATATGCCGGGTTGCCAACTGAAGCCCTTTGCACTCATTATCTTATTGAAGTTCTCACCAAAACACTTTTGTAAAGTCTTATAATTGTTCCCATTTTGCACATGATAAAACTAAGGTGTAAGAAGTTACGTGACTTGCCCAAGGTCACACATTGAACTGCGGAGCTGGGGGTCAAATCCAGCCGTTTGACTCTTGAATCTGTGCTCTTAACCATGATAAGTTTCCTACTGCTGCCGTGACAAATAGCCACAACGTAGTGGCATAAAGCAACACAATTTTATTACCTTATAGTTCTGGAGGTCAGAAGTCCACAATCAGCCTCACTAGCCTAAAAAACCAAAGTGTCACCAGGACTATGTTCCTTCTGTTACATTCTAGGAGAGAATCTGTTTCCCTGACTTTTCCAGCTTCCAGAGACCACCTGCATTCCTTGGCTCATAGCCCCATCCCTCCATGCTCAAAACCAGTGATGTCAGACTAAGACTTTCTCACACTGCCATCTACCTAGTTCTTTCTCTCCTCGCTCTCTCTTCCTGTCATAAGGACATGTGTGATTACACTGGGCCCACCTGGATCACCCAGGATACTCTCCCCATCTCAAGGTCAACTGTCTAACCCCTAAATCCCACCTGCAACCACATTCTCCCTTGCCTTGTAATGTATTCGCTGTTTTCATGGATAACAACGTGAACATCTTTGGGGGCCATTAGTCCGTCTACCACGACTATCTCCTTATAGACGAGTGTCTGTGTGACACACTGCGTGAGCCGTCCTCCCCTTTTAGAATGAGGTACCTGCGACTCCGTGCTGGACTTCAGGTGTAGTTAATCACCACTCGAAGGCTCACTAATAATGCTCATCTTATGAGAACAACAGGGTTATTGTGAGAGTTTAGTGAGAAAAAAATTTATAATGTGATTGGCACAGTTTCTAGCATATAGTAAGTGGTCAGTACGTGGAGAGAATCCACCTAACTTCTCTTGTGACAGGCCGTGGGTACTCTTTATTGTGGCATCTGTAACACACTGTCCCCTGAGATCATGTGCAGTGGCAATAGCCAGGTCACACAGTTCACAGGAAGATGACCTGTGAGGTTTAATGGACCATAGGGTAGTCAAATGTAGAAGAAAAATAAGTTTAATATAGAAGAACCTCAACTGAAAATCCTGTGATCCTGTCAGAGAGATGTCATGGATAAAGGCTTAAAACATACGATGGTTTGCAAACAATATAAAACTACTCTGCACCTATGTGATTTTTTCCAACCAAAATACAGTTGAAATTTATTACTGACGAATATCCTTTTGGAGACTTAGGCCTATCCAGATCACTTTCAAATTCCGGATCCTGATATCCAGGACATTAGCTACACCTTATTGCTTCAACATCTACAAATTGGACTTCGTACGTTTCCCATGTTTTCAACCCTTTTGATTTCAATATAAACAGGGCAAGTACAAATCTCTAAGACAAACTGACAGAAACCTCACTTTAAGTTTACATGAATTTCAACATATGGCTCCTTAAAATTGAGCATGTTTGCTCAACTACTTAAGATTTTGCATACAGACAGTATTATCAGGCCCAGGTTTCTCCATCTTGACTACATCAAGGCCATGATGACAGACACCTTGCAGGAATTAAGAGAGATGCCTAAAAGGGGCGATATAAATGAATCTGGCAATATAAATGAATAAAATACAAATGAACAAGATGAGCATGTCAGAGAAATGAGAGACAAGAGACTAAGGACACCAGAGACTGCCATCCTGTCTCCGGGACACCCTACAGAATGGTTGCTCTGGGGAATGCAGGCCCATGGTAGCCAGATTCATCAAGAGAAGTCGGAGATGAAGACTGTATCAAAAATCTCAGAGTATATAAATGTTGGCTCAGATTTTAAAAACAAAAGCCATGTAAGCCAAACAAAACCTATCCATGTGCCATTTCATCACCTCTAGCAGGTCTCCTGCACATTCCATGGGGACCTGCCCACTGATCTGTGGTTTTAGAGCATTTTGTTTCTGGTGGACAAGGGTCATTTCTAGTGACTACTTTATTTCTTTGTTTTGTTTTTGTAGAGACAGAGTCTTGCTCTGTTGCCCATGCTGGAGTGCAATGGCACGATCATAGCTCACTGTAACCTCAAACTCCTGACCTCAAGAGATCCTCCTGCCTCAGCCTCCTTAGTACCTGTGACCTCCTGAGTAGGCACATGTCACCATGCCTAGCTGTGACTATAGGCACATGCCACCATGTATAGCTAGTTAGCTTATTTTTTAAGTAATTTTATTATTTTTATTGATAGGTTATCTC
>NW_012142301.1:143989-171477 GCF_000956105.1 Propithecus coquereli
GGGCAACACACGTAACCTAAACATCTGTACCCCCATAATATGCTGAAATAAAAAAAATAAAATAAAATGCAGATTCCATCCTAAAAAAAAAAAAAGATGTGCATTCATCACCACAGGCAACCAAATTAAACTGTTCTCAAAAGTCCCCAGTAGCTCCTCAACATACTTTGAGTAAAATGCAGTCTCCTCACCAAAGCCCCTGGAGCCTTCTACAGCCTCGCTCACTTGCCTCTTCATCCCACTCTGTTCATACCCAAAGTCCTCCATGTTGATCCTCCTATTCCTTCTCTGGAAAACTCCCAGCCACCCCCGGATCTTCCCAGGGCTCACTACCCCCTCACTTCATTCAGGTCCCCAATCAATCAAATGTCAACTCAGAAATAAAATGTCCATGAGCACTCTCTCTGAAATGCTTCTTATACACACACTCAATCATTCTTTACCCATTCACATTTTTTCAATGTAACTATTGATAACTGATGAGGTATATAATAATACTTTCTTTTTTATTTCAAAATATTAAGGGGGTACAAATGTTTTTGTTACATGGATACCTCATATGATGCTTAAGTCAGGGCTTTTAGTGTGCCATCTGCAGAATAGTGTTTGTTGTACCTGATAGGTAAGTTTTTATCCCTCACCCCCTTCCACTCTCCCCTCTTCTTAGTTTCCAATCCTTTACGTCTCTTTGTGCCTGTATGTACCCCACTATTTAGCTACCACTATGAGAACATGTGGTGTTTGTTTTCCCATTCCTGAGATACTTCACTTAGGATAATGGTCTCCAGTTCCATCCAAGTTGCTGCGAAAGACATTATTTCATTCCTTTTTATGGATAAGTAGTACTCCATGGTATAAACACACACACACATTTTCTCTATACACTCATGAACTGACGAGCATTTAGGTTGATTCCACATCTTTGCAATTGTGAATTGTGCTGTGATAAACATTCGCGTGCAGATGTCTTTTGGATAAAACAACTTCTTTTCTTTTGAGTAGATACCCAATAGTGGGATTGCTGGATCGAATAGTAAGTCTACATTTATTTCTTTGAAGAATCTCCATACTGTTTTCCATGCAGGTTGTAGTAATTTGCATTCCTACAAATAGTGCATGAGCATTCCTATCTCTCTGCATACGCACCAAAATATATTGTTTTTTGACTTTTTAATAATGGCCATTTTGACAGGATAAGGTGGTATCTCATTATGGTTTTAATTTGCATTTCCCTGATGATTAGTAATGTTGAAGAGTTTTTCATATTTTTTGGCTATTTGTCTTTTAAAAAACTTCTGTTCATATCTTTTGCCCACTTTTTGATGGAGTTTTCTTCTTGCTGATTTGTTTGAGCTTGTATTTTCTTCACTATAATTACTGGCGACTGACAGGTTATTATCAATACAGTGACTGTGCTCTCTCCCACTCCATGAAATATCAGCTCCATGAGGGAGAAACTTCCTCTGCCTTGTCTACAGCTGTGTCCCAAGCTCCTGGATCAGTGCCTGACACACAGTAGGTGCTCAACAAATATTTTGAGAATGGGAGGGACGGTTGTGGAACTAAGATAAATAGAGTGACCAGTGCCTTCATACCACTTTTACACCTTGAACTCTTTCTTACCAATCTATTTCGCTCCTCCTTTTTCAATTTCTACATAATAAAAGATACCTAAGGAGAGATGTTCCAAGTTTTTTGAATGAAACTGTCAAGTATGATATAATCCTACTTGAATACTAAATCAATTATTTTTAACTCTACAAGTTAATTATAGCGTTGCTTTAGCAATTCTAATTCATTAATGTTCAAAAAAAAAGGTGCCCTCAAGGCTGAAATTTGGCAAATAAATGTTCATCTTAGATTTTACAATAAGCAGGTTTTGGAACTCTAGGGAATTTCTCCTAAACTTGTGCCAATGCCATGACTAAGAGATTTTGGCTAGAAATAAAAAAGGAGTTTCTTGATTTGCAGTGCTACATCATTAGGAGGGTACTGAAAACAACTTCAACGCTGACACTGAGTTGTTCAATTTCCACTTTTGGTGACACTTACCTTTAATTTGGAGTAAAAGAGAAGCAGGAAGATAAGGAAATTTGAGGAAATTTCCTAAGACTATTTTATAAATAACATAACCATCAGTGACTTATTTATATGCGATTTATATGAAGGTATTAAGACATTTTTATCTTTAATATCTAATATTTGTTACCTTGAGGGTAACAATGCACAATCCTCAGTCTATTCACTCATATTGAACAACCCCAAACTATTTTAAAATACAGATGATCCACAGAAGATCCAGTTAAATACACATTACAATGGCTAACTTTTATGCTATAATATTTATACAAGTATAACAATACATTGATAATGGTAATACTCTCTTGTATCTTTATTTAGAAGAAAAAGTACCCTGTATTTTTGTTAGTGGTACTTTGGTTTTAAAGAAAATACTAAGATTGACAAACTAGTAAAATAAGAATAGTTTAAATTTTAGTGCGTGAGGCATAGTTACACAACTTGTGATAGCGTTTCACCCTTCCTTTAAAGTAAAAACATTCCTTCAGTGTATTTTTAATAATGAGACCATGATTTAGCAGTTTTCATCAGGTTTATTGATATTCTTTAACATTCACTATCTCTATAGGAAATGGAAGAAAAAGATAAAAGTCCATCTTTTCACTCAATGAAACACCAAGGTCTGATGCAATAGATATGAAATTGTTCCAATACAGTAACAGGTGAAAATTAAACAAAAATTAAAGAGCATGGTAATTTACAGAAACATGCAGCCTTCACTATTTATCAAATGTGAGGAAATCAAAAACATGAAAATGAAAGCAGAGTTGAGGCAGAAGTAGTGCCAGAGCCATGTTAATGGGAAGGGACCTCAATGTCACCCCCTCCATACCCTCCTTAATTTAAAGAGGTTGGTTCATATCCAATTGAAGATGGGGGATCGTCGTGGCCAGATCAGCTCAGTAAGAATGCTGCTCTCACCCGCTAAGCAACCAAACAGGCAATGATGAGTGAATAAAACAGAATTTACTTGGTGAAAGCCTTTCTCAAATTTTCTAGGTGGAAGATCTCCTCAAACAAATCTACAAAATCAGCAACAGGATTCCAGAAGAGAAAATAGATACGATTGATCTTACCTTAAGTGGTTATTTTAAACTGCCTCTATGATACCATCTTTCCATCTCTTCCCACGCTGTTGTTTATTATCAGTGTTTCGCATACTTCAACATCCAAATACATTCACAAATGTATATCTTGCTTATTACCACTAAAAAGATACCCCCTCTGAGACACACAATGGGTTTGACCCGGCGCAGAGCAACCCTCAGCGTCGCCACTCTTTCAAGCAAGGCATATCGTCTGCTCATTTCTGTACACATCCAAATCTCAATCTCATTTTCCTTGAATATTTTCTCTTCAACCACACAAAATTCATTCCTGCCTCCTACCCAGAAAAGTGCCACGCTTGAATGAAAATAGTAATTATATTTGTACTTCTTATTTCAACCTAGACAAGAAAGAAGAAGAAAGTGGGCTTTTTTCCCAAAAACCACTCTATCTTGTGGCCTCACATTTTAGTTTTATTCATAGGAAGTGCTCACAAGCTCCAGTGTACCACAAACCTTCCCTCCCCACCAGGGGAGAAAAAAACAGGATGAATAGAGTCACCGCATGAGAGTGATTTTTAGAAAAGTACATAACGAAACCTGGGTAGCAATATTTAAATTTTATAGCAGATTCCTCAGGTGAATTTTCCACTGCTGCTGGAAGGGAACAACCTGATGTGTCCGCAATCACCTCAACACAAACTAGGTCACACTACTTTGCTAAAGGACAGTAAGGGAGAGTGTGCAGGAGAGTGAAGATGAAAGAGTCAGAAGTAATTTCACACAGGTACAAAAACATTGACCATTAATAACCTGGAAAATGGCACTAAGAATGGAAGTATAGACTTGCCTTATTTCTTATTTCCCTTGCCTTTATGAAGGCAAGAGAAGGCCACATCCAACGGCTTAAGCTGGCCGACACAGTTGTGCAATTCCTGCATTCCACAGCATTACTAAACCAGAGATAACCTTCCCAGTCTCCATGGTCACACCTTCTACATTCCACGCCTGAAAGTAATCTCCAAGAGCAACCCTTCATAGCAAAGATGTTCAAAGTCAGCCCATATTTTTGATACATTGATGCATTGAAGATTTTTCTACTGAGCCCGCTGACAAATACAAACGTTCAGACAAATGATTCAAACCAAATTTTCTGAAATGCCATGTCTTTTCAAAGGGAAATTACAATTGGAATGGAAAGCATGAGTAGATCAATCCAATCTGTAGTCAGCAAAGGAGCCTGGGTAAAGGGGGAGTGCTTAATTTCTTGATTCTTCAGCTCGGTGGTACTCAATCAGGCGTGATTTTCTCTGATGGGAATCATTGGCAATGTCAGAAGACATTTGTAACTGTCACAAACGGGGGAAAGGGGAAGTGTGCTACTGGCATGTAGTGAGTGGAGGCCAAGGAGGCTGCTAGAGATTCTACAATGCCCAGGACAGACCTCCACAACAAAGAATTATCTGGCCCCAAATGTCAATAGTGCTAAGGTGGAGAAACTTTGCTTTAGCTAAATGCAAGTAAATCATAAGGGGTCCAAGACAACTAAAAGTCTCAGGGTTAATAACTTCCTTGATGTTGCTACACATATTGTATTTCATGCACACTAACATATCAGATGGTAAACATTATTCTGGTTCAATGGCTCTTTTCACTGTCAAGATATCTCGCCTCTTTCTTGGGGTTTTGTTTTGAGATTGGATTTTTTTATTCCCAAATGAAGTTTTGAGTTTCTGTGACTTGAACATACCCACATTTAACACCAGCCAGTTTTTGGAAGACATAAACTTTTGGGTTAGTTTTTTTTTTTTTTTTTTAACATGGTTTTGTGAAGAACAAAAAGAATAGAGAAAATATATTTCTTTATAAAATAAAACTCAGTCAAGTTGAGAAAAGCCATATCTCTAGAAGAAAAGATCAGTTACTGCCCTCCTGAAGAAAAAACAAACACGTGCATGTTTCAAGCAAAGCATTTGATATGTTTCTAAATCATCTACACATCTCTCTCCATATCACCATTGCTCAGGGGATACATTCCATGTTTTTCCCACAGGTCCATATGCAAAGGGTAAATCCATTGCCTTGGCTTCAAAGCTAGCTAAATACACATGGTGGCTGAGGTGACTTGGATAAAAGGTATAGCTAAAGCAGAGAGTGAGGAGTGTTGGAAGAAACCACTTCAACCCACACGCCTGAACTGAATAAGCCAAAGGAAACCAGCACTTCTGATCACAGCCCACTTGGCCAAGATGACTGTCTTCTTAAGGAACTCTCCCGAAGGCTGGCCAGTAACTTGTGATATCTGTAGCCTGGAACTAAAAGCTGATCTAATCCATTCAGATTCCTCTTTGGGAACCTCAACAAAGAGACACCAAAGAAATTCTTCTGTTGGAAATGGGGAAGAAAAAAGTAATCACATGGAATGCAGCTGCCATGTTTATGGCTGAACAGTGGATTAATGGGAAAGTCTTCTGGTATTAATAAATCCTAAAAATAAAACACTTGTCAATCTGACTCAGCTTGAAAGCATCTCTGCTTTGCTACTAAAAAAGTATTTACTATATGTAAAACTGATGAAATCTGACAAAGGTCTTTGGATTGGACCAACGTTAATTTCCTGGTTTTGATACTGTGCTATGGTTATACAAGATGGTACATTGCTGAAAACTGGGTGAAGAACAGCAGAGGACATCTTTGTATTGTTTTTTGCAACTTCCTATAAGTCTATATTTATTTCAAAGTAAAAAGTTTTTTTAAAAAAAGTATAGGCCAAGTGCAGTGGTTCATGCCTATAATCCCAGTGCTTTGGGAGGCTAAGGCAGGAGGATCACTTGAGGCCAGCAGCTTGAGACCAGCCTAGGCAACATAGTGATAGCCCATCTCTACAAAAAATTTAAAAATTAGCCACATGTGGTGGTGTGTGCCTGTAATCCTAGCTACCAGGGAGGCTGAGGTGGGAGAATCACTTAAACCCAAGAGTTCGAGATTTCAGCAAGCTATGATGACGCCACTGCACTCAAGCCTGGGCAACAGAGTGAGCCCCTGTCTCAAAACAATTTTAAAAAAGCAAGTATTAACTAAAACATTTAACTATCTCTGTTAGTTTCCTATGGCTGCCATAACATAGTACCAAAAACTGGGTGGCTTAAAACAACAAAGATTTATTGTGCCACACTTTTTGAGCCATGCTCCCCGTGAAACCTAAAGGGGAATCTTCCTTGCCTCTTCCTAGCTTCTGATGGTTTGTCAGCCAGCAATCTTTGGTGTTCTCTGGCTTGCAGATGCACCACTTTAATCCCTTCTTCACATGGCATTCTTCCTGTGTGTCTGTCTTCACATGGCCATCTTTTTATAAGGACATGGGTCACAGTAGATTAGGGGCCCACTTTACCCCAGTATGACCTCATCTTAACTAATTACATCATCTGCCTATTCCCAAATAAGGTCACATTATGAGGTACTGGGGTTTAAGACTTTAATGTATCTTTTTTGGGGGGAACACAATTTAACCTATAATACTATCACATAAAAAACCCAATATTAGAACCTATTATTTTTCACAATGGAAATCTTGTTTGTTCACCCCTAAAAAATCTTTGATCTCCTGTATGTATCAGCTAGTGTGTTAGGTGCTATGAACACAAAATTAGCAGTATAAAGAATCTGGCTGAGATCATTCATTTTTCTTCTGTAAGTGTCAAAAACCAAGTCTTCTAACAAACTCCTTCAGACAAGCATGGGAAGGAGTCAAATGAAGCATGATGATAACTTCAAACCAATTTGGCTTAGCCCAATTCTGCAGCTGGGGTCACTTTCATGCTCCTATATCCAATTGAAAGTGCTCAGTGTTCTGTATTTGGAAAACCGTCCTATTTAATATACCGGAAGTACATTTCATTTTAGTTTCTAGAGATAAATCCAAACTAGATAGAATTTCTGATGCTTGAAACAGAAATACTTGGAAAGATCTTTGGATTTAAAAATAAAATACATTTGTACTTTCATCTAATCATACAATCAGAAAATTGAATAAAACCTTCAGTGGCCAACAACAACAAACTACTACAATTCAAGCATTCCAAATATGCAGGGTGTTTGAGATCAAAGGCTAATTTCATTTAAAATGCGGGCAATTGATCCAAGAAATGATAATTTAAAATCGAAGCAATAAACTAAGAATAACTAAAGACAGAGTATTTTCATGTCTCAGGAAATGGTAAAACAAAACAACACAAGCACTCTCTAGTAAGTGGAAACTAAACAACAGGCACACATGGGCGCAAAAAGATGTAAAGATCATTGGAATCCAAGAAGAGGGAAGGTTGGTAGGGGTTGGGGGTAAAGACTGCAGGTACAATAAATGCTATTCTGGTGACACCTGACTTAAGCATTATACAAGGCACCCATGCAACAAAAACATTTGTACCCCTTAATATTTTGAAATAAAAAAATTAATTTACAAAATGGATTTACACAGAAACTTTTAGTTCAATAAATATTTGTGAAATTGGGGGAAAAAAAACCAGAATTGTACATCAGTTTTAATGGGAGCAGACTGGGGATCTAAAATGAGAAAGGAATCCAGATTCTGAAGTGCAGGAGCAAAAAACAATCTGCAGCTTTTCCTAACTGTCTCTCGGCAGCTCCACATCGAAGATTCAATATCTGCTGCCTTAGGGAGAGACTAGGGAGATTTTTCTCCCAGAGGAATTAATGAGGGAGGAAAACTTCAACAGGTTCTTGTTCTGTAACCATGGAGATTTTGTCATTAAATTGAATGCAGAGACCATGTGATGGGTCTTGTGAGAACCAGATTCTAGTGCAGCTTTGTCTTTGAAAACCTTATGGAAGTCACTCCCTGATGCTCTTTGCCGTCTATGAGTGAGGGTGATGGTCACGGTGAATGTACCTGTCTCAGAAAGGTGCTGCAAAGATTCCATGGAGTACTATGTATGAAATAAAAGTAATGACCCACCCCCAACACCACCCCCATGCTATTTACTGACTGCTTACCATGTGCCAGGCAAGTGCTAATATGTTAAATAAATGCATTATCTAAATGCTTTTTTTTTTAAAAAAAAGACAATATTTTCAATACAAACTTAATATTCACAGATGTTATTTTTAAGTCATTTTCATATAGTTTATTAAACTGAATGCTTCCTCCTAGAAAGACTTCAAAAATCAAATTTCTTTAATTTTATTCCTTAAATAACAAATATCATCTGACTCACTATATTATGAGAAAACAATTATATATATATATATATTTATATATACATATATATATAAAAAAATAGAATTTTTTACCTAACCAAATTTGAGAGCAACAAAATTACCAGGTCAACTGCCTATTCATGATAGATGTAAAATACAGTCAACTTGGTAAGAAGGAATTAATATTTGTGACCAACTGCCTTAGAAAATTTATATATATTCTATATTTTGAAAGAAAACTATAAAAACTTTTCTTTCCTCTCCTAGACAGATATTTTCCAATAACAAACACTCTCCAACCAACTTATCCCTACCAAGATTCTGATGGGATTTTCATGCCTCCTACAAACCCAGAAATTTTGGGAACTGCTAACTCTAATTACTCATGCCTCTAACATCTGTAAACACATGAATGGCCAAACAGAAGTTTCCTGAATGTACTATAAACAGCATGAATATCCCGGAGATAATGCAGTTTGTTTTTACATTCCAATTGTTAGCTGTCAATTTTTTTTAACTGACTACTATCACCAGCATTGATTTTTAAGGAATTCTAACATTTTGAAAATTATCCATGATTTGTATGTAATTATAAATTATTTCCACAGACACAGCCCACATTATTACTGCTGTCTCCAGTGTCTTGACCCATCGGAATAGCTACATAATGACAGTATGATGTATTTTTCGTACACAAAATCCTGAATTTAAAGCTAGAAATAATCTTGAGGACCATCACTGTCATTTCATGGATAATACTACTGTGGCAAAGAGGAAAACAGCGACTTGTCCAACACCACGCAGCACTTTGGTAAGAAACTTATTACGTAAAGTAAAAGAAAAAATACATAAAGCAAAAGAGCTAGCAGCCCTTAGTATTTTGCAAGTACACTTAGGATCATTGTGCTGGGTGAGGGTAATGCATAGCATGAAGCAGCAGAATCCTAACATCTGGTGAACATCTGGTAGTTTGAGGAGCCATTTGGTCAGCCAGCAAACAAGGTATGCAGGACTAAGCTTCAGGAAGAATGTGACCATAAACAAATGCAACTTGTGGAAGAAATAAGCCAAGAAAGAGGAAATATAAAGTTTGAGGGCACAAAAATCAAAACAAACAAAAAATAAAGAAAATAAAAGCCTCCAGGGCAGAAGGGAAACAGAGAAAGGAACTACAGATATAAGGAGGACATCACTAAAACCACTTTTCTTGAGCATAAAATCCATAACCTAATTTCAACAATAATTGCCAATACAAAAACCTGCCTGTGCCCACATTTTTACATTTCAAAGACAAAGAAATCTAGTTCTGACAATAATTTATTACTTACCAAACCTGCTATTGGTGTGGACAGTCTATTGATCTTCTTAATGACACCAAGTTTAAGCTTATTAATCAAACTGAAAGTAAATAAAGAAATAACATATTCAATTACAAGAATGCCAATACTAGTTCAGTGGTTCTTTTAACATTCAAAAATCACATACATCACTCTTCCATCCCTCACTGTGTTGTTCAGAGCCAACAGCCCAACAGAAAGCAAACCACCAAGAAAACAAGTCAAGAAACAAAGACCAGTGCTGCGCACAATGGTGAGTGGTCCTCCCTCGACCATATAGACACACCTCTATATCCAAAGCCCTGTCCCTTAAATCAGTTTCACACTTATCAAAGAAAGGTAATATTTGGTTCTATTTAAATAGACAGTGTAAGAATCTTTTGATCTTAATTTAGTTCACTAAGCCCTAAGAACACTTTTTTCTACTAATAATTTTCACTGATTTTTTTTTCTCAAACTGATTCTCTTTTTAGAACATAGCTTCAAAACCATATTAATTTGCCACATTTACAAGGTGAAGAATCTGTCTCTAGGATTGTAAATAAATAAATAAATAAAGTAGAGCTCATCCAAATAATCAACTAGTTTTCACTGGTAACTCATTCAAGCCCATGACTGACTGCTTTGTTACTATAACAGAATGACTGGGTGAAAATTAAATTAAATGTACTAAAACTCCAAAAATTAGCTAACAGTTACTTCAGAATCTAATACTAAACAAGTTTATTATGACAGATATTGCAAAGATATCTATTAATACGTCTCCATACTTTAAAACACTAAAAGAGAAACTTGGCTTTGACAACTGCAACTTGGAGTACAATTTTGGTTTTAAACCTGGACTTTATGAATTCTGTATTTTTGTTGTTCACTGACACTGTGTCAGGTCATGTAGAAATTTAATACTACAAAAATGCTTTTCTATTAATACTAGCTTTGTTAATCATTAATCACTGTCAGAAAACAGTATCTAGAAACAATGATCTTTCTATTCAATAATCCGTCCACAGAGGGAAATTCTTTATTCTGTAACAGAGCTCCAAAAAGAAAGCAAATAAAGGAGAAATAAACATTCTTAATCTACTGGTCTCCTCTTCACAATGGGCAACAGAAAAAAATATCTGAAGCTTCTGGAATGTCACTCCCTCAACATTCCAGAGATTAATATATACACTTGAACATGCTAAAAATAAAAAAGACAAAAAGTCTCTATTTAATAACCTCAGAATGTTGTTCAACAGGATTCGAAACTACAAAACAGTGGCTTATGAAGATTTAGTCTGGAGAACAAAAGATGTTTCTCTGTTTTCATAGTTTCTTCACACAAAGATCGTTAGATAACATAGGTCATAAAACCATCCCCTCTACTTTAAGCACTTCCTAGAACTATTACTCTGATTCCTAATTTCTGATTTGTTCACTGAAAGCCATGTAGGAAGGAAGGCTTTCTCCCTTCATGTTCACATTATTTTTCTTTAATCACTAGCTGAGGAGCCAGAAAAGAATTCAGCAGGTTTATAGGAGATAATAATTCTATTATTTTCGGATTAATTCTTCTAGTTGCTCCCTATTAACCAAGTATTTCTGTATGTCTGCTACTGGTGGCATTCTTGCAATACATGCAAGAACTAAAAACTACAGTATTACTTAATAGGAACACAATTCTGGCATAGCGTAAATCAAGAAATTATTTGCAGTTGTTGACCACTAGCTTGGCAATGGCTTTCTTATAGTAACTTGTATTTTCAAATGTAATCTTTCAGTGATATAGAGAACAATATGAGCTGGGACAATATATAAAATACCAGGAAAGCTTGGCACCAGTCATCCTATTAGAGGAAGAGTGTCATAAATTCCTGCTCCACCTATTTGAGTCACTGGTGACTTTGGCCAGGTCATTCAGTTTACCTGTTTATATCACTTACCATTTCTGTATTACAGGTTTAGTAATATGAAGAAGCATTTTTTAAAATATAGTTTCTGGAATGAGTAATAACATAACCTCCTCTCAAATCAGCCAAGGGAAGCCAGGGATATAAGCAAAGGAAATAGCATAGATAAATGATGTCTCCCAGTAACAAGTAAATTGACTCCTCCCTCATCAGAAGGTTCGAAAACTATTACTTAGAAGCGACATATACACAACGGATCAGCATTCCTTCTCCACTCCTAAACCTTCTAGTACATATGCAAACACAGAAACAACCACAAGGAAAAAACAATACTCTGGATAACACACAAACTACCCTCTAAAAAGCTGAGTCACTAGAGAAAAATGTTGTTGTATTTTGTTAATTGTTACAACAGTCATCGGTTTTAAGCATGAGAATGCAGAGAAATGCACATATAGTTTTGGGAAATGTTGAGAATCTAATCAAATTATGAATCGAGTATAATTATTTTCATATACAATTAAAGGAAAAACTTTTAGGATATTTCTTCTAAGGAGAAAAAAATAGGTTTTATAAAATCTAAACTTCCGTGAAATTTAAGTATACCTAAAGGAATAGGGGCATCGTTTTATGTCAAATCCAATACAAGGGCCATCTATGGAAATACTCTCTTTTACAAATAGAACTTCTTTGTATAATAAGTGTCCTTCAATCACACACGTGGAATTCCTAAAGGTAACACTGACTTCAAGTCAGTGGCTCTATTCGAGAATCAGATAGCAGGATAACCTCCCGAATGCCTTCATGCACTAGGATCTAGAATCAGTCAAGGGACCATTTTATCTATTAATACCTGTATCCCCATGTTCCATCCCTCTAACCCTAGATACAATTATACCTCTACTTCCCCAAGCCTTCCCTGAGGCTAGGGCATAAACCTGGTTATGTGTTTGGTTAGCACATCAGAGGCTTGCTCTTGTGCTAAGATTACAACCAGAACAGAAAGCACTTAGTAATTTGACACCTCCCATGGTAGAGCACTCACACAATGAGGCCTGTAACTCCTTTCGTTCTCCCTCAGCTCATCCTTTGCTATGGTCTGAAAAAATTCATATATTGAAATCCCAACCCTGAAAATAATGGTATTTAGGAGGTGGGGCCCTTTGGGGGGTGATTAGTGATAGGTAATGAGGACTGAACCCTCATGAATGGGATTAGGTCCCTTATAAAAGAGGCCACAGAGAGCAGCCTTGCCCCTTCCACCATGTGAGGTTACAGTAAGAAGGTATCTTTCTTGAAGGAAGTAGGCCCTCACCAGATGCCAATCTGCTTACACCTTGACCTTGAACTTCCCAGCCTCCAGAACTGTGAGAAAAAAATTTCTGTTGTTTGTAAGCTACTCAGTTTATGGTATTTTGTTATAGCAGCCCAAACTGACTAAGACATCTCTCTCATTTTCTATTTTCTTTTCCTTTTTCCTCCCCACCCCTGTCTCAAACATATTGTCCACTCCCTCCAAAAGAGGTGAGTTACACAATGACAGATGCTAGAAAGTTGGCTCTGTTCAAAAGCCTTGTCATCAGTGAATGTGACCTAACTTTAAATATAACTCAGAGGTGACACTGAGAAAACTATGCACAAAGCTCAATATGATGTCTAGCTCAACTATAAAAGTTTTAAATGAGAATGAGAATTTGATGCTCTACTGTCTGTTAGTCTCCAGAAACTAGTTCCAAACACCAAATCTTATTTTTCCCTTTATCGGAAAGCTTTTCAGCTGAGGTACAAAATTTATGGACACCTTTGGAGTTCTTATTTCCAAAGATTTTCAAAATGAACAGGAGAGACTGACATTGAAGAGCATATCAATATACTGAACTTTTTAACCTATGAATTATTTTGTCATTCACACACACACATTTCTAATATCCTTCTGTCAACCACATTTTCTAAATATACATTCCCACATTATCAAACTTTTACTATTAGTAACTAATTTTTTTTTTTTTTGAGACAGAGTTTCACTCTGTTCCCCAAGCTAGAGTCCCGTGGCATAATCTTAACTCACTGCAACCTCAAACTCCTGGGCTCAAGCATCCTCTTGCCTCAGCCTTTGGAGTAGCAGGGACTACAGGCATGCAACACCATGACCAGCTAATTTTTTTTTTTTTTTTTTTTTTTTTAGAGACAGGGTCTCACTCTTGCTCAGGCCAGTCTCGAACTCCTGACCTCAGGGGATCCTCCCGCCTTGGCCTCCCAGAGTGCTAGGATTACAGGCGTGAGCCACCGCGCCCAGCCAGCAACTAAATGTTTTCAAAGATATAATAAAGGTATCACATTTTATTTACAAATTAAAGAGCAATGATTTTTATTTTATCCACTATACGGTATTAATGCATTTGCCTACCTTTCTTCTAAACTCGAATTGTGCTCATTAAACATTTGAATGCTTACTAAAGAGAGCACTGTGCTGGGATCAGCAGTACAGTGATAAGCATATGAAAAGGATGCTCCACATCCACAGTGCAGCTGCTAGGGGCAAAGACCATCTCTCATTCCAAACAGCATCCCTAGCACTTAGTGAAGTACCCGGCATTTAGTAGGTGCTTTAAAAGTATTTGCTAAAATCCACTAATTTTTAGTGCAGAAATTTCTCTGTGAATGATTCAAAATCTCCATCTTCTTTATAGAAATAAATTTAGAAAAAACTTACCTTTGATTTTGATCAAATACTAAACGTTGTTTTATCCTCCTACTGACAACACCTCCTCTCTAGTATTTTTTCTGTTGCCAGACAAGTCAGGCCTTAATATTCTCTCCTAACCATCAAAGTTGATCAAGAGAGTAAGCTATCAGATAAATAAATTTGGACTGGTTACCTTAAGTAAATGCCTCACAAAGATTTCTAAATTAATGACTTCTACCTAAAATTCATAAACTATAATATTTTACAATAAAAACCACCTTGAGTGGGTAGGGATCACATTTCCCTGGGTAAAATAATCAGCGTATATAATTTAAAATTTAAAAGTTTAAAAGTATTTATAAATATTTATGATGACTTTATTATTTTCAAAATTTGATAATAAAATTAATGTTTAATTTCTAGAATTCCTGTGGTAGTAATTTTAAATCCTTAATTACCTACCACATACATAAAAAGTTAACAATAAATGCTAAGACGGCAAAGTGTGTGGAACAGTAACACGTCAGCACCAGTGTAATGTATGGTCATCACTTTATTATGACAGGAGTTTCTTTTTAGCCTCACTGTTACATTTGAAGCATCCTGAAGTGAGTCTAGCAAAGCTTGAACAGTTTAATAGCAGATTCTTCTTATTTTGAAAAACCTTAACGATGATAGCACCAATGGGTTTTACTGAGTAGCAGGAAATTTTCCAACATCCCATCAAAAGCAAAGGGCATTTAGACAGAGAACTTACACCCTTCACAACAATTAACTGAATCACAGACCTAATGTAAAACCCAAAACTACAGAACTCCTAGAAGACAACATAGGAAAAAATCTAGATGACCTTGGGTTTAGCAACGACTTTTTAGCTATGACACCAAAGGCACAATCCATGAAAGAAAAGAACTGATAAGCTGAATTTCAGTAAAATTAAAAGTTTCTGTTTTGTGAAAGACACTGTCAAGAGAATGAAAAGATAAGCTGTAGATTGAAAGAAAATATTTGCAAAACACAGACCTTATAAAGGACTGTTATCCATTATATACAAAGAACTCTGAAAACTCAACAATAAGAAAAAATGATTTTTAAAACGGGCCAAAGACCTTAACAGACACCTCACCAAGGAAGATATGTAGGTGGAAGATAAGCATATGAAAAAGATGCTCCACATCATATGTTATCAGGGAGACACAAATTAAAGCAAGAATGAGATACTACTACACACCTACTAGAATGGTCAAAATTGAGAACAGTAAGGATGTGGAACAATAGGAGCTCTCATTCATTGCTGGTGGGAATGCAAAATGGTATAGTCACTTTGAAAGAGAGTTCAACAGTTTCTCTCTAAACATACTAACTAAAACATACTCTTTACCATACAATCCAGCAATCATGCTCCTTGGTATTTATCCAAAGAAACTGAAAACTTATGTTTACATAAATACTTGCACATGGATGTCTATGGCAGTTTTACTTATAATTGCCAGAACTTGGAAGCAACCAAGATGTCCTTCATTAGATGAATGCATAAACTGGGTTACACCCAGACAATGGAATATTAGTCAGTGCTAAAAAGAAATGAGCTATCAAGCCATGAAAAGACATAAAAGAAACCTAAATGCATACTGCTAAGTGAAAAAAGCCAATCTGAAAAGGCTACGTACTGTATGATTCCAACTTTATGACACTCTGAAAAAGGAAAAAAAAAAAAAACTATGGAGACAGTAAAAAGATCAGTGGTTGCCAGGGTTTAGGAGGGAGGGAGAGATGAACAGGCAGACCGTAGAAGATTTTTAGGGTAATGAAACTATTCTGTTTGATACTACAATGGCAGATTCATGTCACTTTACATTTGTCCAGACTCAAAGAATGTAGGATACCAAGAAGGAACCCTAATGTAAACTATGGACTCTGGGTGATAACAATGTGGCGACGTAGGTTCATCAAGGTAACAAATTACCTCTCTGGTGGGCGATGTAGATAATGGGGGAGGCTGTGCATGTGCAGGGGGAGGGGTAACACAGGATCACTGCACCTTCCTCTGAATTTTTCTGTGAACCAAAAATTGCTCTTAAAAAAAAAAGTCTCCGAAACAAAAACAAACAACAACAAAAAGCAAAAGGCATCTAACAGGGAGACTCTGAGTTCCTGTCCTAGTTCTGTCATTTAACTATTAAGTAATATTACTAAATTCCTCTCAATCCCTTTGTATAAATGAGAGTCATATGTGGTTCTCTCTGTGATTTTAAACCTCAAGTTTGAGGTCACAATGTAAAAAAAAAAAAAAAAAATTCTGCAAAACTTGAAATGAGTCTGTAGAGAGTGGCTACCATAACAAAAGTGAATTTTTAAGTTGATGTTTGCCAAGCTGACCTTCAACTCGATATACTGCTTTAAAATAAATGGCATTTTTGCTATATGCAGATATTAAATTACAGGCAAAATGGACTGTGGAAGTTAAAAAGAGGGCACACAGATGCCAACCATAAAATACTGCCATGCAGAGAAAGAAGTTTAAAATTTTTGAATTATCTTTATGAGCTTGAACTCTTGCATCTTTGTTTGCCTACTGCTAGGTCATCAAGTAACATGGAAACTTCAACATTTATATTACTTGAAGTGAAGAAAAACAGTTTTCACTACTTAAATTTCAAAAGGCTGTAATAATGGGTCTGTGTCAATAGATAGTGCTGGCATGCTGGGGCACTGTATGTAAGCAACCATCCTCGGGAAATTCAAAACCAGAAAGAGCCTTACGAAGAAAGCCTTCCCCATTACATGAAAGCCTCTGGGCTCCACCAGAAGCTCTGCTGAGAAGCCCCAGGCGCTAGTGATGTGTGGAAGTCTCCAACTCTAACAAAAAGATAGAGCTCTCTTTGTTGGAGTGACAAGTGCAAAGTTCTCTCTTATCCAATGCCTTAAAACAATCATCTGAGTCTCCTACAGTAAACAGTAGTATTTGTGCAACCAATTCTTCTTCTATTGAATGTATCTTTAACAAAATATTATGGTACTTTTAGGCAGACATCATAGTGGTCACATGGCAGATATAAATAGAGACGGGATCTCTCAAACCAAGAGGTGAACATCTTGCTCCATTCTTTCCAAGCTGCAAGCAAAGGAAAAGAAGACCTGGTGACACAGAGTGAGAAAAGTGTTCTCAACAGTGTAAGCCACGTGTTCAAAAAGGCATAAACTTCTGATGCATGGCTGAATGGGAACAGAGCAAAGATTTGGGACCATCCCAGGGGCAGGAAGTACAGACTAACTTACCAGTGACACACCCAATCAGAGTATCTTGGAACAAATCTTCTTACCTCATAAGAGAAATAAAGAGTGTTTTCATTTGAATATTTCCAAGATTGTCATTATAAGATGAGTAACTGAGAAATGACTAACTAATATCACTAGCTGGATATGCCTAAACCAAATATGTTTAGAGAAGAGAAATAATTTTGCTAGAACCCAGAGCAAAACAAGATTGTGGACATTTATGTAGTGACAAATCTTTTTTTAAAAAAATATATATAGTAAGGCAGTCCTCACGAACATTAAAAAACACTGAAGACAGGAGACAGATTAATGAATACTATTAATAAAATTCATAGAAAATTATAACAAGGAGTTAAAATCACTGTATACATTCTTGTCAATCTTATATTAATTAGAAAAACAAAAAAATCAGATCGTGTTCCCATCTTACTGTTTAGTAAAACCAAGAGAGGTTACATGTCTAAGGTAAACAGGAAAAGAATTACTACAACAGACTTTTACTAAGGGGAAATTCCTTTATCCCTCAACTCACTAGATCCCACAGTTGTGCAAACTAAATGGCACTAAAATGATTAACAAGAAGATACTAACTTCAGTAGTCAATCAGATTAAAAGGCAATGAATGTACTTAACTATCCTGCATTACTCAAATGTACATCTTGTCTGAAACCTCAGAGAAGAGTTTATACCCAATTTAGACTATCTGAAATGGCAGTACACTGCCAGTTGGATGAAAGCTATAATAAGTTCCTCTAACTTTTGACTTTGATATCTCAGAATGCCAGTTCAAAAAGGGAAAAGCACTACTGAAGGATAAAAAACTGCTGAAATTACTAGATGGAATATTAACAAAACTCTTTAAAGGTGATAATGAGGATGCCTGGAGATTTTTTAATAGGTAACAAGTACACCCTCCCTATATTTCAAAAGAAATATGGTTCTGGCAGTGAGCCAAACAGAAGTCAGCCTTTTCCTGTTTAAGGATTCAGATTTTAAAAATATCCTAATCATATTTCAGCTAAAATTTGAGATCACGAATGGATAAAACATGCTCGAAAACAGACAGCTTACTATATTTACCACTAATTTAAAAGTCAGGACTTACAACATTAGACCTCTGAACAGCCGACTTTGTTTCCCTCGTAGGCATTTTATATAACTCAGATGGATGTGGTCGCAAACGGTGGTGCCTGCATAGTCATTTTACACATCAACCAGCTAGGCTTTCTTCAGTTACAGATTTATACTGACTATACTTGGATTTTTTTTTTTTAACACCACAGTTTTTAGATGAATGTGTCTTCGTTAACCAGTGACTATAAACAATGTGATTCATAATTTAGGGAAAGATTTTTTTAATACAGATATTATGTAGTGTTTTGGTGTCTGTCCCACAGTAAACTACAATTGCTGATTACCAGGCCTTAATATTTACTTAAGCTACTTTTGGGAAACATTAATTTAAAAAATACTGGGTACTAAACAGATAGATGAGACTTATATGGTACTAAATAAACCTCAAACTGGTGTTATTCCAATTAGAAAACAATCTATGAATGAGCTTTTGGAAGTTTGTGAATGAAAGTGACATTTTAACCAATGTATCTCTAAACATGCATGCAAATGTTTGTTGTCATTATTAAGGTAGAAACTATATATTTATTCTAACTTCTACTGCATGTGGTCAAAACAGTTTTTCATCAACTCTGAATATTCTCACTGATAATAATATGCTCATCATTTCATTTTGGGCATAGTTTTTGAAAATTACTTCAAATCAATCAGATCCCAGGCTGATGCATAAATTGCATTTTAAATCAAAAATTAGGTGTCACTATCAAATATACATACTGACCTATTTACAGAGGCAATGCCCCCAAAAGTGGGATCCCTGAAATATTTTGAGCAATAGTTCATCACTGGAAATGTATAGCCTGCAAAGTGACTTCCTTGAAAAGATTATCTACTTGGGACATATGCTCTTGTATATCTAAAAATAAAAAGCTCCATGCATCATAGGCACACGTCCTACATAAACCCACCTGAATCCTATCCAGACTTATGAGGCTTAGAATTGACAAAGTTATTTTGCCACAAACCTCTAAATAGCCCATACTCATAGCTAAGGTAGTTTGCAGGTCACATGCCTCTTTCTAACAGGCATTGTTTCCCCTCCATCTTCTGAGCACATTAAAACACATTTAAATTATACAGTTTTTAAATCAAGATAACGTAATTTCCCACTAGTGACCAATTGAGCTGATTAGGTGACCTACTTAAATTAGTTTAAACACTATTCAACAATGATTCTGAATGTGACATTGGAAGAGGACAAGAAAAACCCTTTAAACTTTATTCGTGGCCTTTCTTCATACGTCTGTCCTGGCGTACGTCAGGTGAAACCACAAGAAATTGATACTTCTGTAGGTCATAAAAGGTTGAATACCAGCAACTTCATATGGAACAAATTAATAACATCACTCTAAGACAAAGAAGTTTGAACATCTACCAACAGGGATGATGAGATAAAGACTATTATTTACATGGCCATATTCCTAGCAACAACTTGTATTTATACAAAGTTTGATAGTTTATCAAAACCTTAATATTAATATATTAACATATATTATTAAACTTGCCAACCCCATGAATTAGGCAGATTAGATACCTTGATCTTCACTTTAGAGATGAGAAAATAAGACTCAAATGTTAAGTCACTTGCTCAAATGTACAAAAACATTAAGTCACTTGTTCAAATATCCAAAAGTAATAGAGCAAGGAATCTATCCTAGGCCCTTTGACTCCATATCTTTGCTGCAAACAACTTCCTTCAAAAGGATAATCAAAATCATCTAAGTACTAATACATACACTCTCATTGCTTACAAGTGGACAGATTCCATAAATACCTATGCGGTAAGTGTTTAGATTGAAATAACTAAGTGCTTTCAAAAATGTGGGTAGGTATTCAAGTACATTCTAGGAATTTATTTGCTCACTTCTGCAACCTGCACCCTCACCCAGGATTTCATCCTTATGCCCTGCAGGCCTGCCTGTTCTTTACCTGTAAGGGTCACATACCTGACTACTATGCATCCATTGGGGAATAAAACATTGCACTAAACTACACAGTGTAGGCCTTATACCATCAATCATGGCACCGGCCTATTTTACTTATGGCAAGCAAAGCCTGGGATGTGGCTCTCAGTAATATCTATTAATTCAATTAATGGCCCATAACTCAAATTGATTTTGGTAAGTTAATGACTCCACTTAAAGCTTGAAAGAAAAATTTACCACTCCAATCATCATGATTTATTGATGAAGAAGTTTTATATTAACTTCTAAACAAGGCACTTCCACATATTCGAATATTTAGAGTAAGAGACAGGTGATAAAATGTTATAAGATTCCTCTTTAACCTCTTTAACCTCTTTAACCAATAGAATCTTTCTTGTTTACTAATTAAAAATAATATATATTTCACCACTGCTATCTGTAGATACAGAGACTGATAACCTCTTCTTCCTACTGTCTCACACTGTGGGGTGTCAATTTGCAGGAATCAAATGTCACTTGTGACCAAGAAGACGTATCTGTGACTATGGAGAAAGGGAGGTGAAGACACCTCATAGCATGTGCACACACACGCGCGCGCGCACACACACACACACACACACACCCCTCTGCTTTTGAATTATGATTTAAATGTTTTAAATACTTACTCACACAACAGAACACCATTTTCTAGAGAAGCTCGAAAATCCTTTGTTTCAAAATTCTTCTCTGTAACTGCCTGAAAGACAGATTTGGGTGTTAATTTTCTCTTAAGCAGGGATAACACACAGGTCAAATTCAGTATTAGATTAATTAATATGCATCTAATGTTATATCTGACAGATGTGCATATATAAACTGTTACATCCATAAGCTGTTCTTCATAGAAAATTATGTTACAAAGAGAATTTAACCATTTTGGTATGAACAAATATACACAAAAAAAGCCACAATTAGTGTTTCCTGTAATGTAACCATTTTATTGGATGATAAAAGTTAGAAGCTAAACTAAATTTCCAACATATTTTATGTATTTTTTTAAAAACCTGTAGGTGATCTATTCTACTAAGAGTGAACTAAAAACAATTTAAGATATAAACTTGAAATACCAATTGTACTGAATATACACATTACTAATTTCAATTCCCTCTTTAAATTCCTCAAGTTTCATTATAAAGCTAAATAGCAGAGGGTCCTCTTTAAACTTATTCACGAAATGTCCCTACTTTGTGTAAAGAGCTATCTATTGAAAGATCCTAGAAAGAAGACTATCAAATCCTGACATGCAGAAACAAAAGAGAGAAAGGAGAGATGGTAGATATTTTAAACAGACAACTCTCAACTTAAGGCTATTACATATGAACAGGCCACCTGCAGTTACCACCACCAGTGATCTTAGTGAACCTCTAGAAAAATATCTAGATTCTGTCTCTAGAGGGTAAAGTCATTGGGTTAGGGAAGGGGATTCCACAGAGGAAACAGTAACAGAGAAAATGGAGACTATTGTGGGGAAAAGGTGCTTCAGGAACAACTCCTGGGACTGGGCCCCCATCTGGGTGGGAGGGCAGGGAGCCAACAGTGGTGACATCGGCTGTCATGCAAAGAATAATAAATCATACTTTAAAATGTGCACCCATTCTTATGTTAAGAATTAAGTATTCTGAAAGAAATCACAGAATTTTGAAAGAACTCTTTAGTAGTTCTAATCTAACAATTACTCATTTAGTTTTTCAATAATTTTGACCTTACTCATTAGCAAGTTATTTAAGGTGTGAAACAGTTTACCCAATGAGGCTGTGATTCATAGGACCTAAATAGAGACCACGTGTTTCCCACTTAAGTTATCAAAAGTCAACACAAACAGGAGTGATCACTATGTAGTCAAACAGCCACACCTTGCCTTTTATACAAAATATTTTCCTCCCTCTCGCTCTTCCCTCTTTCCATATTTTCCTAATGCAGTTAAATAAAACCACTGCCACCTGAAATAATCCGAGGAGACATGCATTAGGCGGTAAAACCTGGGGTTTAATCCTGGACTCATGTCACAGGACACACTTCTACGTCAAAACTCAGTCCCCTAATTTTTAAAGGAAAAGAAATACCTGCCCCATCTACTTCACAGAACACAAGTGATATGTGAAAATATCTTGACTCTTCTAGGAAAAAACAGTCCAGCCATCCTGCTGGAAAGAAGGTGAGACTCTCCCTCTGCAGTTGTAATTAGTCCACCCGAGCATGTGAAGGGCGGAGCAGCCTGCCCAGGGCATATTCCTACAAACACCGCTGCCAAACCTGTCTTACCACCTGTAGCCTCTGGAGAAGCCCTTGATAGAAGGCTTTTAAAGGGCAGATTTTGTGGAAGAAAACATCTATCAGGTAAATACGTAGGCAATAAATGCCAAGTTCATAGATTGCAAAAAAAGGCATGCCTTTTCCTATGAAATGTATTAATTTAATAAACAAATGGAAACCATCTTTATACACTTTACTGTTTTGTTTATGGCTTTATTTTAATCCTCCTGCTGGATAAGATTTCCCACCAATAGAAGCAACAACCTTCCCCAAAGCTCCATCGCTCGGTTGCGATTCTGACCACATAATCCACAAGACTTAAATCCCAAACATTCTGGGAATCTCTCAAAGACCACTTCATACCAAACTGGTTAGCAGCAAAACACCCACAAATGCAAGTCAGCAGGCACTCGTCCCCTTTAGATTCTTCAGTTCCTTTTAAGCATCCATTTAAAAGGCGTCTAGAATCCCAAAAGCACACGCTACCATATTTTGTGCAAATCACAGTGCAAAAACACAGTGCCTGTTTGAGCTTGTTTTAAAAGGGAGTGAGGGGTGTCTGCCGACAAAAACTAGGCCATAAGCTTCAACTGGGCTCACAGCTGATTCCAAATTAAGTTACTTACTAATTGACAGATCAGCTACTAGCTCATAATATTAAAGATACACATCATTATCATGCCAATCATTTCAACATCAGTAATGCAAAAAAAAAAAAATTCCAACATTTAACATTAGAAGCCACTGTGGTACACAGAAATCACACCATGAAGCTCTTCACAAGATATGGGTCTGCTTTAATTGTCCACTCATGGAGATAAGTGAGTGTTCACATACTCTGACCTCTGACCTTATAATGAGAAAGCCCACACAGGCACTGTTTCCACAGAGAGAAGCCCCAGGCTGGTACACATTGAGAAGCTGGACACTTTTTAGTTACTCTCTAAAGCTGTCAATAAATTAAAACCACCCCTATCTGCTCTCTTTCATTAAACTTCATTTTTGAAACAACGATTATATGATCCCCAGGACTCCACAAAACAGTTCTGATTTTCATAATGAATTTCATGAGATGTCTGTATCGTTATTTATGACACAGTAATGTTGACAGATCTCAATGGTCACACATGCCAAAGATGTATAAACGCAAGGATTATGGCTCTCTGTAAACACGTTAGGTAAAAACTGAACATAATTTTAAATAGAACAAATGCCTATCTCCTATTCTTTCCTGTTCCAGAGTAAAATTATTGGATAGGTCATTTATGATATTAGAGAAGCCAAAAGGTTGGGTTCTGCCCTTTCTAAACTACCGTCATAGTGTGAGCCCCATCTACCCAAAAAAAAACAAGTTGGAGTCAGAGAGGCTGAGATGGGAGTACCAGATGGCTTGGGTAATGAAGATTTAGTCTCCTAACTTCTCCAGGCCTCAGTTTGCTCAGCTATAAAACAGGAACCCAGATTATGACAGCCAACACTTTGGGTCTGAATCCTCACAGCAGTCCTATGTATTAGGAACTGTAACCCTCAGTCTACGCATGAGGAAACTGAGTTACAATCAGGCTACTCAAGTTGAGACTGACATCAGTACACAGTTCCCTAGATAACAGGGCACTGAGCACCAAATGACAGTGTCTGTGAAAGCACTCTGTGAACTCTCAAAGGTAATTAGGGACCTACCCCGTGTCCCCAGGCATCCCAGGCTACATTGCATACTCCCAAGGGCAGGACTGTCTTAGCCAACTTCCCACTGGCTGAAATACAGCTTACACATACACATCACTTAAGTTTTATCCTTCCTACAAATAATTGCCATTGATTTACAGGAATAAAAGACACAAAAAGACAAAATTGATGGTTAAATTCCAGGTGTGTGTTAAAGGGACGAGGGAATTAGTTGTGGCTTGGAGAAGGAACCTGCCTCAGTTCCTGAAATCACTTTATTAAAGTAGCCTTCTCCTGCATAGGACAGAACCCATCCTACTTTTGTTAATAGCTCCAGAATAAAAATGTACAAGAGTCTATGGAAACATGTCATCTAGTGATATACACCTTTTTGAAGGGGAATATTGCTGGATGAAACCTTCAAAGTTGAAAGCTTATCACCACTAGTGGTTTGCTACAAGAAAGTCTTTCCAGACTAAAGATATGTTAGAATTTAACTTTCCATTTAAATAATCTGTCTTAATTTTAACTAAGATATAAAAAAGCATTCATTTATTCATTCAAAATTCATTTAATGGCAATCTGTTATCTACAAACTTGGCATGGTTCATGGCACTAGGAATATAGAAAGTAAGATGAAGCAATTCTTTGAAATTCCTCTCTAAAAGTCTAACCCTGTTTTGAAATTTGTAGTCAAAATGGCATATGTGGTTAACCCTCTGAATTACAGCATGTTCTTGGTTGACTTATATTGTACATTCAGCAAATAACATTCCTTTAAGGGACATAATTCTCAAGTTACTAGCCTCTGCTAAGATTTGGCATTGTACTACATAATATTCTGGAGTATGCTAGGACTATTTTTGCCAGTACTAATATCATTTGATAGCAAAACCAAAGCCAACCAAAGTCTTCCAAGACAGTGGTAATCAGAATTGCACAGATCACTGAACTCTAAATGGAATCCAAGAGTTTCATAACGGTCACAAGGCTATACATTTTTCCTGCCCCGCTGACACCTGAAAACCTTCATCTCAGAGCGGCTAGTGTAAGTTACACCTCCCACGTTACCTTCTCTAGGGAAAAGCCAACAAGTCTCCACACAGCCAGGAGGGAAGAGGGGGGAAACCGACAGCAAAGCGCAAAGATCCAGGTTGTGCCTAGATCATTAAAAGCCAACTGTTGAACACCAAAAATTTTCACTCAATCATCTTTAGTCCAAATGTCAGCTACACTCACATTTTGAGGGCAAAAAGACCTAGAACAAGTTTAACCATAATTTCTAGTCTAGAAGAAGCAACCCACTTCCCTATAACAGAACCAAATTTTCGCTTAGTTTCAAATTATTTTTGCTTAACCACAATTTTTAACAAGCCAAAAATGAAATACGACTCAAGAAAACTAAACAAAACTAAGAAAAGAAAGGCAAATTGGCTACAGGACTAACAATTTATGTGCGAGGTTTCATCAATACATCAAAATCCAAGAAACCTGAGCCCTATTAACAGCCGGTTAAGTTCACTGCAAACATCACATACAAAAAATGCGCTCATTTTACAGCTATACTTTGTTCTGTTAACAATGACAAAAACTACTTCTAAAGAGCACATTACATTTTGTCTATAAGTGTAGGTTAATACTTCACTTTATGTTGTTGCAGACAATACGGAAAATACCCCAAGGGAAAAAGGTCTAGCAAAAACCTAGTCTTAAATTATTTTTTTCTAGATCAAAGAGTTTTTAAATAACTAGAACACAAGGGACAAGAAGATGTGAACATCCATTATCAGGATATTTTAAGTATAGTTCAAATGCTTAATATAATCATGGGTTCCCAAGAGTAAAAAGATGCTGTTGGTTTTTGCAGAAATGTCACACACATATTAGCAGGTCTCAACAATTACCTGCTTACCTCCCTATGAATTACTATGAGAGACACTGCTGTGGGAAACATTCATTTGGGAAATAGTGTGTCTGTATTTCAGAGTCACTACTTATTTTATACGAACATCAAATTGACAGTTACACCTTTGTTACCTATGATATACTTTATTATCCAGTGCAAGTTTGATTTAAGGAATGGAGCTGAGATGCCCGTTTCACAGGAATTTCTACAATGGTTCTTGATGGATTCCTACTGCAAGCCAACAACAGTGTAGTCCTTCCGGTACCCATTTGTCAACCTTCCAACTCAACAATGAACTTCTAGGAAGCAAAGAGACAGCTCCAATTCTATTCCTAGTACTTAAGTGAAATATAACATATCCCCACATAAAAACCTGTATTTGAATGTTTATAAGAGCATTACTCATATTAGTGAAAAGGTGGAAAAAACCCAAATGTCCTTCAACTGATAAATAAATATGGTGTAACTACACAATGGAATATTATTCAGCAATAAGAAGAATGAAGTACAGTGGTTTCCCCTTATCCATGGTTTCACTTTCTGCAGTTTCAGTTACCCCAGGTCAACTTCTGTCCAAAAATATTAAATGGAAAATTCCAGAAATAAACAATTCGTAAGTTTTAATTGCACACCATTCTGAGCACTGTGATGAAATATCAAGCTGTCCTGCCCTAGCCCACCCAGGATGTGAACCGTCCCTTTGTCCATCAAATCCATGGTGTATGTATTGTCTGCTCACGAGTCACTTAGTAGCCATCTCAGTGATCGGACTGACTGTCCAGGTACGACAGTGCTTGTGTGCAAGTCTCCTTTTACTTAATAATGACAGCAAAGCACGGGAGTAGTGATGCTGGCAATTCAGATGTGCCAAAGAGAAGCCAACAAGTGCCTCCTTTAAGTGAAAAAGTTAACATTCTCAACTGAAGAAAAGAAAAAAAAAAGTCAGATGCTGAGGTTGATAAGATCTACGGTAAGAACAAACCTTCTATCCAGGAAATTGTGAAGAAAAAACAGTAATTCATGCTAGTTT
>NW_012142301.1:171772-173782 GCF_000956105.1 Propithecus coquereli
ACAAAGAAGGTCATTGTAGAATGATAAAAGGATCAATCAAACAAGAAAATTAGCTAGATTAACTAGCTAGATTAACCAAGCCAAAAAAAAAAAAAAAAAGTACAGGATTCAAATAACTTAATCAGAAATGAAAAAGGAAACATTAAAACTGATACCATAGACATACAAAATCTCATTTGAGATTACTATGGATACCTCTCTGCACACAAACTAGAAAATCTAGAGGAAATGGATAAATTCCTGGAAACATATAACTCCCTAAGCTTGAATCAGGAAGAAATAGAAATCCTGAATAGACCAATAACAAGTAGTGAGATTGAATCAGCAACAAAAAGTCTCCAAACAAAAAAAAAGCCCAGGACCAGACAGATTCACAGCCAAATTCTACCAGAAATTCAAAGAACTAATACCAATCCTCCTCAAACTGTTCCAAAAGATTGAGGAGGGAATCCTCTCTATCTTATTCTACAAACTCAGTATTATACTGATGCCAGAGCCAGGAAAGGACACAACAAAAAAGAAAACTACAGACCAGTATCTCTGATGAACACAGATGCAAAAAAACTCAACAAAATACTGGCAAACCAAATCAAACAGCACATCAAAAAAATAATCCATCATGATCAATTGGGTTTCATCTTAGGGATGCAAGGATGGTTCAACACAAGCAAGTCAAATGTGATTCCACACATAAATAGAATTAAAAACAAAAACTATATGATCATTTTAATACATGCAGAAAAAGCATTTGATAAAATCCAGCATCCTTCATTATAAAAACCCTCAACAAACTAGGTATAGAAGGAACATACCTCAACTAATAAAAGCCACATATAACAAACCCACAGTCAACATCATACTGAATGGGGAAAAGTTGAAAGCATTCCCCTTAAGAACAGGAACAAGACAAGGATGCCTACTTTCACCACCTCTATTCAACATAGTATTGGAGGTTCTATAATATAATAGCTATAGCAATCAGGCAAAAGAAAGAAATAAAGAGTATCCAAATTGGAAAAGAAGTCAAGCTATTTCTGTTTGTCCATGATATGACCTTATACCTAGAAAACCCTAAAGACTCCTTCAAAAGACTCACAGATTTGATAAATGAATTCAGTAAAGTCTCAGTTTACAAAATCGATGTACTCAAATCAATAGTACTGCTGTACACCAATAACAATCAAGCTGACAACCAAACCCAGAACTCATTCCCATTTACAAAAGCAGCAAAAAAAATGATTAAATAAATAAAATACCTAGGAATAAAGTTAACCAAGGAGATGAAAGATCTCTACAAAGAGAACTACAAAACACTGATAATAAATTGTTTGCAGAAGGGACTATTTGGGAAAAAGAAAAAACACTGATGAAAGAAATCATAGATGACACAAATGGAAAAATATCCAATGCTCATGGATTAAAAGAATCAACATTGTGAAAATGACTATATTGCCCAAAGCGATCTGCAGATTCGGTGAAATTCCTATCAAAGTTCCAATATCATTTTTCACAGAATTAACAAAACCCTAAAATTCACATGTAACCACAAAGGAGCCTGAATAGCCAAAGCAATTCTAAGCAAAAAGAACAAATCCAGAGGCATCATATTACCCAACTTCAAATTACACTACAAGACAATTGTAACCAAAACAGCGAGGCAGTGTTATAAAAGTAGACACACAGATCAATGGAACAGAATAGAGAACCCAGAAACAAAGCCAAATATCTACAGCTAACTGATCTTTGACAAAGCACACAAAAATATACACTGAAAGGACATTCTATTCAATAAATGGTGCCGGGAAAATTGGATAGCTATATGAAAAAGAATAAAACTGGATCCCTATCTCTCACCATATACAAAAATTAACTAAAGATAAATCACAGACTTAAATGTAAGATTTAAACAATAAAAATGCTGAAAGAAAACCCAGAAAAAACCCTTCTGGACATTGGCCTAGGCAAATAATTCATGGCTAAGAACCCAAAAGCAAATGCAACAAAAACAAA
>NW_012142301.1:174647-184274 GCF_000956105.1 Propithecus coquereli
AAAAAAAAAAAAAGGGAAAAGGCACAGAAACCAAACCAGGAATGGAAAGGCGGACGCTCCGGATCTCGCAGACATTAGGAAGAAGGTACGAGAGGGCTATGACGGTGCCACTGCACTCCAGTACAGGTGACAGAGCAAGACCCTTTCTCAAAAAAAAAAAAAAAAAAAAAAAAAAGATGGAAAAGGCATTAAATTTGTGTGCAGAAGACACGAACAGAAGTGTGTTCAAAATGACAGCAATTGGGTTTGGTACTATCCAAGGTTTGAGGCACACAGTGGGGTTCTTGGAACGTATCCCCCAAGATTGGGTAGGGGGGCACTACGGTACTGATACATGCTGCAACACAAATGAACCTTGAAAACATTAGGCTAAGTGAAAGAAGTCAGACACGAAAGATCACGTAACGTATAACTACATTTATGTGAAGTGCCCAGAATAGGCAAATCCATAGAAACAAAAAGCAGATTAGTGTTTGTCTGGAGTTAAGGGAAGGAGAGAATGGGGAGTGACTGCTCACTAGAGGGTTTGTTTTGGAGTAATAAAATGCTTTGAAATTAGGCCAGGCATGGTGGCTGGCGCCTATAATCCTAGCCCTTTGGGAGGCCAAGGCAGGTGGATTGCTTGAGGCCAGGAGTTTGAGACTAGCCTGAGCAAAGCAAGACCTGGTCTCTACAAAAAAAAATAGAAAAATTAGGTGGACATGGTGATGTGCACACCTGTAGTCCCACCTACTCAGGAGGTTGAGGCAGGAGGATCACTTGATCCCAGGAGTTTGAGGTTGCAGTGAGCTATGATGATGCCACTGCACTCTAGCCCAGATGACAGAGCAAGACCCTGTCTCACCAAAAAAAAAAAAAAAATAGCTTTGAAATTAGGGGTGATGGTTGGACAATTCTGTGACTATACTAAAAACCAATGAATTTTACACTTTAAAAGAGTATATTGTATGCTATGTGAATTATATATCAATAAATCTGTTTTCTAAAAAATTCATTGAACTCTACACTTAAAAATTTGTGCATTGTATTCAAATTTAATAAAGATGACTTTTTAAAAAATAGTTAGAAACGCCTTTTACACCATCTCCATACCCCATGCATGAAAGCAGTTAAATGTAAGTTAAGCTATTTAAGCAATTCCTGTACTCTAAATTCCTGTACCCCACCCCCAAATAAAAAATTTACATATATTTTTACAGGAATAGGCCTTAATTTGCAAAATGAATTCTCAGCCCTGCTACCTCACACGCAGAAATATTTTCATATTAAAGTATGATCGTATTTCCTACTTTCATATATTTGCATCTATTGTTCTGTTTTTATGTACGTCATCTTTTCCACGGGACTAGGTTTTCTCAAGTGCATTTACTGCCTGTTTTCATAAGTCACTTTAATTATAGGGTCAGAAAGCAGAGAACACACATAATAAATAGGCCCATAGCAAAGGCCATTATAGAAGTCCCCATGAACTCCCTACTGTGAGTTCATTACACTCCCAGCAACAGAACTGTGAAGAAATTTTTCTTCAAACAACTTGCATGAACAAAGTTTCCCCTAGATTCTTTCTAGGGTCTTAGCAGATCTCAACAAAGTTTCCAGCTTATTTATCTCAAAAGTAGATATGCTGGCCGGGCGCGGTGGCTCACGCCTGTAATCCTAGCTCTCTGGGAGGCCGAGGCGGGTGGATTGTTTGAGCTCAGGAGTTCGAGACATGCCTGAGCAAGAGCAAGACCCCGTCTCTACTAAAATTAGAAAGAAATTAATTGGACAACTAAAAATACATAGAAAAAATTAGCCGGGCATGGTGGCGCATGCCTGTAGTCCCAGCTACTCGGGAGGCTGAGGCAGGAGGATCACTTGAGCCCGGGAGTTTGAGGTTGCTGTGAGCTAGGCTGACGCCACGGCACTCTAGCCCGGGCAATGCAGTGAGACTCTATCTCAAAAAAAAAAAAAAAAAAGTAGATATGCTGATGCCTCTACAAAGCATCTAATTATTAATTTATCCTTGACCAATTATCCTTGACCAAGTAATAATTGCACTTCTATTTATTGGAATCATCTGCTTAAACATTACAAAATTTGAAGCACAGAGAATAATTTTTTTAAACATTATCTTGGTACACTGAGACATATATAAGACCAACATGCACATTCCCTTCCAGGATAACGAAGGAAAGGAAGACTCTGCTCATGCAGATGAACGTGTTTGTTTTTCCCAAAAATTGTTGGCCTTGAGAACTGGCCTTCAGAAAGTTGGCTTGACCTCACTCCACAGTGTTGACAGCTCTCTCTGCCCACGATGCACCATCTTGTCACGTCTACCCACATCTCCCTTAGAATCCAATCTCCTTAAGGAGAGATCACAGCCCACAGGCTGATTCCAACCTGGAGACATGTTTTCATTGGCCCATGCAGTATGCTGAAGTTGGGAAATAGCAAGCAAAGATGTGGACTGCTAGCTTCTCTTTGCAAAAGAAACGATCTGGCAATGCTGGGCATGCCTTACCTCATAGCCATCACTGGCTGCCCCTGAGTTAGTGACTGGCTGTGCTGGAGAGAACACACACTGGGGACAGCGGTGGTCCCCAGGCTTCCCCTCAGCTTATGCCCACCCTGCGTCACTCATGCACACGACCCGTCTGGTCTGGCAGGCACGCCAGTTTGAAAGTGCGTGGGCTTTCTTCTTTGCATCCTCAAGGCCTAGCATGACGCCTGCCCTGTAGAAAGTACTCCCTTGTCAATTCAGAATTTAGTACGGAGCTTGTTAAAAAAAAAAAAAAAAATTCTGGTCCCAGGCCTTTCTCTAAGAAATCCTGATTCAAACGGCCTGGGTTGACACCTGAAGTCCTCCTTTTCCGGACTGTCCTTACTGAGTCTTACTGAGAATGGGCTCAGAGAAACACTGTTTTTAGTAGAAAGAACTTGACAGACCTGCTATTAAGTCCTGACTCCACGATTTTGAACAGGTATCTAGGGTTCCTATGAGACTTGATTTCCCTATAATAAAAAGAATTTGTACTAAAGCATCACCTCGTCTCCTCACAGCTCTAAATGCGTTGGTTCTTTGTCAGAGTCTGACAATACCAATTGTGAAATCAGTATCTGTTCTCTGCTGCCACCTGCTGGCAAGTTTTTGGTACTGCAGAAGTCTCAACAGCCTTGGGACCACTGTCCTACCCTATTTTTAGGTACATAAAAACTACAACAAACACAGCTCATTTCAAAGTTAAAAACATAAAATCAAGTTATATTGGGCAAAAAGGAAAAATATTTTTATATAACACCACTAGTCTGTCGCCTTTATTAAATCTACAAGAGCTTCTGACATGTTCCTACACAAAACTGGTTTTGGATCCCTAAAATCGATTGAGACTTTTCATGAAAAGATTTGCACATTAAAGTATATAACCTGTTTAACTGTAAATTTGAGACCCACAACATGGAACAACTTTCTACAATTTAAAAAATATTCCAAAATGGAATGATGTGCATTTTTGGAAAAAGCAAATTCCTAACACAGCAAATGTTCAGAAGCCAAACATAGGTCATTGCCCTTGATTGAGCGAGACGCCAAGACTCCTCTCAATCCTCTGGAGGATTTCTCTCCCACCATAGGGCACTGGGGGCTCATGACGCTGGGTTCTCTGAGGCTTATGAGTTTCGGTTATACGTGGATTCTGCTAAGCCTAAATTACAGTTCGGAGGGAGTTAATATGGACAGAAAACAAGCCATAACAAATGGAAGATCCTGGCCTGAATGCTTAGGGGAAACAGAGAGGGACCGGGGCAGGGAGCAGCGTGTGGGCGGCGGGAGGGCATGCGTTAATCTGGAGACATCTCAGGACGATTACTTCACCCTCCTCGAAACTGTGAAGCTCGACCTCCCCACCACTCCCTCCTTCAAAGTCTTCCTGAGTTCACCTGCTAGGAGCTCTTCTTCCCACCTTAGAAACTTTTTTCCTTCAAGTACAAACTGCAAGCAGGTATTCCCAAACCTTCAGCTCTGGTCCCTCCCCCAAGGCTGTCCTCCAGCCTCCCATGGCCTGCTCTCGGTGGAGCACTTGGCACTGCGCACCCTTACTTACCTCGCCTCGAACGCAGCAGGTAAACGGACCTCCCCTCTCCCCCGAGACTGAACCACCACACCTCACTTCGCTAGTCAAATCATGATACCAACATTCTCCCACCTGCCCAGACTCAAAACATCAGCATGTCAGAATGAACCTTGCCCGTCCCCCCAAATCCGTGTAATTCACAGTCCCAGGACTTCTCTTCTGGCAGATGCAGCCCTCCAGATCCTCCTCCTGCCCGCTCGGCCTCACTCCTCTGCTTCTCTGCTGACGCGCACTTCAATGCCTGCCTATCATTCCTCAAAAAACAACAGTCTTTCTCACAAAAACAACTGTTCAAAACCTTCCAAAGGTCCACTGGGCCTGCAGAGTCAGGCCTCCCTACCTACCTTCAGGCCTTTAGCTCTTGACACTCACACCTGAATCCTTGATGCCACCTGAACACAAGAACCCGGGAACCTCAATACCCTCATTCCTCCATCTTAATGACTCCAGTTACATCTCTCCACTGCCGTCCCCAAACAGTACTCTCCTAAAAGGAGTCCCTTTCCCTCCACATCTTCTGTGGCGCTGATTTTGTAAGCCACTAAGTCAGCAGTCACACCATGCTGCCTTACGTCATCATCATTTGCTCATCTTCTCTTTTGTCCTAGACCGAAACTTTACTGAGGTCAGGAAACCTCATAACGGTTTTGCACATCTTTTCCTGCCTCCCACCACTGTATAACATGCCCAACAATAAGTGTTTGTGATTAGTTTTTTTTAAATCTTAAGTTCTTCTAAAAGCAAAATGGTTAAAAGAGAAACTGCTGCTCAAGGGATAGAGAGAAGCTTTAATTCAGGTTCAGAGACTAAAGAGAACGATTCAGGAAAAAGATTTTGACCCTGTGAAAAGGTAGGAGCAATGAAAGGGAGCAAGATGGGGGAGCTGCCTGCCACCCACGGACGGCAGCCATGAGGAGGAGGAGGAGGTGGGGAAGCAAACAGCCTCCTATGGTCCCCGGCCACATTCAGAGACAAGAGTGCCAGATCACACAGATGGTACCTGCACTGCGGAAAAACACTCTGAGCTTCTGGCAGGAAATAAAAGACCTAACAAATGCCTTGAGGGAGAGGAAAAGGACTAAAACCACTAAAACCAGTGTGAACTAATATTTCCCGCCCCCCAACAGAGAATAATGACAATTATCCTGCATCCTGGAACAGAGGATGGAGTCAGAAGATGGAAAAGCTGTAGGAAAAGGGGAACAGATTCAGTGAAGGTGGGGAGGAGAGCTGTGAGTGCCACATGAAATAATTATCACCCCGGCCCGAAGCAGAGCCAGATGGCAGCCACAGACAATGGAGACCCACACGGGCGACATGAAATTTTGATGAATTCCTTAATGGCTGTACAATGAAAGCCCATATTCCAGAAACAGGCTAATAATAGAACAAATGTCAGTGCTACACAAAAGGACTTAAAATTGCCTTCATTATTTACTCATCTGTATTTGTACATTTCTCAAAATGTGGCTGTTTAATAAGTGCTTTCACAGATGAAAATGAGGATAGATTATATTATGAATACTAATGTTACTTTTTTAAACACTAAGCTGGTATCTCAGGACACTGTATTTCCAAAAAGGCCAGATAATATACCTCACTCATGTACTTGACCCAAAATTACAGCTACAGTTAGTAAGCGAGACCCATACATGGCACTCCCCAGCACTTCAACATGAGAAGTTGAGCAAAGTTACAGCTTCTATAACATCCTCTTAATGCTCAAAACGAGCAGACTAATTTACACAGGGGTATGCACAGTGCCTTATGAACTCTAGATTAGCTAAGCCAAACAAGAGGCTTCTGAATTGCATCACATTTACATAAAAGCCTTCTTTTACCATCCAAAGTCAAAATAAGACTGCAGATCACCAGCATTAGCTCCTTCTATAAAAAGCCTTGATGAAATAAATTAACTCTCCTAAAGAGAGATTACTCTCCAGGAAGATAATGGTTGAGAAGGCACAGCCATTTGATGACTGGTATGAAGTGAACCTCCAGGTTGAAAGAACTAAAAACTTGCCAAGATAACCCCAAAGACACATGAGTAGTAGTAAACATGCACACAGCATCCTTAAGTAACTAGAAAAGAATTTAGGGAATTGTAGCACTCCTGCAGGCCATGTGTAAATAAATAACCTCTTAAGTAAAAGACACTGAATGGACTAACAAACTGAAACTAGCTGGTGCCTGTTGGCTTGTTACCCACTCCACAGAGCTACCAGCGTCTGCGATCTGGAGTTAGTGCAGACCAGGAACCCTGGAGCAGAATGTCAACAGTTGGGTTTTCCCAGGTAGATGGGAGAGGACACTACAGCAAGTTTGAAGATGTCACCACAAAAGTGGCTGAGTAGTAGCCTGTGCACACCACACTAAGCAGGGGAAGGAAGTGAAGACAGAAGTCTGTTAACAAGCAAGAATGTAGAGAAGTTTTGATGAAGTGGGTTGCAGCAGCAAGGTGAAATGTTAGGCAAGGCGCAGAGTAAGATGCTGGGATTTAACAATACAAAAGCGAAGCCTCTGCAGGAAGTAACTAAATCCAGCGTCAGGACATCGAAGAAAGTGGCTGGAGTAGAAGTGGAAGTCATGGAACTGGGAGGCCAAGGGCTTGGTAGGACCCCAGTCTACACTGGATGCCCCCAGGACGACGGCAGGGTGAGAGGGTGGGAAGGAAGCGGCCTGGCACCCAGTCTTCACTGAGTCGAGTACATGAGAGGTGGGTATCATAATGAGGGGGAGGGATGTTGGGTCGATTAACCAGTGGGATAAGCAGATATTTCTATGTCAACACTTCAGGCTAATTATCTGGAAGTGGCCACTTTTTTCAGTGCTGAGGTACGTAGGATGTGGAGAAAACAGCAAACTCCACTGAGAACACTACAGGAAAAACAGAGGACTGGGTTTCCTCTTAGGGAAAAGAGATAAAAGAAAGGCTTGAGAGAGAGGTGAACGCTGGCATGTTCATCGCAGAACGGTTGTTCCAGAGGCGGGAGAGAAAGGGCTGTGAGGGAGCACCGAAGGGCGCCCGGAAGCCCAAGTGCTGAGCGGTGTGACCAAAACTACACGTCCTGCGTGGTCACTGGGGCTGACGTGAGTTAGCCGGCTGCAGGGATGGCCGCAACATGATATCAAACGTTTCCGTGTTGTATTTAACAGTAAACAACTTGTGACGCTAAGTCTGGCCAAGACCATCCAAATCCTGCATGTCGTCTTATCATAGAGCAGTCTGCATTTGGAGACGCAACTGAGCAAACATTCTCTACTCGACACACACCCAGATTGATGGCATGAATAATACTTCAAACATTAGGTCACTGATCTATCAACAGTGAGATATTTTGGCTATATTCACATTACCTGAAGCAAAACTAATTTTTTTTAAGCTTTGTAAAAAGCCCTTCTCTCAGTCACAGTTTGGCTTGGAGAAAATCTTCCAGTTTTGCTTAAAGAGTACACCCTAAAGGGACTTACCAAAACTCTTCATTTAGTAAAATTAAATCTCATGTTTTAACTATAATTAATGCATAAATATTATATCAACTATAGACAATCCCTTCACTGAAAACTTCCTTAAAACATTATCAGAAAAGCAGCTGTAGTTATTATTCAGCCAACAGAAACTATTGTTCATCCATCCAACAAGTTTCTGTATGCATTTGCTCAGTACTATGCTAAAAGTAAAATGAGTGACAAAATAACTGGTAAACCTAATATTATTGAAAACCACATCTTAAACTAGGGGTGAGCAAAGTAGGGCCTGTGGGCCAAACCTGCTTTTATAAATAGTTTTACTGGAACACAGCTTCCAATCATTTACGATGAGATTTCTCACTACAGTGGGCAGAGAGAGCTGAGTAGTCCTGAAAGAGACTCGTGGCCCATAAATCCTAAAATATTAACCATCTTGTCCCTTACAAAACAAGTTTACCAAATGCTGTAATTGACAGATAATTAAGTGCTTTCAATTATTCATTCAAATACCTTAGTGCCAAAACTAGTACTCAGATGCAAATATACGTAAAACACAGCATGCTCTGGAGGATCTTTCAAGTATATGACAAAACACAAAATAAAATATGGGCTTAAACTCCTGGTGACAATTTAAGAGAGCCTGCCAGAAAGCCCAATGTACGCAGATCAAACCAGAGAAGACCTCCCAGCCTGAACCAAATTTCCTCAGAAGGGGCAGCTCAGCACTTCCCTGGCCCTTTAGTGGGACAGGGTTTCTCTGACACACAGCAGCCAAAGCGAGAGGGGTAAGGATGCTCTACATTGGAAAAATGGAGTATGTTCACAATTGCTGTATCATGAAAAACAGCTACAGTTCACGGAAATCTCAACAGGCTAGAAATCCTACCCAGGACCTAAGCATTTAGTCCTGTGCCCAGGATTAGAAGTGAAGGTCTAGCCCAGAGCCTGCAGACTTCTGGTTGTGCAGCCAGGCAGAAGAAGGGTACCTTTCTAGAGCCACCCTCTTGCAGACATGAGCCTTAAGAAATGACATGGCGTGTGCTGCTTCTTCCTGGCCTAAATGAAGTGATGCTCTGTTGAATTCTGAAGATGAAGACTTAACTTATAGGAAGATAAAGATCAGATAGTTAGAAAAGCAAATCTCAGATTTCTCTACAAATAGACCAAAAACTGAAAGAAGACACAAATGTCAATGCATATAAAGAGTGCTCTTGTGGAATCTCCATAACTATGTGGAACAAATTTCAAGAATTGCATAAAAAACATTCCAAACATAAAACCTCAACCTCAAGATCGTAGGGAAAAAAGAAAATACTAGAAAAGAAAAATTGAAGAATGAAGAGGCAGCTCAATAGGGAACAATATTTAAATAAAGCCCAGGAGAAGGAACTTATTTAATATTTTGGAGTCAGTGATAGGTTTGAAGAAAAAAAATTGATAAGTCGGGACTTTAAGAAAAGAACACAAACCAGGCTGCCGATGAATACGGAAAAGGCTGACGACCTCAGCAACCAGCTAGCTACTTAGAGAGCTTGGGGTCAAAACTGCCAAAGCTAGGCGTGGTGCAGAGGCTCACACCTGTAATCCTAGCATGCTGGGAGGCTGAGGCTGGAGGATGGCTTGAGCTCAGTAGTTCAAGACCAGCCTGAACAAGAGCAAGACTCCGTGTCCAAAGAAAAAAAAAAAAAATAGAAAAATTAGATGGGCATTGTGGCATGCACCTGTAGTCTCAGCCACTAGGGAGGCTGGAGTAGGATCGTTGGAACCCAGCAGTGTGAGGTTGCAGTGAGCTATAATGACACCACTGCTCTCTAGCCCAAGAGACAGAGCAAGGCCCTGTCTCAAAAAAAAACTGCCAAAGCTGTTGCCTGCTGCAATTTTATGAAATTCAAAAAGGATGCTGAAAATGTACAGGTTGTTCAAAAAGAGCAGAAACTTGAGTTTGATGCAAAGAATAGATGAGAAACCAACAACAATGTGGGATGTACATATATATATATATACCAGTGTTCTTCAATACATTTGTAGGCTCCAAGTGCTC
>NW_012142301.1:185311-186965 GCF_000956105.1 Propithecus coquereli
AATAAAAAATCCAGGATGGGGATGATACCCTGCATGCAGGTGGAATTTGGAGTGTATCCCCTCATTCCCTTACAGGATGACTGCAACTGACTGAATATGTTTGTGTCTTCCCAACATTCATACACTGAAACCCTAACCCATACTATGATGGTATTAGAAGGTAGGGCCTTCGGAAGTAGTTTAAGTCATAAGCGTGGAGACCTCATCGATGAAATCAGTGCCCTTGTAAGAGATCCCAGAGAGCTCTCTAGCCCTCAGAACCAGGGCTCTGCCATGTGAGGACACAGCAAGAAGGCGCCACCCATGAACCAGGAAGTGGGCCCTCACCAAACAGCAAATCTTCTGGTGCCTTAATCTTGGACTTCTCAGCCTCAAGAACTGTGAGAAATAAGGGTGTGCTGTTTAAGCCACCCAGGCTATGGTGTTCTGTTGAAGCAGCCCAAACTGATGTTCCTCCACTTCATTCACTGCAAGGATTTGTTTTTGGATATTGTTTCCAAAAACTTTTCCTAGACTCCTCAGTACACGTTCCGTTAGTGTGTCATATCCAAAATCCCCTCCAACAAAGCCAACTCCAATAAATTTTATCCCTTACAAGAGGTAAAGAAGGTAAGATGGAGAACCCTTGGTTTGATTGGTCTTCATTTCCTAGTGAATTGATATAACCAAATAGCCATTTCTTTCTATTTATCACCCCTTATTTCATATCCATAATTATGGCCCATGGATATATTCTATATATCCAGGCTACTAAAATCTTTCCCCACCTTCTTGCGCTCTTCCCATTTTTGGATCTGTCAGCCACTGTCACAGGCCTCAGAGAGCTTTGCATTGAAGGGCCAGCCTGAAAGCAAGGTTTCATTTCAACTTAGTCTTCAGGAGCCACTGAGGGGCAGAGGATGAACAGCTGAGTACTGAGTGAGTTTCCATAGGACAAATCCAAGTAAATATTCCACAGGCTCAACTGTTTTCTCTTGTTGACAAGGCCTGGAGGCCACCCAGGACAGGCAGATGAGAAGATTAAAATGCATTGCCAGGCTTTCATCTTTTAATTGGTCTCTTTCTCTGGCATTCTTTTGGAAGACAATAGTGTGGGATGAGGCTTTAGTTTCCTTCCACTTCACACAGACATGAGCCAACTCCAGCCAGAAGGGGGAAAGAACACTCAAATATGTGGCACGGCATCCTCATTCCCAGAGGCCAGCAGGGTTCACAGAAACTGCACACCCGGGTTACTGCAAGTTCATGTCTGCCTTTTACAGGATGTTTACTGAGCCTCTGCTATGCAAAATGAAATAGAGGCAAATTCCATGGAAAATCTAAACCAAAGGATACTCAGGGAGGTGAAATTTCTTCTTGTTATCTAACAAACTCTGGGAAAATCACCTGTATGATAAACAATTGGAAAGTTACAGAAAGCATGCTTCAGCTTTCCAGTATTGCTGCTTCCACAAAGTAATTTACAAATAGCCGAAGACAGGTGGAATGTTCCACAGTTAACCCAGTAAATCATGTCATAGAAAATCAAATCCTGAAGGGCCCTCTAAGATTATCTAATTGCTAACATAAATGTAAATTACTATCTGTAGGTGAGAAAATTAAGACCCTTCACTTAAAGAGATGAAGTAAAACAGGTCGTACTGAGCAGACAGCA
>NW_012142301.1:189050-202122 GCF_000956105.1 Propithecus coquereli
GGGATAGTAACTCTTAAACTTTACTGAGCATTAATCATCACCAGGACTATTTGTTAATACTTTAGATTCCCACTTCTGCCTCCACTCTTGAGCCAGTGGGTCCAGGTGGAAGCTGGGAATCTGTAGTATAATAAGCATTTTAGATGATTCCGATGCAGGTGATCCAAAGACTATACTTTGTGATTATTCTGCAGCATTATCATGGCAAAACCTGACAAAAACACCCATCCATCATCTCTTTATCTGAGTCTTCCTCCCTCCTGAGGTTCAGCAGCTCTAGCTACACAGACTGTAGTATGGGCACCTTCTGGAAGTGCTATTCCCACCCTATTCCCACTGGAGGAATGAGACATGTGAAACCTGCTGGTTTGGGGCTTATCCTTGTAAGTGCAACACGTAGCAAAGCACCTATGATCTGGGGGACAGTGAATTTATGCAAAATGGAAGCATTTGTGAAACTGAGCAACATGTGCTAGTCTATTTTGTCAATATGGTTCAATGTTTCTCACATAAAAAGTGCTCAAGACATGTTTTCTTTTTTTTTTCTTTTTTTTTTTTTTTACTTGTTTAAGTGATTTAATTCCAATGTTTTTTGCTCTCCAGAGCGACTTCAGGAAACATGTTTTGGTTTTGCAGTCCCCAAAATAGATAAAATATATTTTAAGGCATCATTAGCTTTATTATTAGCTATTTCTCTCATGTATTTTCAAAATCATTAGCTTTGTTTATATTTATGTTTAAAATAACTCCCTTGAATTATACAATTTTTTTCTTTTTTTTTTATTTCAGCATATTATGGGGGTACAGATGATTAGGTTACGCTCTTGCCCCCTCATCCCCCCAAGTCCGAGCTTCAAGTGTGTCCATCCCTCAGAGGGTGCGCATTGCACTCTTTGTGTATGCATATACCCATCCCCTCCTCCTGTTTTCTGAAGGAAATGTGTGTCTGTCACGAAAAGAGAGGCAAAAAAACAAAGGACACTGACTTCTAGAACACTGAACCTAGCATGTTATAAAGATGGAAACAGCTGCGAACAGAGGGAAAGAGGGCTTTATCGCTGGAGGTGTTAGGCATAATAAACACGACCAATTACCAGATGCTAAGATCTTTTCCAAACTTCCAATTCTAAGAGAGCTATGGATTTCAGATAATCATCTGTTTTGAGTCATGAATAGTTTTTACCAAGCTGGAAAGACAAGAAAGAAATTAAATTCATAGATGAACACAGATCAACTTGACAACAAACTTCAATCGTGGAACATCTAAACCACTTGTGTTTAAGGCAAATTTCAGACAGAAAAAATAACCCATTTTCTAACACTCATCATTCCATTTGTAACCTAGACCAGATCATTTATTTTTAAAGAAATACTATGCTAAATTCCCATGTGTAAACTGAGAGGAACAGAGCTGATCTCGCTGAAGAGGGGTGAAGGCGAGGGCAGGCATAAGATTCTGAGCATTTCCAAAAAGCCACATGCTCTGCAAATCCCATTCCCACCCCCATCTCCCGACAATGACCATGAGAGAGCTCTGCTCTGCAGGGCCCTGTTTAGAAACTGTCCTCAAAAACAAGGTTTACAGGGATAAATGCACAGCCTCTTACTGGGACACGAAAGAAATCTAGCTTATTTCCAGTGTAAGATTTTTAGTAAAGTTCAGTAAATTTGGCTGGATTGTGCAATAAACTTCACACTTATTAGTTATTCCATATGTTTGTCTGATTTTTTCAAATATATCCCATACACCTAGAAAAGTCACTGGCACATAGTGGGTAGTCAAATATTCAAATGAATGAATATCTGAACATAATGTAGCTTTTAAAAACCATTCAGTAAATGAAACTCTAATTAGTCAAAAGTATTTGAGTAGATTTTTGTAGAGGACTTTCCATGGTCCATATCTCTGGCCAGTGGCGAAGCCATCACTCCAAATATGCCAGTCTTTATCAGTGTTAATGTATACATAATTAGCTATGTCTCTTCTGAATTAAACCACATTGTGAAGAATGAATCCAGCATAGAAAAAAAAAAAAATACATGGTCTCATTTCATACCATAAATAAGATCTCAAAAGCCTTTTCTAAAAAAGAAAGGTAAATTGTTCTTATCTCAGGCACAAAAATAAATTTGTACTACCAGGATTTGATCCAGAAGTAAAACTTTATAGCTTTCATATTAAAAGCTTTCAATTATAGACAAAGTTGTAATTCCAAGTTACAGTTTTAAACATTTGATAGGTAAAAAGCCCCTTAAGAAAGGCTTATGTGCAATCATCAAAGAATTGCCACTTTATACTACTCCTGAATCTGTTTTTGTTTAAAAATTGGAGGCGGGGGAGGGGTTGCCCTCAACTTATTTACCTTACCCTTCTTAGTGGCTAAAAGCTTTGTTAATAATGAAATGCCTTCTCATCTTTGTTAGCTAGTGAAATGAGGTTTGAATTTCACATTCAACTGGTAGCTGCTGTGGAATGCATTAAATAAGGAATGTTTTATTCAGAGCAGAACAAGCTAATCTTCAGGTGTGGATTGACACAGAGAGAGAGACATTCACAGAATTCAAAAGAGAATCAACACCTAACACGTTCTTGCTCTCCACCTCAAATTACATTACCTGCTACACTGCTTACAAGGTTCATTTCCCTCTGCAATCACAAACACCTAGAAGGGTAAATACCCAGTAGTGGGATTGCTGGATCGAATGTTAGGTATACTTTTAGTTCTTTGAGGAATCTCCATACTGTTTTCCATAAAGGTGGTACTAGTTCACAGTCCCACCAACAGTATATAAGTGTTCCTTTCTCTCTGCATCCACACCAGCATCTGTTGTTTTGGGACTTTTTAATAGAAGGTATTCTGACTAGGGTAAGGTGATATCTCATTGTGGTTTTAATTTGCATTTCCCTGATGATCAGTGACACTCAGCTTTTTTTTATATGTTTACTGGCCATTTGTCTTTTTTTGAAAAGGCACCTGCACTCAAATGTTTATTGCAGCACAATTCACAATCGCAAGGATGTGGAATCAACCCAAATGCCCACCAATTCATGGGTGGATTAATAAAATGTTGTGTATGTGTATGTGTGTGTGTGTGTATACACACACACACACACACACACACGCACCATAGAATACTACTTATCCATGAAGAAGGATGACTTAAAGCCTTTTGCAACAATTTGGATGGAACTGGAGACCAGTGAAGTATCTAAAGAATGGTAAAACAACCACCACATGTACTCAGTATTAAATTGGAACTAACTGATGAGCACACATGTGCATCGAGGGAACTAAAACTCAATGGAAATCAAGCAGGGGGGAGGCAGAGATGGGTGAAAACCTACCTAATGGGTACAATGAGCACTATTTGAGTGATGGGTGCACTTTTAACCCTGACTTAAAGCTTTACAAAAGTGATCCATGTAACCAAACACATTTGTACACCCATGATACTTTGAAATTTAAAAAATACTTAATTTTTAAAAAAGGAAACACTTAGAAGATATTCATATTAATGTAAAGAAGCCAACTTGGAGTGCTTCTGTCTTTGTGTATAACTTAAATGCAGAAGGACAAGTTTTGAAAAATCTTTTTTGTTAACTATACATTAACAATCAGAGATTAGTAAGCAGGAGCAGTTATTGTTACTTCATTAAATCAGCCAAATATTGATTCTAGAGAAAGGCACATACTTAAAAATTAATATGCTTTACTTGACAACACAATTTTATTCATCCACTCAACCAACATTTAATGAGCATCCACTAAGCACCAGGCAGGGTGCTGAGGATACTTTCAACAAAAATGTGATATCTAACACGTATATACATTCATTAGTAACTTGATTTTGTACGTGGAGTCTTTTACAAACATGTAAAGTTTTAGGGACCATTTACAAAATTTCCCCATATATTTTAATTATTACTTTGCTTCTTCTAAGAAGACTGTGTAAATGAACTCCGTGTGTGTGAGTGTGTGTGTGTGTGTGTGTTTTACAAGGAGAAATTTCAAATGGAGGGGCCAATTTTTACATGTTCTTCAATTTTATGTTTTACAAGCAGCATGTCTTATTAACCAACTCCTTTAAATTAATAATGGTCACTCTCTCTTCAAAAAATAGCATTCCAGCAATCAATGGCTGGGTAACATTTAGATACAGAGATCTCTCTCAGAAAGCTCACCCACTACCTCTGAGCCTGCCTGTAGCAAGAAAGATGTCTTAGGATTTGTCTTATTGATGCAGAATTCCACCAATACCATAGAAAAGAGGGTCTCTTCCAAAAGAGTGTGTTTAGTTTCTTCTTGGAACTAAAAACAAAAAAGCTAAGATGAGAAAGGAAAAAAAGGGGTATCATTCTGAAAAACAAATAATGCCCAATTTCCTAAACGAGTTTATTTAAATATTATTTCATGAAAATATTTGTTTTATAATCATGAAGCCTAGCTTAATTTGCTTTATAAAAGATTTTTATAACTTAAAGGAAATTCAGGGTACAGTTGGAACATTATTCTGTTATAATTTAACCTGAAACTAAAATTATAAACAACAGGAAGAGGGAGTTGAAATTGACTCTGAAATAATATACTCACCACAAACTATTTGCTGTTGCTGGCAGATTTAATCCAAGAATTTCAATAAATTATCACTTGTATTTTCTTTACAATTAAATCTTTATTTTTAAAAGACTGGATACTACTATTATATAATATTACTCTAATCGGAATATTGTTCAAATGAATATTTTTCATTTCCTTTGGGCAGGTTTTCTTGGCTTTTCAAAAACTGGGCTAACACCTAAATTGACATATATGATTTGAGATGCCATCATATTTCAACATAATTTTGTGAACCCTACATTCCTATTTGGGAAAGGCCAACATATCAGGAAAAAAACGTAAGAATTCAGTCCTTTCATTTAATTCCATTTTCCATTGTATTTCACCTTCTGCTTTCAGTTTGCCGACATGCATATATACAGAGGCACTCTGACCTCTGCTGCAAGAAACTGGAACTTTTTCCACAAGTATTTTTAAGTCAATTATATTTCACTATAAAATTCACAGCATCCATAGCAATGTTTCCAGAAGTGTAATTCACAACAATTTCCTTGATGGCCCACAAATGCTAGGAAATTTTTTAACACTGTGTTTTCACTTGATAATCCTTCTAAACTTTTTACAAATTACAAGGCAAAAGCAATTCTTTTGCAACATGCATTTACATTTACAGGATGAATAAGTGCATCTTAAATTGAGGTCAGTCAATATACTTTTGGAAATCAGAAACACTGATCCAGTGTTGTTATTGTTAATTTCAGATTTCAATATTGTTCTTTAAGAGTAAAAATGTTAAGTTTCAATAAAGTCACTTTTATTGTTCTCCACTAAAATTTGCAAATATTTTTTAAAAAAGACATTAAGTCGTGCATGCAAATTTACGAAATTGTAATTTGATAATAAAAAGACCATTTTGCAGGAAAATTTCTATTCCTGAAAAAAATTCAAGCTAAAAGTTTAAAATGACTAATAGTCAAAGAAGAAACTAGTAATACCATTTAAACTTCTCAGAAAGTTTGATTTACCAGTGAGTTCTTTAATATATTTAAGAACAGCTCATTGGAATGCCAAATAAACTGTTTGAGATAACAGAAAAAGATGTCAAAACATTAAAATATGTACATATAACTAGTTTTAACAGTTACAAGATTATGATTATGAGTGGCTATTATTTTCTATTTCCTTCTCAGCATTTTATGGATTTTCCTCAACAGGCATGTATTTCTTTTATACTCAGAGAAAAATTACCTTTCAAATTATAATTTGTAAGAGAACTTGGTATACAATAAAAGTGGTACATTATTTATGAACACATAATGGGAGAAAAAACCAGAAAACCCAGTTAGAAGTGTCTTAAACATAATGACTGATTTTGTTCCAAGTAGCAAGAAATCCACAGCAGTAAAGCAGCCCCAGAATGTCCCAGGTTCTTTCCATCCTCGGTATGTTGGCTTTCATCTTCATGCTTTGTTACCTCAGGGTCGCAAAGTGGTTGCAGCACATCTGCATCTTACACCCTCATTCAAGTAGGAAAAGAGGGAAAGGGTAAGAATAAAGGGTTATGCCAGCAGTCTGCCTCTCTTTACCAGCAAGGCAACAGCTCTCCTGGAAGCTAGACTCAGCAGTCCTCAATAACATGTGGCCACCCCCAGCAGCAAGTGGGTCTGGAAGACAAATATTTTCATCTGGATTTACTAACATTCTCATAAAGGTCAGGGTTCAGATGGTGAAGAGAAGAGAGTGGGTATCAAGTGGACAACTTGTAATATCTCCCATAGGTAGATCATGTTACAAAAAAAAAAAAGGTGAATTCACCTAGGTAGCCATCTGAGGGAAAAATAAACTCAGATCCATAGCTCATGCCTTATAATTAAGTTAATTCCAGGTAGACTGATGATTTTAAAGCATAAAAGATGAATCTACAAAATAACGTAAAGAAACTAGGAGAATTTTTATACTCTAGGAATGAGAAGGGTCTTTATGATACAAAACCCAGAAATCATAAAAGTTAAACTAGATAAAAATTTAAAAAGTTTTTGTCATGGAAAAACAAAACACACATAGACACACACAAAAAAAACCCAAAACTCACCTATTAGGCAAAGAGCCAATTTCTATAACAAAGAGCTTCTACAAAAGGGGAATGGGATATAAAAAGTTAACAGAAAAGACACAAATTGCAATTAAACATATTAAGAGATGATCAACCTCACTTATCAGATAAATACAAAATCAAACTACAAGATACCATCTTCATCTTTCTGACTGACAATGAACGGAATGGCGTAACAGATCCTATCATGGGAGACCTATGGGAATGTAAACTGGCCAAGCCCCTAGAGGGGAAAACCAACAATTCAGCGGCTCGGAATTATCCTACAATTATAACTGCACACATGAAAAATGACCTATGCCCAATGTTATTCATTGAAGCATTCCTTATAATTATAAATATTAGGGGGAAAACCAAATATCTATCAAAAGAGGACAGGTTAAATAAACTCTAGTCCATCCATACAATGAAATACAACAGTAAAAAAAAAAATTTTTTAACAAGGCCCTTTATTGCCAATATATAAAAGCAGTTACGCTATATCGATAGGGTGTATACAGTTGGCCTTCCATATCTGCAGGTTTCACTACTGAATATAAGGAACTTGAGCATCCATAGATTTTGGTATCTGCAAAAGGTCCTGGAACCAATGTTTTCCATTTGTATTTTTAAAAATTAAGCAAGGTATGAAATATGCAGAATATCCAAAGCACTCAGGTTTTTTAGAAGCTATTTGAAGACTTTTTTCATTTACTGTGCACAGTTCACCTGCACTTTCTCACCAAGCAGTGAGAGCTCAAGATGACACAAAGCTTTTACAGAAGGTGAGGCAGGCAGCAGGCCAGGTATGGAATTGAGCTCCAGAGGTGATTGAATATATTTTACTCCTTGGCAAAAAGCCAGAGAAGGGTAGGCTCCAAAATGTCTTTACCACAAATTCAACAAATTATAGATTCATTTTTTAACAAGTTTCTATTATAAGATATGTGAACGTCAGTAGAGAATTAGCTTTCATTTAATCTTTAATTAAATGTTTTCACCATTACTTGATATTAGTAGCACAATGACAGTTGGCAGCTTCACGAAGGCTAGAAGGCACAAGAAGAATTTTTGGTGTTAGCTGGGATGGATGAGAAGGGAACACTGAAAGGCAGGAAAGTATGGTCATATGAGACATGAAGACGTTTCAGTCAACAACTGACTGCATATACGATGGTGGTCCCATAAGGTTATAATGGAGCTGAAAATTTTTTATCGCCTAGTGATGTCACAGCACAAAGCATTCCTCCCACGTCTGCGGTGATGCTAGTGTAAACAAACCCACCGTGCTGCTAGGACTATAAAAGCATAGCAGCACATGCAATCATGTTCAGGACATAATACTGGACAATGATAATAAATGACCTTGTTACTGATTTATGTATTTACTATACTTTTATTGTCATTTTACAGTGTATTCCCCTTCCACGTATTAAAAAAAAGTTAACTGCAAAGCAGGCCCAGGCAGGTCCCTCAGGAGGTATTCCAGACGAAGGCATGTTATCACAGGCGATGACAGCTCCATACCTGTTACTGCTCCTGAAGACCTTCCAGTGGGACCAGATGTGGAGGTGAAAGACAATATTGATGGTTCTTACCTGTGTGGGCCTGGGCTAATGTGTGTGTTTATGTCTTCATTTAACAAAAGTTTAAACAGTAAAAAAAGTAAAAAATTTTAAGAACAGAAAAAAGCTTAAGGATATAAAGAAATAAAATACTGGGTACAGCTGTATAATGTGTTTGTTTTCAGCTGTTATTACAAAAGTCAAAAAGTTAAAAAACTGAAAGTTGATGGCCAGGCGCGGTGGCTCACACCTGTAATCCTAGCTCTCTGGGAGGCCAAGGCGGGCGAATTGTTTGAGCTCAGGAGTTCGAGACCAGCCTGAGCAAGAGAGAGACCCCGCCTCTACTAAAATTAGAAAGAAATTAATCGGCCAACTAAAAATATATAGAAAAAATTAGCCAGGCATGGTGGCGCATGCCTGTAGTCCCAGCTACTCGGGAGGCTGAGGCAGGAGGATTGCTTGAGCCCAGGAGTTTGAGGTTGCTGTGAGCTAGGATGACGCCACAGCACTCTAGCCTGGGCAACACAGTGAGACTCTGTCTCAAAAAAAAAAAAAAAAACTAAAAGTTTATAAAGTAAACAAAAGTTATAGTAAGCTAAGGTTAATTTAATACTGAAGAAAGAAAATTTTTTTTATACATTTAGTGTAGCCTAAGTGTACAGCACTTATAAAGTCTGCAGTGGTGTACAGCAATGTCCGAGGCCTTCACATTCACCCGCCACTCAGCACTGACTCACCCAGAGCGCCCCCCAGTCCTGCAAGCTCCATTCATGGTAAGTGCCCTATACAGGTGCACAATTTTTTATCTTTCATATGATACTTCTACTCTTCCTGTTCTATCTTTAGATACATAAATACTTACCATTGTGTTACAATTGCCTACAGAATTCAGCACAGGCACATGCTGGACATGTTTGTAGCCCAGGAGCAACGGGCTGTATCATACATAATGTATGTTCACACAAGGACAAAATTGCCCAAAAATGGATTTCTTAGAACATATCCCCATCGTTACGCAACGCGTGACTATATCCTATTTTTCTCGGTGGCAGAAAATAAAAAGAAATCAGAATGATCCACAATAGATGTTTTGCAACTTTAAGGACATCGGGATATTTTCAGAAAGCTGCAAAATCTCAACTTCTCCTGCCTTTAACCTACTTTTCTGATTCCCATACTAACTCAGCCCTGGTATCTTCCCAACGAATCAAATTTCTTTCCTATTATTAAGAAAAGAGGCCAAAAAGGGGGGAGAGAGGTGTATGTATGTGTGTTTCATAGTTCCCTACTACTCCCAAAGTTTTTAAGGCTTTTCTCCGTTTGCCTATAAAAGGTGAACATTAGGAAGGGTACAGCAAGCTGCAATCTCCCAGGGACCTTAGAATATGCAAGCATAGCTGTAAGGGAAACCTTAGACCAGAGATGTTCTCTACACCCTTGGCACTGGGACCACTGTTTCCACTAGATCTTGAACCTATCCCCATACTTTCGCCAGTGAGCCACATTAAGTCTTTACTATGCGCAGAGCACAATAAAAGGTGCTATAGGGAAACACCACCAAAAATAAAGAGAAAAATAAGTCCTTGTTCTCATGGAGCTCATAACCTCTTGCAATCAAAAGCTATGAATGCATGCATGCCAGCCCACACAGGCAGCCTCTAGAATTTTACAACAGAGCAGCCTTCACAAACTAAAAAGCTCAGTACATAAGCACAAAGGGGACAGTATAGCAAGTGGCCTGCAACAGATGAGGCTGTGCCAGGCATTGCTATGCTTTTCTCAATCTTACTCTCCTCTATCATGCAATCTCTCCTCCCCTTATCACCCAGACTTCCTGAGAGAGAATTCTATACTCCCTGTCCTCACCCCTGCCTCTCCGGTTTACTTCTCAGTGAACTCCAACTGTCTTCCACCTTCACTCTGAAATTGCTCTAAGCCCCTAGTGAATTCCTTATTTGCAGACAGAGATGTTTTAGTCATTTTTCTGAACTTTTAATTTGATACTGTCTATTCCAATGCTTAACCATTTGTAGGTCACAACCCTTTTTGGAAATCTGATGAATGCTATGAACTTTCTCTCTAGAAATACACTCTGTCACTCTCTCTCTCTCTCTCTCTCTCTCTCTCTCACACACACACACACACACACGCACACACGCACACACACACACACACACGCATGCACGCACACACACACGCACACACAGAGGATTTAACAACACCCAGACACTTAATCCTGTACCAACTAGGTCAACAGATCCCCAGTTAAGAATTGCTGATCACTCTCTCAGTTTGGGTCACAACTTTCTCTTACAGATCACTCCACTTACCTTTGAATCTCCTTCTTGGGTTCCTCTCTCTGTGCCTAGCTCTTAAACATGGGTTATGAATTCAGGCCAATTTTCTCATTCAAAACATTCCTCCTTGCTCTTCTACTCTTATGATCTCAGCCATCATCTACATGCTTAGAAGTTTTAGTTCTTAACTCCAGTCCAAACCACACCTCTACAATTCACACTTCCAAAGCCTACCACTTGCTGGATATCTCCACCTTGGTTAACAATATAATCAACATGACCAAAATTCAAATTCACCTGCTCCCACCTTCCCGCCCCTCACTTAACCAGGTTGTCTTTCTATAATCGTCCTCAACTAATAACGTCAAGACAATATCACACTTCCACTTCTAGTACGGTCAAGTAGCTCCCATCAGACCAACTCTCCTATAGATAAGAATTTACAAACTTGGGACTGATGTATGAAAAACAATTTTCTGAGAGTACGGGAGAGCAACTGGAAGCAGACATTTACTAGAGATGAGTTGACACATGAAGAAGGAACTGCGCTAGAAGAGCAGCCAGTGTTTTAAGGTTTATATAGCCTGAGGACAGGCCTCGGTCTGTGCCATGCAAGTGGCTCAAATTCTGATAGAAAAACCAGGGTCTCACCTGTCTGTAGAAATAGAGGACGGAGTCCAGGACAACCGTAGTCATTAGAAAGTGAGATGGAAATTCCAGGCGAGACAGAACGATAGGAAGGAAACATAAAAACTCCTCCCAGATCTCTAGATGGCCCCTGAACCACAGATGTGAAGGCTGGCTCCAAGCACCCCCGCTAAGGCAAAAAGACCTAGCTGAGATTTAAGCTGCCACCAACATAAGGAAAACAGAATCTGCAGTTTAAGTCCAGCAAAATTAAGTGTCTGCTTTAACAAAACAAACGAAAAACATTTTTTTTTGGCAAAATATAAAGAATTGCAAGTTTCTACAATTTATCATTTGTAATATCCAGGATATAATCCAAATTACTTGATATAAGATAACCAGGAGAAAGTGGCCTATTCCCAGGGGAAAAGATAATCAAGGGAGATTCCAAGATATTCCAGCTGTTCAATATATTATATTAATAATTAGCAAGTATTTCAAAGCAGTTATTCCAATACCCAGGTACGGGATTGAAAATATGTTCATAGTAATGAGAGGAAATCTCAGCAGAGAAATATAAACTATAAAAATGAACCAAAAAAAAACACCAAAAATCTAAGTCCTGAAAAACAAAGTATCTGAAATTAAAACTTCACTAGATATGATTAACAGCAGAATGGAGATGACAGAGGAAAGAATGAACTCAAAGACAGATCAACAGAAAGTATTCAATCTAATGAACAGAAAAAGATTGACAAAATTGAACCTTAGGGATCTTAGGTAAAACATTAAAATATCTAACATAACTAAGCAACAATTGTAATTGATGGCCAGGCGCTGTGGCTCACGCCTGTAATCCTAGCACTCTGGGAGGCCAAAGCGGACAGATTGTTTGAGAGTTCGAGACCAGCCTGAGCAAGAGCGAGACCCCATCTCTACTAAAAAAAACAGAAAGAAATTATCTGAACAACTAAAAATATGTAGAAAAAATTAGCCGGGCATGGTGGCGCATGCCTGTAGTCCCAGCTACTCGGGAGGCTGAGGCAGTCGGATTGCTTGAGCCCAGGAGTTTGAGGTTGCTGTGAGCTAGGCTGACCCCACGGCACTCACTCTAGCCAGGGCAATAGAGTGAGACTCTGTCTCAAAAAAAAAAAAAACAATTATAATTGATGTCCCAGAAAAAGAAGGGAAAGGACAGGACAGAAAAAAAAGTTTGATAAAATAATGGCCAAAATTTTCTCATAAACTGGGGATAACATATTTAGAGATTCAAGAAGATCAGCAAACACCAAGCAGGATAAATGCAAAGAAAATGATACCTGGGCACATGAGAGTCAACCTACTGAAAACTAATTATAACCAGAAAACCTTGAAAAGCAACCAGAGAAAAATGACACATTACATACTGGAGGTACCTTGATTTGAATTGCAAATTACTTCTCATCAGAGACAATGGAAGCCAGAAAACAGTGGAATATTACCTTTAAAGTGCTGAAAGAAAAAAAAGTCCATTCAGTTCGTATTAATAACACCACCAGCTACCAGCCTCAGACATCAAAAACTTCGGAGTCAGCTAGACTTTTTCCTCACACCCAAACTCTCCCAGGACCACTGACGTTACCTCCTTTAGATCCATTTGAGCCACCACATCTATCCCAACAAAAAATTAGTTTGAGGCCTCATGTCTCTCCTGCATGACAACAATAGCTGTTCAGCTGGCCCCTATGTAATTCACAGGATGACCTGTGCTCTCATTCTAGAATACTGATTAGCTGGCCCTCTCGCAAAAGCCACTTAATGACTCCCTATTGCATTCAAGATAAAACCCTACTCTGGGAGGCAGAGGCGGGTGGATTGCTCAAGGTCAGGAGTTCGAGACCAGCCTGAGCAAGAGCGAGACCCCGTCTCTACTAAAAAATAGAAAGAAATGAT
>NW_012142301.1:202767-204715 GCF_000956105.1 Propithecus coquereli
AGTTTATTGTTATCTTTTAAAATGTAATTCAGCGTAAGTTATATGCATGGTTGATATCAATACAAACAACAAAACAAAATTACCAGGCTAAAAATAAGTTTAAAAGTTTTCTGTGACTCCAACTGAAGTCAGAAAAACATTAGAATATTCTTATACCAAAAATTATTGGGGGATAAAATATCCTAATACTTTGATTTTTCTTCTGAATATCTTTTAACACTTCCTAACCTGAAAATAGAATCTTCATTAAAAAATACATACTTCAAGTAACTATCAACACTTGTAGAAATCCCTATTATTATTCACTTCTGGTTTCTAGCCTCCAACATTAAACAGCTATAGAACGTATGAAATGTAGGCCAAGGAGAAGTACATTTCCTCTGAATTAGAACACAATCAAGTAAATCAATCCATTCAGACTAAAACTTTAATAATTTACAAAATAAGAGTCCAAAAATAAATCTGTTCTTTTCTCATATAAAGTTTTAAAAAATATCTAAATTACTGCTATACTTCCAAATATCTATAATGCATTAAAAACCCTAACTATATTATGGAAAGAAAATGATAGTTTTTTTAAAAAGAAGAAAGAAAGAATAAATTATCAGAACAGATTTGCTTATGAACCTTAATTGATTCTAAAATTTACCTCCATCAAAAACTTCAAAGATTTTCTGAAAGATTCAAATGTCTAAGGAAATTACTAAAAAATCTAACAGGATATTGGGATATTCCACCCAAGGATAAGACCATGAAAACGAATTTAAAATTAACTATGAAACATTTAGTATAAGTCAGTTATTTAAGTTCCTAAAAATAAATAGTACTAAAAAAATTTTTGTTCTATAAACATATACACATACCTGAACCTCGTATCATTTATTCTAACTTAAACTAGGTAACAGTGCATTTTTTACCAGCTTTAGGGCCCCTCAAGGATAATTATATGAATAAGGCTTGCCAAGTCCGCTACAGAAATCTCTTACACTGATTTTGTACTATGAATGCAGAACGTATAAAGGATGGGGATTATGAGGTCAATGAATACACACTCCACATATCTCTAAATGTTCAAAAATATTAAGGTGGAACTAAAGGACTAGAAAACTTTTCTTTGTATTTCTATAGTGAGCAAGAAGCCCAACATTAGAAGAGGCCACATTCCTATACTCTTAGCCAACCTGAATAAATATTAATAGAATTAAAGTCACGGCAACATTTTAGATCAAAAAAACAAAACTTAAGAATTCACTAACATACTTCTACATTCACCATTCTCTATCCCCAAATTCTATTTACAGAATATAAAAGTAAAGAAAAAAATCTGAGGCACCTCTGGAGAGCAGACAGAGAACAGTACAGAAAGCAGCATTAGAAAAAGAATCTTGGCACAGGGAAGAGAATCAAGATAATTTCTAGAAAAAAAGACTAGCAAAAAAAAAAATGTCTACGAAACAGTCAACCCTAAATAATAGATATATATCTTTAAAGTAGATTAAGTAGATAAACTTATTCTACTCTATCAGTGTGTTATCCAATTCAATAAGAATTAAAAGTCATAAATGACTTTTGGATTTCCACAGTAATTAAACATAAGTAAGCACAGAAATTCTTTTTCTAACTGAAAACAATATTTTTGCAACTACCAACCTCGACCACAAAACATAAATTTTTCCCAAAACAGTATGAGCAGAAACACAGGACTACACATGTAACATTGCCTTTGTAGTTATCCTTTCAAGGATCAGAATTTATCTAAATTAAAATCAACCCTGTTACTATATCATGCAGTATTAAGAAAACCAAATTTTTCACTTGGCAAATGTTAAGTTCTAGACTTGAATACATAGTGACAGAAATATTAGTTTTTCCCTAGATATTATGTTGTTTGATTTGTATAAAAAATCCTATTCCTGTAAATCTTTCCAATTTTAGGAGACATGATGTC
>NW_012142301.1:205795-240647 GCF_000956105.1 Propithecus coquereli
AAAAAAAAAAAAAAAAAACTCATTAGCAATCTTCAATATTCTTGTCCTCTACATAACTTTAGTCACCTTGCTTACCATCATCGTCAAAAACAAACAAAAAACTTGGCACACTGGTCGCTTTAAAGACCTTATTGAGCTAAAGGATGCTACAAGTTCTCCTTTAAACTCTCAGGATGTACTAAAGTCAGAAAACTTCCAGAGAGGGGAAAAAAAATGGTGGTGAGGTAATTAAAACTAATAAGTTTCCCTTCTTTACAGACAAGGTCAGGGCTTGGTTTTATTGTCCAAGTCTAGGTGGTTTCTTCACAGGAATGTATTTTTCTTGTCCTAGGCACATGCCAAAAAAAAAAAAAAAATCAATAAATACTGATGAAGTTGAATATTTAAAAACTTTACTTCTACTTTTAATTGAACTAGAATAACCTATGGGAAAATATACTCAATCCATACATGATATTAGGATTAAAAATTACAGGCCCTCAGGATCACCATTTGGAAGCCTTATATACATCCCTTAAGTGGGCTTCAGTTTCCTCATATGTAAAATGAGAACTTCATCTGCCACTCCTAACGGAGAGGGGTTCTGGAAGGATCAGGTGAGAACACACAGGAAAGTACTTTCTAAGCCCCAAACCACTGGTGAGATAGGTGAACCTGGGGCAGTTAAATCAACATCTTTAACACAGAGTCCTCTTGCAAAGGTTAATCATCATCTTCTACCTGACCTTCCCAGGGCAACTGTAAAAAACAGTCTAATACTTCAAGAATGCAAAGGTAAACAAGAAAGCCAAAAAAGTAGCTGAAAATAATAGTCCTGCTTAGACGAGTAGTTTCTAAAAATTCCATGAGTACCGCACAGAAAACTTCTGGCACATTAAAAAAAACTTCGTTTTAAGGTGAAAAAGACATCACATCTGCCCTAGCGAGAGTTTCTGACTCCACTGAATGAGGCTCACAGGATTTACGAAACCACTGAAATTACGTGCAAAATGTGTGCTTATGTTGATTTCCCGGAAAAAAAAGAATCCATAGCTTTCATAAGAATTTAGAGTACGACATAATGAGCAAAATTGGAAGCTCTTTTGTCAGAAAATAAAATGAAAATTTTTACGTATAAAGAAAAAGTTTAACATATGAGTAAAGGTGAGTCAAGGTCAAGGGTGAGTAGCTTTCCAGTTAAATTGTCACTTTTTATTTAACAGTAAAATAGCAAGTTAAAAAAAATATAAACAGAAGATTAAAAATGGTAAGTAAATAAGAATCTACAGTTATAAATTCCATATACAAAACATGTATAATTTATCATTTCTAGGAACAGAAAAGCACACCATTTAAGAATATGTCAGTCAACTATAAAAGTATCAACCCTAAATAATCACAACAACGTAGGGAAACACTTAGGAATGTTTAATAAAACACGAGATTTTATAGCACGCAAACTATAGCTCAATAAAGCTGTCAAAATAAAAATAAAGCACAGGAGACAAGAACACCTGCTTTCCGGGCAGATGCATCTGAATATCACAGTGCTGGTGTAGGGGACATTTCTCATGCCTCCTGTGTGCTCGGCCAGCAAGATAAGGAAGGGAAACTAGAAACAGGTGGTTGTGGCCAGAAGCATCTGGTTTCCTAACTAGTCTCTGTTCATTCCTTCATGCACTCCACAGTGACTTAGCTACCTTTTCTGGAATTTGGACCTTTTCCTTACTTCTGGTGTCCACATTTTACTGCATTCCTTGATTTCTCCAATTGAAACAACTTACTTTCCTCTTCTCATCTTCCAAACCCCATGAAGCAGGTTGTACTACCACTTTGCAATAAGAAAGATAAAGCACAGATAAGTTCTGTAACTTGTTCATGGTCACATTTAGCAGTTTACAATGCACTTTCATAGATGTGAATTTTATTCTTGGTTTTCCAATATCAAGTAGCTATTTTGTCTAAAAGTAATAGCTGACAATATTTTTTTAATACACCTCAACCTTCCTTTGGCACCTACCATATATACACGGTACAATGGTGAACACAAAGATGAGAAAACCAGTCTCAGCCCTTCACGTTGTGAACTAAAATAAAATTTTAAGACTCATCCCCCACCAGCTGACTAAATGGACCCCCTCGTGGCCAAAGGAATATCCTAAAACTAAATTGCCTGCCAGGAGGAAGGAGGTCAGACGTGCCTCATCATGCCCCCCCTCCCTTCTTGGGGACACCCTATGTAACCCATTAACAGGCCTAAGGGCATGCAAGACAAACATGCAGGTCCTCAATTTACACAACAAATCTATGTCCAGTGGCTCATCTCTGATAAAGAGCTCCTTACGTTGAAACATTCCAAGCCTTTAGACAAAGCTTCATGTCTTTAACGAATTACATGCCAAAGAATCTTTAAATCCACCTATAACCTGTAAGCCACCACTTGGAGATGGCCCACCTTTTCAGGCCAAACCAATGTATGCCTCCCACGTATTGATTTATGACTTTACCTGTAACCCCCGTCTCCCTGAAATGTATAAAACCAAACTGTAACCCAACCTCTGTGAGTCCACTGCTCAAGACCTCTTGGGCGTGGCTCCGGGTCATGGTCCGCAAATTTGGCTCAGAGTAAATCTCTTTAAAATTATTTTACACAGTTTGGTCTTTTTTTCCGTTGACAATGTGTTCTCATTAGGACAAAGCTATGCAAAAATCACTATTTTAATGGAGATGAATTATACAAAACAGGTAAAAATAGAGTAGGATGATATGTAGAAGGAAGAATTATTGCTGGAGAGAACTATCCAAACTTCTTAGTATGAGAAGTCTAAAATGAAGAGAGGACTAAACGCGAAAACACAAACACAAAAACTTCTGTGGTCTTGCATCCTGGGGACTCCCTTCCCAACAACCTAAATTTCCATTGCCAATGTACCTATTACCAGTCAACCCATAGTTCCCGTCTGAAGCTCCTGACAAGGGATAAGGCAGCTCTTCTACTACTCAGGAGGGGGGCTCAGAAAATCTCAAAGACTCAAGAGAATGGGTTTCTAAGGGGAGAAACCATGACCAACTAATGGAGTGATATTTAGGAAGAAAGGTGCCTTCTACTCACAGCACAGCAGATGGCCTACTCTGCAACCTCGTGAGACGAAGGTGCCCCAGTCCACTGGTGAGCAGAGGGATCCGAAGAGAACAAAAGTAGTAAAGACAAGACCCTGAGAAAAGGGGCAAGAGGCAGTGAATCCTCCTGGACGGTAAACAGAAGCACTGCCCCCAGTCAGCTAGCCAGTCAAGAAGTCACAAAAGGCAAGAGTAAAAACCAAGAAACAAGAAGGGAGATTGACACAGAAGGGCAGGCACAATGAAACGGAGATTCCATTCCCTGTACCTATATCAATTTTGGTAAATTAAACCAAAATCGGTTCTTTGAAATGATCACTAAGATAAACATACCTCTGGAATTTTGTGAGATTTTTTTTAAAACTCAAAAAGATAAATTACAATGAGCAAAATACAGAGTAACATACGGCAACAAACAAAGATCTGATACAATGTCAGCTAAGGTGTTATTTTTTTAATCTCCCCCACTCTAACGCAAGCAAGGTGAGGGACTTTCTCTACTTGTGTGTATAGTGTCCCCAGCACCTACACTGTCTGGAATATAGGAAGTGCTCAAGAAGCATCTTTTAAATGAATACGCAAAGGTTTTTGCACAAGAACATTATGAACTATTAACCAAAATTGAGAATCTAAATAGAATGTATAGATTTCCAGAATCATATGAAATGCCAAAATAAATGCAAGAAGAAATGGATTTTTAATCAGTACTCCTCTGAAATATGTCCCAGACTTAAATGTTTTTACACATGGCACACTAAGACAGGAAGCAACGCAATTCATTTTATGGGGCTAATAAAATTTTGATTCCAAATCTAAGTAAGGCCCCAAAGCAAAATACAGGGATAGTTCGCTTAAGAATATAAGTGAGAAAAACAAAATCTTAGAAAAATATCAAGTAACAAAAGCTAACAGCATATTTTTACAATTCATGATCACAAAGGGTTTATCCAAGAAAACAAAGGTAGCTTTATATTAAAACTTCTGTCAGTATATGTCACCGCATTAATGGATTAGGGGAAAAAACTCACATGATTTTAATAGATGCCAAAAATTCATGCGATCTTGTTCAACATCTCATTGTGATAAATATTCTCAAAAATAGGGAAAAAATGCCTGTAAATTGATTTCTTTTTTTAAGATAAATATCAAAAACTATAGCATAGGCTCAGTGCGGTGGCTCACACCTGTAATCCTAGTACTCTGGGAGGCTGAGGCGGGAGGATTGCTTGAACTCAGGAGTTCGAGACCAGCCTGAGCAAGAGCGAGACCTCGTCTCTACTAAAAATAGAAAGAAATTAGCCAAACAATTAAAAATGGAAAAAAAAACTAGCCGGGCATGGTGGCACATGCCTGTAGTCCCAGCTACCCGGGAGGCTGAGGCAAGAGGATCGCTTAAGCCCAGGAGTTGGAGGTTGCTGTGAGCTAGGCTGATGCCACGGCACTCTAGCCTGGGTGACAGAGCAAGACTAAGTCTCAAAAAAAAAAAACCAAAAAACTATAGCATTGAGTAGAATGGTAAAAAAGAGAAATTTTTGATTCATTCATATTAAGATAGGAACAAGTCAAAAATGACACACGATGCTGAAGATCCTGACCAATGCAGTAAGACCAGAACAATGAGAGACTGTAACAGATAAAATTGATTATTTGGAGATGATTAGATCATCTACAGAGGAAAAAAAATCATTCAACTCAGAATAAAAGAGTTGAGATCCTGAAGAGAAGATAAACTTCTCAATAGCATTTTCCTACACTAACCAGTTAGAAGACATAGTTGAATAAGATACCATTCAGAGTAGCACAAGCTATGAGATTGCTTGATTTAATGTGAGAAATAAGAATTTCAGCCATAATTTAAAAAAAAAATTTTTTTTTGAAGACAGAGTCTTGCTCTGCTGCCTGGGCTAGAGTGCTGCGGCATCAGCCTAGCTCACAGCAACCTCAAACTCCTGGGCTCAAGCGATCTTCCTGTCTCAGCCTCCCGAGTAGCTGGGACTACAGGCATGCGCCACCATGCCTGGCTAATTTTTTCTATATATTTTTAGTTGTCAGCTAATTTCTTTCTATTTTTAGTAGAGACAGGGTCTCGCTCTTGCTCAGGCTGATCTCGAACTCCTGACCTCAAACAATCCTCCCGCCTAAGCCTCCCAGAGTGCTAGGATTACAGGCATGAGCCAACACACCCAGCCTAAAAAATATATTAAAGGAATATTAAAGAAGACTTGAAAAATAAAGAAATAAACCCTGTTCACAGATGGGATAAAACATTGTAAAGATGTCAATTCTCCCCAAATTGACCTAAAAATTCATGCAATTTCAATTAAATGACAGTTGAATTATTTGAAAAAATTTTCAAACTAATTCTAACATTTATATGGAAAAATACAAATGTACAAATAGCTAAATCAATTTTGAAAAATGGAACAAGAGATTCACACTACCTGATATTTGATATACCTCAAAGTTAATAAAAAAAAGAGTGATCCTGTAGCAGCAATAAATAAGAGAGAAATCAAAAACACACTTGTATATATATGGACGTTGATGTATTTTCAAGGAAGCAGCAAAGAGGAAAGAAATAGATTGTTCAATATATGGTGCTAGGAAAACTGAAGGAAAAAAAGCAAAACAGTGTAGGGAAAGGTTGACTACTACCTCATACCACGTACAACATAAAATCCAAATTGATTAACTACCCAAATGTGAATGTAAAATTTTAAATGTATAAGAAGTATATATAGAAGGATTTCTTTATGGTTTAAGGAACTACAAAATTCTTAACCATAAAACAAGAATGGACAAATGTAATATCAAAGTCAAGAATCTCTGTTAAGAGAGTATACCACCATAGAACAAAAGTTATAGGCAGATGAAGGCCTTAAAGAAGATATCTGAAACATCTAAATGTAACAAGGGATTATATCTAAAATATAGAAAGAACTTCTACATATCAATAAGAAATCCAGTAACCAATTAAAAAAAAAAAAAAAGGATATGAGGATATTCATTAAAGGGGAAATCCAAAGAGGTATATGAGGAGATACTCTACCTTACCTTTAATTGGAGAAATGCATATTTAAACATCATGAGATAGTCCTGGAGGGAGACTGGGTCACTCTTAAAAAGAATCTGAGTCACTGTGTAGGTTAGTATTCCTCCTCTCTTCTACAGAGCAGGGATCTGGATCATGAAATCTGAGAGACCATACTTCAGGTGCTCCTTTGCTGAATCATTTAAACTGACTGCCAGTGTCACCAAAACACATCTATACACACACAGACACTTACATACATACATGCATGAGATTGGCAAAAATTACCAAATCAGATAGTATCAGTGATGGTGAGTGTATGTGTTTGCCAAGGCTGGTGTAACAAAGTACCACAAACTGAGCAACTTAGAAAAACAGAAATTTACTATTTCACCGTTCTGAAGTCCAGAAGTCTGAAATCAAGGTGTCAGCAAGGCCATGCTATCTCTGAAACCTGTAGGGGAAAAATCCTTCCCTCTTCCTACTTTCTGGTAGTTTGCTAGAAATTTTTGGGTTTCCATGGCTTATAGATGCATCACTCTAATTCTCCATCTTCACATGGCCATCTTCCCTCTGTGCCTGTCTGTCTCTGTGTCCAAATTTACTCTTTTTATAAGAACACCAATCATATTGGATTAGGGCCTACCCCAATGACTTCATTTAATTTGATTACCACTACGAAGACTATTTTCAAATAAGTCACAATCTGAGATACCAAGGGTTAAAACTTCAACATATCATTTTAGTGGGACACAAAGGAGTATAATATTAAAGAGCAATGCCTGGCTCATCCTTGGACTGTTGACTCAACAAGGGAAGGGAAAGGAAGGATCCTGAAGTCTAATCTCTTCAAAGGGTGGGGTCCTCAGAGAGGCTGCCTGGGTGCCAGTCCTAAACTAAGCTTTTACATAACCAACAGAATTGAAGTAACCTTTCCAAGAGTCACACATTTTACATCCAAATGAAACTTGCTGGCTGGGATTTCCCTACACTGGCTTTAACTATGAACCTTCTATAGTCTACTAACCACAAGCTAAACATGGCACCTCAGAAACCATAACTATGACAACCCTTCAGCATACAAAATATGCATGCATTTATTCCAAGTCATAATTTAAGGAAAAAATGTTACAGTCTAGGTTTTGAAATGTGAAAACATCTTTATATACTGGAAAATGTTAAAGTTAAAACAAATTTTTTAAAAAAATATATTCCAAAAGTAAATAACTAATCGAATTGCTGGATAAATGGGTAAAAATATGATAATATTAATAGTGCATCTACAGAAAGCCTAAAGGACTTTCAAACATAATGGGAGGTAGTAGCACATTAAATTCAGCCTTCTTTCTTTTCCCAACTTCAAAAGCAAGCCAAACACCTTCCCTGGGCCCAGGCAAGGTATTGGGCCTACAAAGAGTAGACAGGAGAGCTGCCGCAGGACTACCTAACCTTCGGCAGGAGAAAACTGGGGGACCAAGAGTGGAAGAGCCCCAGGTTAAGGCTCTGACCACAGAGGATTACAGGAAGACCACAGACGTAAATCCCTATGGGAATAACATAATCAGTTTCCATGACCTCCAGAATGAGAGCAGGTAGAGATATTTCCCCTTCACACAAAGGTAGAAGAGCATAAAGAAACCTGGGAGCAGGGAAATTTTCTGCTGGTGTCTCAAGACAGGACAAGGACTTGCCTACAAATTCACTGCCTGCCACACAGATAGAAACCACCAAGCCTCCACCACATAAGGCAGCCCAGAAGCTGCACACAAGCTGCAATGACAAAATAAGGAGAAATAACCACATGCCTAAGGGGGTCCATCAGCCAAACAAAGAACAAACAAAAGTCTTCCCAACCCCTAAGAATTAGAGCTACTAGAGGACACAGGTGACAACATGAGCAAAAAACAAAGCACTTCAAAATATTCAAGTCAATATGTTAAAGAAATCCTTAACAAATATATATGACCTATGGAAAAAATTCTGATGAATTGAAGCATCAGCTCTACCAAGATTAGAGTCCTCAAAGACCTATGAATCACAGAGCAAAACTACCAAGAGACAGAAATCATGAAAAGACTTTGAGAGAGCTACAGGAGCTCTAAATGCAAACACAAGGAGCTGCAAAGAAAAGAAAAGAGAGAGATAACAAATAGAATAAAACGTTACTGAGTCAAATAAAACCTAACATTTTCTGATGAAGAAAAATATAACACACTTCCAGATAAGAACAAGTTACAACAGACTTCTCATCTACAATGCTGGAAACGAGAAGACTGTGGAAAAACTCTATACACTTTAGAGGGATAAAGCCTACAGTCTAAAACTTCTGTAGCCAGATAAGAAATCATTTACCTGTCAAGTAACAGATACTTGCAAATATGCAAATGCAAAGATTCAGAAACTTTGTTATCCAAAAAGGGACCAAGGAAAAAATTTGAGAATTAAGTATAACTAAGCATGTATCAAGGTTTTGAAATGGAAGATGAAGAAGAAAAGAAACAATAGACCAAGATCCTGTGTAATGAGACTGGGATATGTAATAATGTTAAATAAGGGCTCTGAAAGAAGAAAATTCTGCAAAAAAAATTGTCAGTCCAGACCTAAAGTTGGGCTTCAGGGAAAAAGAAAGGGAAGGAAAAATGTATTCTATCCGATTATTTTTTTGCCACAACCACACTCTATTCTCGGGCTTCCACCAAGTACAATTATACTCTCTTCCTGTACCATATGAGGCTGCCCCTAATGACAGCGTCATCTTGTCTATTTGGCCACTGGCTTCCAATTGGGTTTGGCCAATGGGATGTGTCAGATTAAGATGAGACAAAAGAACCAGGGTATTTCTTCCCTGTTCCCTCCCCCTGCCTCTCAAGAGATTCCACAATGAAAACCCTCATCTGACTGCCCTTCTCTATGGCTCCAGGTTTGTTTTTCTGGTTTTTCAGCAAACAGTATTTCTTTCTGGAAACTTTTTGGCCATTCAGAAAGATGTCTTCCCACTGTTGCTAGCATCTGTGTCTTGAATTCCTTGCTGGTTCCCTTACCTCCTTCCTACACATTTATAAGATCTCTCTCTCTTTAAAGTCTCTTCATATGAATCATGTGAGTTATGATCTGCTTCCTGTGAGAATCCTGATACACATCCCAAATTTCTTATTTGGGGAAAAGGTAGAGGATCATGTAGTGATGATGAGGGTGAGAAAGGTACATTAATACTTAAAAACTTAGATTTAGTGTTGCCTTATAATGTAACTATGTTCTCCATAGAGAATCGCTTTAGTTGCAAAGAGAAAGAAAAGTACAAAATGAAATTAAGATTTTGTATTAACTAATTAGTCCACAATCTTAACTAAGCTTATATTTGAGCAATATATAAACATCTCTAGTATTCATAAAAGCAAGTTGTGAATTATCTATTGACTTACGGTACCTGAATTGCAGGTCTAAATTTACTAGAATAACAGAAAACTATTTATTGGACTATGTCATCACAGATCTAGAATATATTACTACAAAATACTACAGCCATCACAGACTACTAGCTTTCCTTCTCTCAGCATTTCTTCCTTCCAGAAGCTACACATCTAAGTAACTGTCTAAAATTCAGGTCTCAGTAAGAATTTATAGTATCAGTATCATGTGTGAAACACTGAATTCATTCAACAATCTTTCCTTTTAGAAGTTCCTACTGGGCTCCAAGCATTGCTGTTGGTGCTTGGATAGTTTCGCACTTCCCTTCAAGAAGCTCACAGCAAAGACAGACAGCTAATCATAACCAGTGATGTACCCCAGGAGTATCATTCTCCTTTCAGGAAACATTCACAGAATGAATGTCATTGGGAGCAATAAATGATGTCCCATAAAGCACACCAGGACTGAACCCAAGATCTGGGTTTAAGGCTTCCTCTTTCTTGGACAGGGTACTTAGGCCATTTCATCTTCAGTTTTCTTATCTGTAAAATGCAGTTGTTTAAAGCAACTGGAATTTAGATATTTAATATATGCAATATACGTAAACTTCCTTTTTTTTTCCCCTTGAAGGGGCAAATTTTTTTTTTCAGAAGTTTAAGAAAAAAAATATCATTTATTGAGTATCTATTACATGCTAGGCAATGATTATTTTCTCCTTCTGTACTCTGCTCTCCAGGTGAAAGAAAGAATGTAGGTAAAAGCTGGTCTATAGGCCGGGCGCAGTGGCTCACGCCTGTAATCCTAGCTCTCTGGGAGGCCGAGGCGGGCGGAATGTTTGAGCTCAGGAGTTCAAGACCAGCCTGAGCAAGAGCGAGACCCCGCCTCTACTAAAAAAAATTAGAAAGAAATTAATCAGCCAACTAAAAATATATAGAAAAAATTAGCCGGGCATGGTGGCGCATGCCTGTAGTCCCAGCTACTCGGGAGGCTGGGGCAGTAGGACCACTTGAGGTTGCTGTGAGCTAGGATGACGCCACGGCACTCACTCTAGCCAGGGCAACAGAGTGAAACTCTGTCTCAAAAAAAAAAAAAAAGCTGGTCTGTAAAAGGCACGGATGGGGCTATGATTCTGTCTCTGAATTGACTGCTAGAGAGATTAAGTTTATAACCATTACTAGCAAAGATATTGGAACATAAGGCAGGAACTTTAACACATCTATGGCTTTAGTTTATCTTTCTTATGTTCATTTTCTGCTTCTCCTGCATTCACTATCTTTTTATTTATGATTTAAATTTTGCCTCATTACATTGTGTGGATTTAAGATTTATATAAGCCCTCTCAATTCAAATTTATAATAAGGTAAGCTTTTTTAAAATTTTAATAAGGTGGTATGATTATGTATTTTACTTATACAGCAATAATAATTGTAACCCTCATTCAATCCATGTTTTTCTACTCTTCTATGATGTACATCTAAAATACACACACACACAGGACTTTTGGTTAAACACAGTGAACTGGCTACACATTTCTCTTCATTGCCTCCTAAAATCTCACCAAAATGATTGCATAGATATTTAACGTATTAACCCACAAAGACAAAGAGATTCAGAAAAGAAAAAACAATAGAAGAAAACACTGCACAAACCTTTGGAAGGTGGAAAGTAGATGGAGGAGTGGTGCCTGACAGAGCAGAATGGAGAAAGCTCAAACTTCAGGACCTGTGAAGGGATACTGCAGAAGAAAGGATGCAAGTTCTCCCAGAAAAGACTCGGCGTCTAGAGGCAACAGGTCCTTCAAGTAAGCGAGGGTAGTGAGGAGCATGGCTGGATAGATACAGAGATCGGCAGAGAATCCATAAAGCAATTGGACAAGGATCACCAGAAATTTAAAAGGAGCTTCTAACTGAAGAGATCACAGCCAAAAAAAAAAAAAAGAAAAAGAAACTTGGAAAAAGCAGAGATAATGCAGGAAAAAAAAAAAGCTATAATATTGTAATACCATCAGAGAGCTAAGACAATAGATTACAATCATAACAAAGCGAAATGCTATGAAAAAGAAGCAATCAGACCTCAGAGAGGGTACCAAAAAAAAGTGGGGGGGAGCAATCAGAAAATAAGCATGGCAGAGACTTAATTGTCAACCCAACATTGTCAATCCCTTCTTTAGTAACAGAAGTCCCCTATTGTTGGAAGCAGTGACATACTCAGCTAAAAACATTTTTCAGACTGCCTTACAGATATGATAGTCAATGAGAAGTAGAAATATTTAAGTGGGCTTCCAAGAAAGTTCTCCTTTATAGCACTAGCAGAACTTTACGGGTCTTCAACCTGATCTCCTTAAAGGCCTGGAATAGCCCCAAGCAGAGGATGCTTGACATCTTTTAGTCCTAGACCATCCCAAATCCTGAGGCCACATCACAAGCTTGTGCCACAAAATGACCCACCCAAAAAGCAATTTTCCCCCAAAGTGTTTCAATTTTACAAAGTATTTTACCATCACACTGGCCATCACAAGCACAGATAGGTTGGTATAACTAAATTGAATAATGAAATCTGAATTTTAAATAACTTGGTAACAATCAAGGAGCTAGAAACTCATCTGGAATTTATTAAGCCAAGTAGATTCATTTCCTTACATAAAAAGGATTACTGTAAATTGCAGTGTGGCTGTCAACCACATTCTTTTACTAGAACTAAGGCCACATTTCAAAAGTATCAGCTATTTGGCAAGTTATACCTTTCGGGACTTACAAGTATTTTCCAAGTCTAAAAATGTTTGCAAATTGGCCTAAGAACAGGCAGTTGTATAAACTTTATCCTTTGAATAAAACACCTAAAAATGCATTTCCTTTCTTCATGAAAACTATAAAAGCTTCTCTTTTCTAAAACAGCTCATTAGGCTCATCTTTAGTAAGACATCATAAACTGCCCTTCTTGGAAAGATCTTACAATTGCCTCTTCCAAATTGAAAACAGCAGAAGAGCTAAATTAATAATATGACTCAAAGACACACAAAAAAACATGAAAAGCAATTTAAAGAAAAAGGATGCGTAAAGAACAAAAAATAGCTGAGACAAAGACATATAAATGTTTTTATACAGTAATGTACAAAGGCCTGAAAAAAAGACAATTGATTTGAAAAGAAGAGACTTACTACATGGAATCCATATACCCAATTCTCTAATCTGAAACTTCAAATAGGTAACAGCTAAAATGAGGGGAGTAGTGAGTACAAGAACACATCACAGTGTTTTCAACAGTGCAATAAACAGGGAATTCTTTTCCTTCAATGTATTTAATAAAATGGCTCAGGTAGTCAACTAGCCTTAGGTTTTTATTATAAGTCCATCAACAGAAAAGAATCAATAGCCAAGAAATGCTAAAATGAATACAAGGATCTCTGGGGAGAGGAAGATGATACAAGTACCATCAAGAAACAAAATCCATCAGGCCGGGCACGGTGGCTCACGCCTGTAATCCTAGCTCTCTGGGAGGCCAAGGCGGGCGGAATGTTTGAGCTCAGGAGTTCGAGACCAGCCTGAGCAAGAGCGAGACCCCGTCTCTACTAAAAATAGAAAGAAATTAATTGGACAACTAAAAATATATAAAGAAATTAGCCGGGCATCATGGCGCATGCCTGTAGTCCCAGCTACTCGGGAGGCTGAGGCAGGAGGATCGCTTGAGCCCAGGAGTTTGAGGTTGCTGTGAGCTAGGCTGACGCCACGGCACTCACTCTAGCCCGGGCAAAAGAGTGAGACTCTGTCTCAAAAAAAAAAAAAAAGAAACAAAATCCACTACTCTTAAAGGTATCCATTCATTCCAACCTCAAATTCTCACAGATAAAAGGATTTTTATCATAACTTAAGAATAATAAAGGTACTTAATGAAAACCCATACTCACAAATCAAAGGTCAGAATAAACAGCAAGTTATCTAAATGTATTGTGGGACACACACACATACACAAAACCTTGAGAATTAGCCATTCTAGAAAAGAAAATAGTCACTGAATAATCTGTCTTCTGATTATATACAGATTCAAGTGGAATTATAATTGATCTTTGTTGAATACCCACATATCTTTTGCTTTCATTTTTTTCCTACATCTTATTACCCTGCAGTCATTATATTATAGTTCTGGGAATTTAGGCTAAGCTAAGAGATATTACATGTCTTTTCCACAGTCACGCATTTTACTCTGAGATCTGTCATGTATGAGTTATTGTCCCAAACCGTGCCACTGTTGCCACTACACCATGCTAGAACACAACAGGGGAAAAGCAAAGGCATGATGTGCCAAAGTATATACTTTCAGTTGCATGGCAATTATGCAGATCTATATTTAAAAGTTAGAAAATTTTGATTTCCTTTCTTTTTATTATACATCCGATTAACATGACTTCAGGCTTCTTAGAGCCACTAAATCAAAACCATTCACATACATTTATTCTAAATTTTAAAAACAAAGTATCTTCATCAAATTATTGTGAGCTAAAAAACCCTGGGGACAGGAGAGACATTTTCCCCTGTTTACAAAGAAGAAATAATGTCAGAAGATTAAAGTGATTTCCAGATGATCTTCACGGTATCAAGGTCACAGTTTTCTAAAATACAGCAGTGTGTGCTTCGACTTCAGTATTTTATATAGCAGACCACGGTGATTTAAGATCTGCTGATTTAGAGCATAATTCCTTTAGATAGTAAGGGTTTGTATCTCTAACATGTCTGATAGGGGAGGCTGATTTTGTTAACACAAATAAGTAGCCTGTTTGAGAGAATCTTGATTTCTTGGGTAGCTCTTCCTACCTCTTCTTTCCTGGAGGTGCTTGTCCCTAAACTAAGACTTTCCAGAAAGATTTTCTGAGGCTTGGTTTGGCTCCCACACCAACACTATGCTTTCAACAATTGAGAGGTTACTTTCTTACCAAATTCAGTGGTCTTGTTCCCATTTTCTTTTCCCTTAATCACTTCCTCTAGTCCTGAACACTGTTGATAATCCTCTTCCTCTAGTTATCTTTCCTGAAACCATGCTTCCCTTAAGATCCCTCACACGATCCTGGTTTTCTGTCTAGTTTTTGACCACCACACCACCTGCCCCTCCTTCCTTAACAGCAGACATTACCCCAGGCTCAAGCCTTGATCCTCTCTACCTTAGGTCCCCAACACCTGGGCCCACTCAGCACCTGAGCTCCACCCCGCCCCACACCGCCCCCATCACCATCCCATCTGTGGAAAATTGTCTTGCAGGAAATCAGTCCCTGGTGCCAAAAAGGTTGGGGACCACGGCTCTATATGATACGGTCTTTCCACTCCACTGACCCATTCTGTCCCATGGATTCCAACATCACTTGATGTGACATTTAAAAAAAGTAATTCAAAGTCTTTATTCCCAATTTGGTTTTATAATTCTCATTACCTTCCACACTAAGTAGACCACTAGCTTCCCTGTCCTACCAAGAGGACAATCCAGTGGACCCCTGCTCATGTCAGTACCATCCTACCCAATGCAAATGCCCCCCACGTTACTTTCCACAGCTTTCTGGTTCAGACCAAGCAGGACCTTCTCTGGTAACTTCAAATGCTTTTCCCATCCTCAGACTTCCTGCACATATGCTGTCCAACATGTTCACATTTATTCCTGTGCCGCCCTGTGGCTGTCTCCTCCCACCAGGCAAGTCTCAGAAGGCACCAGGACAGCAAGTGTCCTACTGTTCCCCTTTCTCACCACACTCATGCTGTCTCTTAGCCCCGTCCATCCCAACATCAGCAAGTTATTTAAGAACATCTATTATAATAGTACACTTTAGTGTGAATTTACACTACATGCCACATTAATACTGATCACTTTTCTATGCTTTTTTATTAATAATTTAGCTCCATTTGTGAAATGAGAAAACAAGCAAGACAGAGGAAGATACATGGAACAGCCAATAGCACAACAGGGCATGTATGTACCAAAACAGCAGGCAGGGTTGTAAGACAGGGAGAGAAACAGAGGAAGATGACTGGAGTGGTTGAGAGCTTGAGTTTTTCTATTACTGATAAATTTAAGTTCAGATACTAGCTCTACCAGTATCAGCTGCATGGTACTGGGGAAGAAACTTAACTTCTCTGAACCTCTCTCTTTTATCATCTGATTAAAAAAAATCATAAATGATAAAAAAGAATAATATCACTCCATCCAAGTAACAACTAGGAAGAAACAAAAAAAAAACAAGAGAAAGTCAGTTTGTACCAAAACCGACCAAGAGCTTTGGCTTCCCTTTTCCCTTCATTTCTGAACAAAGCTATTCTGAATGCTTCCACCCTCAGTTTTATGTGCTATTTCAGAATGATTCCTGAGAAAACTGGTATAAAATGTGGCACTTTGAAAGCATGAGATGGACCTCTGATGTTTGAGTTGAAGCAGAAGGTAGAAACTTTCCTATTCTCAAATTTTTTATTGTTTTCTTTTATTTCTAAACAGGGTAAAGCTATTTTTTGCTTCTCTGTATTAAATTAGTACTGGATACAGACCATGCCCAAACTGCAGGGCACAGCTCAGTGAGTCGAGAGATCTTTTTTATGAATAATATCCCAAAGTTTCATGATAACATATTAACCCTAGCACAGTATATTCAGCTAAGAAGGCTTATATTCAAATTTTCTTGGACCTTTATCATATGACACTTGCTTACTTAGAGTGTCTTTAGAATCGGTTAAACAAAGTTAATTTCTCATGATTTAAACTTGCTTTTTAAAAAATATGTTGAACTTGCTCAATCTAGACCTAGACTTAAAAATAAAAAAAAAAATCTAATACAGCAAAACCAACTTCTCTTGTTGAGTGACACATAGCCAGGAAGTCAGTCACATCACAGGGCTAAAAAGATTTTTAAAGAATTAAAAGACATCTGTTCATTTATCCACTTATTTATCCAACAAATATTATTGAATGCCTGTTAAATACCTGACGCCATTTGAAGTTTGAAAACAAAATAAGTTCTTGCACATAAGGAACTTATATTCCATTGGGAGTAACAGCCAAACAAATAAAAATATATATATATATATGTATACACATACATATATATAGAAAATGCAAAGGCAAGTGATAATAAAGGCCAAAAAATATGAGTACGGAGTGACAAGGAAGGCTACGGGGGCGGCGGGGGGTGGGACGAACAGGTATCATTTAAGCTGAGACTTGAATATGAGGAAAATGTATTCATGCAGAAGGAAGAGCAACACAGAGATTCTAAGATAAAACCCTTCTTTGCACACTTGAGGAACAGAAGGAAGCCACATGACGGAGCACAGTAAGCAAGCTGAAGAGGAGTGGAGATGAGATAGGCAACCAGGAAACAGGTCATGTGAGGCCCTGCAGACTGTGGTTTAAATATTCAGATTTTATTCTAAATGTCATGGAAAGCCATCATTGGGGGAAGAAGCAGGCAGAGTTGACTTACATTTTAAAGAGGGATCTGGCTGCTATTTCGGAAGCAGGGTAGTCTAGGCTATTGCAAAAGCATAAATGAGAGGTGATGGTGCATGTGGCAAGAAGAGGTCAGATTCTGGATGTATTTGAAGGTGCAGCCCATTGGATTTCTTCGCAGACTAGATGTGGGTGTGATTAAGAAACAAAAGGAGGCCAGGCGCAGTGGCTCACGCCTGTAATCCTAGCACTCTGGGAGGCCGAGGCGGGCGGATTGTTTGAGCTCAGGAGTTCAAGACCAGCCTGAGCAAGAGTGAGACCCCGTCTCTACTAAAAATAGAAAGAAATTAATTGGACAGCTAAAAATATATAGAAAAAATTAGCCAGGCATGGTGGCGCATGCCTGTAGTCCCAGCTACTCGGGAGGCTGAGGCAGTAGGATTGCTTGAGCCCAGGAGTTTGAGGTTGCTGTGAGCTAGGCTAACGCCACGGCACTCTAGCCCAGGCAACACAGTGAGACTCTGTCTCAAAAAAAAAGAAACAAAAGGATAAGAGTCAACAATGACTTCAAATTTGGGGACCTGAACAAATGGTGAATGGTGCCATTTGCTAAGATAGAAACATTGGGGGGATGAGTAGGCAGGTGGTGGGAAAGGGGAGGAGCTAAGAGTTTTGTTTTGGACACAACAGATGGGATGTGCCTATTTGGCCTATAACGGGAAATGTGGAGTAGGTAAAGGCAAGTCTGGAGTTTAGGGACAAGGTCAGGGCCAGGAATATAAACATGGAAGCCACAGCATAGAGAAGGTATATAAAGCTACAGACTTGGTAACATCTGCTAGGGAAAAATCACAAACAAAAGATGACATGGGAAGATGAGCCCTTTAACATTCTAATATTTACTGATGACAATAATTAGGAGGATTCAGGAAAGAAAAATTAGAAATATCAAGTGAAATGGGAGAAACACCCAGAGGGCAATGAGGGGGAATGTTTTGAGAGGAAAGTCATCACTAACTCTGCCAGAAGCCTTGGACAGACTGATAATATTGTCTTCAGAGAACAGGGTAAATTCCAGATTGGTTAGATACTGCTCAAGAAGGCAACATGTTTGGTTATTTTCCCCTTCTTCAGGTAGAATGACTTTAAACTCTCATGAGAACAAAGAATTTCAGAATGAAAGTTTATAATGAGGTTGGCAATGACCTCACTTCCTTTAAATATTATGAAATGGTGGTATAACAAAATAATTCAGGTATTTCTTTCCCTGTTCACACATCTAAATCCAATTTCAATCTAGTCAAGAAGGCAAAAATCTTTGATCATGGTCTCAGCTTTAGTACTTACAAGTCTAAAACATTAACTAGAAAATATCGTCAAAAACATGACAAATTTGGAAGCACTGTACAGTCACACAATTTTTGGTGTCTGTACAATTTTTGGTGTGCATGACCTACTGAAATGTAGGTCACATAAGGAATTGATACTTCTATAAATTGTCTTATAGAAGAAACTACTTAGATATAATCGATCTCCTACTCTAGCTCAAAGTACTCAATGTTATCATATAAAAATGTTCTTCTTTTATAACACTTTAAATGATTTATTGAGCACTAATCAATCCATTAAGATATATTCAAATATGTAAATCTAAAGTCTGCAATCGCTCAAGAAATGTCTGTCAGCAGTTCTGTAACTTATATAATATCCGATCATCACGCACTTTCCAGGCACTAACATCACAAGAACAAACCTGTGCTGGTGAATAGGACTTGTCATATACAAAAAAAGAAAAATAAGTAATCTTACAGCTTTAGAAGAAATGAAGACTGACAGCCCATTCTCTTCGAGATTCTAAAATCCTTTTACCACAATTAATTGGCCTATGTCACTCTGGCAGTAGAAAATACTGATTAAGAAGACAGGCTGTGTAGTCCTTCATTATTAGGGTACGTCAGTACAATGCACTTGCCACGTGTCTTGCACGTAGTAGAAACTCAAAAATACTAGTTGCTTTAATTGTCAGTTATTCGCCTTCTCTTATAAAACCTTCACTAGTAGGTAGCTCACTATTCAAGTCAACTTATTCTGGAGGAAGACAGTTCTTTATTCATAAAAATGTCTTCAAAATACTGAGTCAAAAATCTCACTGCGACCAATTGGTTAGTACCAGTTCTGCCCTCTGAATCCATACAACTTTTCTAACTTTTCCTACGTGACAATCCCCATCGTGCTTGAAGACAGACATAACGTCTAGTGCTACATACCAACAAAAAAAATACACTTAAGCATCAAATTGAGCATTCTATACCTAAAATTAGAACCAGTCTTTGAGCATCCTATTGGGGATACTTTATAATCTTTGGAAAGGCTATTTACAGGGCTGTATTAAGATTCATCTATAGGGCTTGCTAATGCTCATCTGTTTGAGCAAAGCAGCAGATTGAGTGTGTTAAACCTCTGTTTCAAAGTTGTGCATATATGACAGTTATTATCCTTATTAAGAGCTCTGAGCACATCAAACGTGTTTTCAGCAATCATATCCAATAATTACCTTCTGAAACTTAAGAGTTAAGTACAGGTGAGCATAATTTATCATTTCCTCAGGCTCAAATACATTTGTTATAATTAACAGGCTTAAGGAGATTAGCAAACATCAATTAAAGAAGCCAACCTTTTGACTGGACACAAAACATTCATTCATTCAACAAGTATTTGAGAACATTCTGTCAGAAACCATAGAGCACAGGAATAACATAAACAACTCAATCTACAGACGGCAAATAGAAGAAACAGTTCTCCTACAAAGTACATTTTCTCCAACGAGGGTTGAGAGAATTTTTTGATGCTGCTTTGCTTTTCTTAACTAGCATTTACAAAGCTAGTGCTTTTCTGTAACTCAAATGCTATTATGTTGAGAAGCAGTTTTTGTTTTGTTTTGTTTTGTTTTGAGAGGGTCTGGCTCTGTTGCCCAGACTAGAGTGCAGTAGCGTCATCATAGCTCACGGCAACCTCCAATGCCTGGGCTCAAGTGATCCTCCTACCTCAGTCTCCTGAGTAGCTGGGACTACAGGCACGAGCCATCATGCCTGGCTTATGTTTTATAATTTTTTGTAGAGACAGGGTCTTGCTATGTTGCTCAGGCTGGTCTTGAACCCCTAGCCTCAAGCGATCTTCCTGCCTCAGTCTCCCAAAGTGCTGAAATTACAGGCATGAACCACCTCACAGGCCAAGAAGCAGTCCTTTAATGGAAGGGCGGGAGGTCTCAACAGTAGTCCCAAAATGCTCAATGTCTCCAATCAGCAGGGAAATGCAAATCAAAACCACAATGAGATATCACTTAACTCCAGTGAGAATGGCTTTTATCAAAAGTCCCAAAACAATAAATGTTGGTGTGGATGCAGAGAGATAGGAACACTTATACACTGCTGGTGGGACTGCAAACTAGTGCAACCTCTGTGGAAAGTAATATGGAGATACCTCAAAGAGCTACAAGTAGACCATTTGATCCAGCAATCCCACTACTGGGCAGCTATCCAAAGGAAAAAAAGACATTCTATAAAAAAGATACCTGCACTCAAATGTTTATAGCAGCACAATTCACAATTGCAGACATGTGGAAACAACCCAAGTGCCCATCAATACATGAGTGGATTGATAAAATGTGGTATATGTATACCATGGAGTACTACTCAGCCATAAAAAAATGGGGGACTAATACCCCTTGTATTAATCTGAATGGAACTAGAAACCATTCTTCTAAGTGAAGTATTACAAGAATGGAAAAACGAACACCACATGTACGCACCATTAAATTGGAACTAACTGATCAACACTGATGTGCACATATGAAAATAACACTCATCAGAAATCAAGCAGCAGGCGGGGGAGAGGAGGGATGGGGAAATTCATACCTAACAGATACAAGGTACACCATCTGGGTGATGGAACACATAACTTTGACTCAAATGGTACAAAACCAATTTATGTAACTAAAACATCTGTATCCCTATAATATTCTGAAATAAAATAAAGTAAATAAAATAAAACAGCAGTCCCTTACTACCCAAAGCACTTTTGGCATCCAGAGAAAGAGAAAGCTAGAGCACTGCACAGAAGGACAAGAAGCAAAACAGACTGAATAAATTGCCACACTCTACAGTCCCTGCCATATACTTAGGACGTTACTCCTCTCTCAGCCTAGAGGAAACTTTAAGGATCTCTGTACTTTACAAATGGCTGAAGAAACACCAAGGTTTTGAGGCTTCCTCACCATGGCCAATTGTGACTTTGTTGAGCCTTTTGAGACTTCATTTAGAGGGGATAGATCCTCCTTTTCTGTTTTATCCTTCCTCATTGGAGAAAACCTAATGAATCATCTGTTACATGAATGTTTAACATTGCTAGTGACTGGAGAAAAACTAGAACAACATGCATCTTTCATCTACTTATTTAGAAGGAAAATACCAATGACAATTTCCAATTCTGGCCAGAATATGGAGAAGGTGCCCTTAACCCCCGCTCATGGCTGCAAATTGGCACAAAGCTTTTAGAGGGTAACTTGGTGATGTGTATCAAGAACCATAAAATCATTCATTCTTTTTGACCCAGTGCATCCAACTCTCTAACTGGTTCAAGAACACTCTGTTTTATTAAAGGTACACGTTCCTTGTATTTTCCCCCACTTTCTGAAAGAGGTCCATTTCTAGCTTTCAGCATATCAGTCAGTACACTGAAAGAATCCAGAATGACTGGCACTGTGCTGGAACCCTCCCAGTTCTCGGGAAATACCTTGCAATGTCTGTTTACGCTTCCTGGAGGCTGTTCTAATGGCATCCCTGCCCTGGTTCCTATTAAATATTTGTGTGAATCAGTTCCTTCCCAAGAAATCTTTATGAACTCCCTCATCTCTTGCCACTCTTAGCTTCTCCACGATCCTTTCTTATTTGCCATAGAAAGATGTTGTGTTCAAGAAATAAAATGCCACATAAAGAAAAAAAATGGGAAGAAAAAAGGAACAAACAGGCATTAAGACATTTCTTAGCCATTCAAAACTACCCTGGGAAATCTATGGTGCTATAAATTGGAAGACTGGTTGCTTATCAAAGGGATGGAGGTTGATGTGCTCATCTGCAAGAGAACTTTCTTGAGCGGCAAAAATGTCCTATGTCTTGACTGGGGTGCTAGCTGCATGGGTATATTCATTTGACAAAACTCCTGCTACTGTACACTTAAAGTCAGTGTATCTCATTGCAAGTAAACATTACGTCAGTAAGAATAAACTACTCTGAGCAACTCCTGAAAACTAAGCTGTATGCAACTTCAAGATCTCACAAGTTAAAAAGTGCAAATGCTCCAGCCTAGTGGGCAAACATGTTTGCCCCACTGCAGTCTGGGCTCAGATGCTGCCTCCTCTGTGAGCTTGCCCTGACTCACCAGGCAGACCCAATATCATCACTATACGCCATGCAAGTGTCCATTATAGCAACTATCTGACAGCACCGTTAAGTTCGTTTGCACATCTGCTCCTCATGGAGGATGCCTCTCTCTGAAGGTCCAGGTAAGGGGCTAAGAATTCAGTGATTGACTCAATAAACCCAGCAAGTGCCTGGCACACAATAGGCACATAATAGATATTTTTTGGATGAATAAATGCAAATCCCCATGAGGGAAACCATCTAATAGAAGGCAGGAGTAGAGCAATGGGGCTCAGGAACAGGGTTGAAGCAGAAGAGGAAATGCAAAGTAAATAGGCAAGCACACACTGGTGCCCAGATGAAGATATATCCTGTAGCAGGTAGGTGCCGACCAAAAACTCAGCTTTAGACACTGAAGCAAGTTTCCATTGGCAGAATAAATGAGTTCCAGTCCTTAAAACCCTATTTTTAAATTTTGTTAAGGCTATAACCTTAAGATCATACTTTTATCCAACAAGCATTTATCAGGCACCATGCCAAACACTCAAGCAAAAGATACGATTCCTGCCCTCAGTTAGCTCATTGTCTAATATGGAAAAACAAATAGAATTACGCCACAGTGCAAAAAGAGTGAGCAACACAGGAGAGAGAGGAATGGGTTGGGGTGGAGGTTTGGCAGTTCAGAAAAGGCATCACATAAAGATTGATTTTAGCCCAAGTATGGAACAATGAACAGCAATTCACTAAGTAAACAAGGAGTAATGGGTATCTCATACAGAAAAGCATGGAGGTGAGAAAACCGCATCCTGTGTATGGGGAAACACAGCAATAGATTCAGGGCACAAACTGCTTTACTGTCAGCATCTCATTTAACTGGAACAATCACCATGGCAGGATAAAAAGAGAAAACCGAGGCCTGCAGGATTTAAGTAGAAGAGCCAGAACTTGAAGAACTATTTGATTCCAGAACTATACTCTTCATCTCTACACTACCTGGCAACTACACAAGTAGTTATGGAGAAAATGACCAAAAATAAAGATAGATATAGGCAGGAACTAGGTTGTAAAGGGCCAGGAATGCTACACTAAGGATTGTGGACTTTAAAATCTTTTCATGACTCCCCAGAAAACAGGGAACTAACAAAATCAGGTTTATATTTTGAAAAAAATATTCTTACACTGCAACACCTAGTTTAAGAATTGCTTTCCAACACCACAATTTTTTAATATTTACCCTCGTAGTATTTTCAAGTTGAATATCTGTTGATTGAAATCACCAAAAATGCTTCTATGAATTAACATTTTCAATGTTTTTGTCTCCCTACATACTTTTGAAAAGCAACAGTACAGGCCCATGAGATCTTCATTTAGTCTACAGACAACGCTAGTATGCACTGAGGATTCATGTACCCCAGGAAAACTCCTTCAGACCAGACTTATAGGTTGGCAAACACTAGTAAAAAGGACACAGTTTACAGAGAAAGAGGGAAACCATTTAGAAGGATTTTGCTAATATCAATGGGGGACCCACAGAGTACAATTCTTTAAAACACTTAGTATTAAAGGCAAACAAAGTATGTTAAAAGGTGGTGACCAGCAAGCACATCCCTGAAAGATTGGGACAGGTAGAAAACAGACCAATTAGAATTAAGTGGAGGACTCATATTCTAGTGCCAGACTTGGCAATGAGCTCAAGTTGGCAGCCCTTACAAGGTAACAACAATACTGACAGAATCAAACCCAGAGATAACAGGACAAGTAAGCAGGAAGGTGGTAAATTAAGTTAGCCTGTTCCACTCCAGACATAAAAATTGCTGCTGTATTTAAATCTCAACCTAGATGGCAATATTAACTCACATATTAGAAACTGTGACCAACCAATGCAATGTGTAACATATCCAGTTTTCAATCTCATTGGTTTTTTGTCTGTTTACTATAAGGCCTCTCAATGCCCCCAAACACAGAGACAGAGGCAACTATTAGGTACAGAAAATTAAAAGGTACTGTTGAAGAGGACTAAAATTAGAGAGTCCAGGCTATATTTTCTACCACTTCGTCACTCACTCCATGACCTTGCTAGAATCAAGCTTCCCTCTGTCTTTGCCTTCAAGCCATTACTTGGTTTTAAACCAATGTTTAATCATAAACCAGCCCTGCTACATTATTAATATTTCAAACAGCATTTCCAACCAGATAACAATCCAATATCATTATGTTGAGCTATCTTAAAGGGTTGCATTCCTAAATTTGTTTTGAATTGCAAAATTACGCCCTCAGTAGACAAACCGGTTCAGTATATATACTCAAGTATATGAATACAATTTGAAAATGAATAAAAACAGGATTCATAAAATGATAATAATTGGCAGAATAACAATCATTAGCCCTCACTCCAAAAAATTAAATTTTAAACACTTTAACTTTGGTTATAAGAATAACACATTAGCAATTTAAAATCACACGAAAATGACAATGGCAAGGACATACTGACATGGAGTCTGGTCATCATTCAAAGTATTACAAGGTTATTGGAGTTTCTTGACCTTGGAATATGCAAAGCTGGAGTGAGAATAAAAGCACATTATATTCTACATAATACATATATAGTACTATATAATACGTGCACATATGTAATACATACACATATATACATATATAGCCTACTTGTGTTTCAATAATATGTAGAGGAGAGTGACAGAAAGAGCAAAATGGAAGAAGAATATTAGCAAGCAAGAGAAAGAACACTTTATAAGGCCGGGCGCGGTGGCTCACGCCTGTAATCCTAGCACTCTGGGAGGCCGAGGCGGGAAGATCGCTCAAGGTCAGGAGTTCGAGACCAGCCTGAGCAAGAGCGAGACCCCGTCTCTACTAAAAAATAGAAATGATCTGGACAACTAAAAATATATATATAAAAATTAGCTGGGCATGGTGGCGCATGCCTGTAGTCCCAGCTACTCGGGAGGCTGAGGCAGAAGGATTGCTTGAACCCAGGAGTTTGAGGTTGCTGTGAGCTAGGCTGACGTCACAGCACTCTAGCCCAGGCAACAGAGCAAGACCCAGTCTCAAAAAAAAAAAAAAATACTTTATAAAATGCACTTTGGAATCAACATTTTATCTTCAAATTAGGGGTTCTTAGAATTATAGAGGTTGTGGCGGTAAGAGTCATTCATTGTGCTTCCTTTGGCAAAAACAATATTTTAAAATATGTGTTTTTGTGGTAAAGGCAAAGCTGCCCAGAGAGATAAATGTGGACACTAACTAAAGAAATAAAACAAACCTAACAGTCAACATACTGCCACCACTTCAAACGCCTGGAGTAGTCAGAAAACATATGTGAATGTGTAAATTATTCACATACCTTCAATGAAGGCAAACTTAGTGCCTTGCTATGAGTGGCATGAGGAAAAAAAAATTGCTTAATTTTAATTTGATTAACTACATTAAAAGGAGATGACAATACCTTCAGATTCAGCTTTCTGCTAAGGATGAACAAAACAGAGTAGCCAAATCATTGCTGATAAACACCTTTAGATAAGATAGAAGAAAGATGAGCACATTTCCCATGATACCTTCTATCACAACACTTTCCCCAAGTTCATTATATACAAACGTCTCACAGAAATCCTACATAATTATGAGCAAGCCGGAATAAGGAATTCTTAGTTTTCCAAAATCTGCATAACTAAAAAAAGAGAAGGGTGCGGAACCACCCATATTCACACATTTCCTGAAGCAAACACAAAGCATGCAGATGCAAACTCCACACAGGAGCCACGTGCGACCAAAAAATGTCCCTACATTACTTCCCTTCTCCCTCCCTCCCTCCCTTATGCTAAAACACAAAACGGTAAGTTTAATTGGTTTTCTAAAATTATGCAGCACAAACACTGCTAATGGAAAGTTACAGTTGGAAGCCTTGACTTTTCAAAGTTTATGAATGTGGGAAGTTATTTCTCTTAACTGCATTGCTGGAATTTTTCCACTCTCATTTCAATTCAAAATATGGTGTTTATTCCTCTCTCAACCTCCTCACACCGGCCCTCTTGTTAGGACAGGGGGCCATCTGTCGTCTGTGGCCAACGTGTCTTGCTCTGTAAACCTATCTTGCTCTTCCTCAATAAACTTCGTTTCACTCTTGGGGAGGTGGGGGGAGCCTCCTCACACCTTTCCAAGTCACCTTCATACCAGTTCAAAATTTCAATCCAAAAATACGCCAAAAGCTAATTTCTTAGACCTCCCTACTGTCTAGTAGATAATGCTACTCACATTTCACATTATTTACTGTGAGAAATGTAACATTTAAAGTTTATTCTCTTTATTTTTTCCACATACATACATGATTTTCTTTAAAGAAAAATAAATTATTTTAAATACTGTTTGCTTTGGAATTCTTGAATATGTTGTTTTCCCGTGGAATAATCTGAAACCTAATTTGAAAGTTTAAATACGTTGAATAAACCAGCACGTGGCATCAATAACTCCTAAATGACTGCAAGGCTGCTATATGCAACAATTTTTTTAGCAAGCAGTTGTTTCTGATTCACATCTGCTTGGAAGAACTTTTTTTAGCCTCATTTTAAAAGTCATCTTTTTCATCCAGTAGAATCACGGCTGGAAGTCCTGATGTTAACCTGCGGTACAGACAGACGGAGCCTCAAGGCGTTGATGAAGAGACCAGCTCCTTTTTCAGGGAGAAAGAAGGGAATGGAAGATCTCCTCTGTGAGGCACAGCTGGGAAAGTAACAACCCTTCAATAAGTGACCCCAGGATATCTTAGTCTCATCAATGCCGAAAACGAAGTACATGCCCTGACCCCCTCCCCCTGGGCTGGGATGCGGCCCTAGACAAATCGTCTTTCCAGGTGTGCAGCGGTGTCTCACCTCCCGTGCTCCCACCCACCCTTCCTCTCCGCCCCTCTCCCCCCACCACAACACACTGAACACACTGGCTGCTCAGCTACTGTCAGACATCCCCACTTCTAGCCGCCCCAGAAATGCACCGAGAGCCCTCCCCCAGCTCTCGCACTGCGCGCTCTGGGCTGTGCCCGGGAGAGCCGGAGCCGACCTGCGCCGGCCCTCAGGGATGCGCGGTCCCAGACGACGTCAGCGAGGGCTCACTTCTGCCCTGGCAGAGGAGCTCTGGGACGCCAGCGAGACCGTCGTGGGGTGGGCAGCGCTAAGCTAAGTTGGACGTTAATATGTAAGACAGGCAGAACTTGCAAAGTCCTCGAAACTGCACACACGGATCAGTTTTTCCGTGCCAGCTAGGGAGGCTGCAAAAGCGCAGGGTGGCGGGGGCCGCTGTCTCCTCGCGACACCCGCCCCAAGACCAGTAAATTCGAGCGCAACGGAGAGCATTAAAAGACACTCACCTCCACCCATCTCTGAGCCTCGGCGAACGCTAAGGAACAGTCGGCCTCTGCCTCCTCCACCCCTTCCATGACTAGGGCAAGACAGGGAGAGAGACTCAGTGGGTGAGCGGAGGGGCAAGGGTCCCCCCACGTGTCTGGGCCCGGCGGGCAGGGAGGGGCCGATGCCGCCCCGGCCTCCCTCCGGCTGTGAGACGCCCGGGCTCTCTTTCCCTTTGTTGCGCTCTGCAGTTTGTTAAGGTTTCAAACCTACAAGAACTTGAAGACGTTGCTTTCTCTAAACTCCTGAAAGCGCCCCAAGGTCCGCGGGGACCCGAGCAGCCGGGCAGGGCGCGGGCGGTGGAGGGGGAGACGAGAGGCAGCGCGCGGCACCAGCCCTGACGACAGTTGGGACTTCAAAAGTCGCAACGCTGCCGCCGTCCTCCCCGCAGTGGCCCCGCCCCAGCCCACCCCGCCGCCTACCCCGGGCCCGCTGAGTCGCCGCTTCCGTCCGCCCCCACCACGGCTCCCCGGGGTTCCCGGCTGCGGCCGCCTCTGTGGTTGGACTGTCTGGGCCGGGAGATGGCACGGTCCACCAGGGGGCCGTGGCCCGGGCCACGCTCCCGTTCCCGCGCCGCCCGCCAGGACCGCGGCTCGGCCCCGAGGGGATGCGCCCCCGCGCCCGCATCCTTCTCGCCTCCGCCCGCCAGGCCGCCTCCCCTCTCCCAGGGCCCCTGGAAGCTGCGCCCTGTCGGCTCGCGGCCGCAGGGCCCGCCTGACATACCAGGAATAGCTGCACACGATTGCACCTTTCCCGGCCAAGAAACTTCCTCCGCCGGGGAGCGCGGCCCGCCGAGACGTATAGCCGGCCCCCCGGCCCGCCGCGCCGCCCTCACCTGCGGCCGGACCCCGCCACGCGCGGCTCCCGTTCCCGCCGAGCCCGCGCTCCCCGCTTGGGCGGCCCCCGCCAGGTGCGCGCCGTCCCCGCCCCCAGGCTCTGCGCCCCCTACGGCCGCGCGGGCCCTCCTGGCGCCAGGTGTGGGTAGTGGCCTTGGCACGTGCAGCCGGTTTGCCCCAGCCGGGGCCGGCCCCGCTCCGCCCGGCTTCAGGTGGGTGAGGTGGAAGCTTGCTGCCACTCACCCCGGCTCGCCGCCAAGCGTTCCAACGAGTGGAAGGGAACTTTGCAGTTCTCCCGCCTCCGGCCAACTGAGCCCAGTTCAGGCCATTTGAGCACCCTCACGCTGGCTGTCAAACCCCTACTCTTCGTGGTTTGGGTACACTCGGGGGGCAGTGAGTTGACAGGTTACTCAGTATCCTCAGTGATCTCGGGTGCGTGAGCAGGGCCAGAGGGCGGGAGGCAAACGCGTTGCCTCCTGCGGGTCCTTTTCACATGGGCGGTCAGTCAAATCAGGTCCTCAGAACGGAGCCTCCTCATCTCTCTATGCTTCCTGGGACCTCCCTTCATGCTGCCGAAGCCCTATCCAAGCCACAGGTTGGTGGCTTCACTTTGGGAGGAAGATAAAGATCGGTTGATACTCTCCTGAAAAGGAAGCAACCCCTTGTTCTTATTTTTCTGGTTGGTTGTTTATTTTTTGTGAAGAAAAACGTCAGACACAGAGCAGAGAGACTAGTATTATGAATGCTCCCTAAAATCTAACGTCTATTTTTAACAATTGTTTACATTTTGCCTTATTTGCTTCATCTTTTCTGCTGGAGAGTTTTAAAGTAAAAATAAATATTATATTTCACTCCTAAAGGTTACAGTATACATCTCGTTTTAAAAAGGACACTTTACTGCATAATCCTAATACCATTTTCACATCTAACTAAAGCTAAGAATAATTACCAAGTCACACCCAATCCAGACTAAATTTTCCCAACTGACCCCAAAATGTCTTTTATGGCCGACTTAGACCAGGATCCAATCAATGACCACCCATTGCATTTGATTACATCTTTTTTAACCTACAAGAGATTCCTCCTCCCCTCTCCTTCCTTTTTTGGAATGGCATTGTCTTACTGAAGAAACTAGGGTGCTTTCTGGATTTGTCTTATGGCTTCTTTGTGGTGTCTTCAACATATTTCTCCTTCCTCTATATTTCCTATCCCCTGGAAGTTAGATCTTAAAGGCTGGATTAGGACCTATTTACTCTTCTGAATAAAGACTTCACCACCCATGTTCTTCAGGATTGGGGTAATGGTTTTTATTTGTTAGGTTTATTTTCATTCAACCCTTCTTTAATTGGCATTGTCTGTAATCTTATTGGCACTGTCTGTAATCATTGGGTCTGTTTAGAAAAGCTGACAAGCTTCAGGAATACAATTTTTTCTGCTGAAGTGGAGGCCACTGACTGGACCATCTCTTTGCCTCCTGGCTACACTCCGATCAAGCCAAACCCCAAAAGAGTATAGAATGATGAAATAAACTGGGAAAACATTTAATATTTCTCTTTTTCTGGCTATGCAAAAACTGTTCTGTTAAATATGTAGTGAATACTTTCACCATTTGTGTAAAGTGCTAGATGTTCTAAGTGGTACAAAAGCTTAAAAATTCTAGACACTGAGTCCTATGTATTCCCAGTCCAGTAGGACATTCTACAAGCTTTATGAGGGTTACTGTTACTATAGTTAGTATATATATTTATTATACTGTTCATTTTTTTCCACATAAATCTTTTAATAAATAAAGCACATTCATGGCTTAGGTTTCAAATCACATTTACAGATGAGGAAACCTTCTAGGCCCAAATAGGTCACAGACAGTGAAGCTACTGCTGCTGGGAGGAATGCATGTGCCACATGCATTTTAAACCTAAAGAGCAGAGACTTCAAGGCAGAGAACACCATACACATCACCCCGTAGACTAGATAACTGGGAGCCGGAGAAAGAGCGGGAGACTCAGGGAAGTTCACTCAGCCACCGTCTATATGATCCCCTCACCTAACGCTGCAGGACCAGCTGAGAGCTATGTTACTTTGAGATGAACTAGAGGTGGGGTCCTGATCATAGCAAGTGAAACATTCTCCCACTGTTAACAATTAGACCAAGGGCATTAGCCACAGAAGGGTATCCACTGATAAATACAGAGCAATATTAGGACAGCAAAGAGGAAGCTACACAGACCCTGTCATTTCTTCAAATATCAGAAGCTTCCATATCGTAGCAGTAAAGCAATGGATGGACTCCATCTCCCAAAGGCCTGGCCAAAAAACTTCCTTTTGGCATTTGCACCAAACCAGGCTCGCCATACTTCTGGCATCATCTGCTGGACTATGAGGTCCAGCCGGCTTTCTAGGGTGCTGGAAACCTTTATTTTATGATTCCCGTTATAGATCTCAATGCCACCAGCTATTTCCTCAGGCAGGTAGGCCTCCTGATCAATTTGGACATCAAATTGTTTTTAGTGGCAATTTTATACATAGGGATCGCCTTTTACACTGCAGTCTTTACCAGCGGTAAATCTTGTTTCCTGCAACAAACAATCATTCAGGGCTTCAGCAACTGGTACAAACCCTGGAGGACCAGCCCATCCAGCAGCACTTGGTATCTGGTTATTTTTTACCACCTTGCTGAGTCTCTGTTTTGGTTCATTTAGTAGGTCTATGATAAGGTCATCTCTTGCTTTAAGGACTCTGATCCTTGCTTAAGTCATCAAATTGGACATCTGAATTTGCTTCTGCTGCACAATCTGCTTTTCTTTCTTCTCATAGTATTCCATAATCTTCAGTCTTTGGATTTGCACAAGCCAACCTTTCTCAATGTTGAACTCTTCTTCTGCCTTTGCATCTGTTTCTTCTGCTTTTTCATTGGCTTCTTGTTCAGTGAAAGCCATCATATGCTTAATCTGCTTTTGCACATCAGCTTCACTGAGGGCCAAGGCGAAAGCAATGCCAGGCCCGTGGGCAACAGGCTCAAGTTGAAGTTGAAGAAAGTGGTGGGAAGAATGGGAATAGGAAGACTTGGTCTTATTATACTGTTTAAACTGCTGCTATGTGATTTCACATACAGCTTTGAGGGCAGCAGCCCAAGATGTTAAGAAGTGCATAGGCTTGCGAATCTGAACAACTTAGGTTACCAAATTACCAGAATCTCTGACTTTCTATTTACTCATCTGAAAAATGTGGTGGTAATAACTATCAGGTTATTAAGTATGAAATGTCTGATGTCCTTAAGTTTGACAGTATCTCTGACATTTCACTTTGACACTTCTCGTTTTATGTTTATTGTGAAGGTATATCCTCAGTCTTTCAAATGCATGCTTTTGCTTGTGATTCTCTTTCACATTGTTTTTTAGAGAAATTTTTGTGAAACCATGGATTAATCAAAAATATGTGTTATTTGCCAATATGAGTTCCATCGTGGAACCAATGCAGCGCAGACAGCTCAAAATACCAATGAAGTGTTTGGAAAGGATGTGGCTAATGAATGCACAGTACATGGATGGGTTGAGAAGTTCCATTCTGGTGACTTTAATCTTGAAAATGAGCCACGTGGGTGACCTGAGACTAAAGTGGATAATGATGAACAGAAAACTGTAATGGAAGCGAATCCATCTCAACCTACACATGAATTAGCAGCAAGGTTTGACGTTACTATTCCAACAATATTGGACAATTTGAAACAAATCCATAAGGTAAAGAAGCTGGATAAATAGATTCCCCATGAATTAGACAAGCATCAGAAAAGAAATCGTCTCAAAGCTTGCCTTTCTTTGTTGTCACGACATTAAGGCAAACCATTTCTACACTGTATTGTTACATGTGATGAAAAATGGATTCTTTGTGACAATCGAAAGCATTCAGCACAATGATTGGATAAAGATGAAGTGCTGAAACACACTCCAAAACCGAATATTCATCAGAAAAAGCCAATGGTGTCTGATGGTCCAGCACTGGTATTATCCACTATGGCTTCATGAAACCTGGTCTATCGATTACAGCGGATGTCTACTGCATCCAATTGGGTGAAATGATGAGGATGCTTATAATGAAGCAGCCAAGATTGATCAATAGAGACAGGCCAATCCTCTTGCAAGACCACGTCACAAAAACAATGCTGCTCAAACTATAGAGAGTGGACTTGGAAACTGTTATCCACCGTATTCACCAGACCTTGTACCAACTGACTACTACTTCTTCCACGCTTTGGACCACTTCTTGCAAGGAAAAATATTCAATTCTCAACAAGCAGTGCAAAACGCCTTTCACAATTTCGTCTCCACTCTCTCTCCAGGCTTCTTCGCTACTGGCATAAACAAGCTACTGTTAAGATGGCAAAACTGTGTCTATAGTTTAGGAGCATACTTTGATTAATTGTACTGCTTCTTGTTTGAGATACAATAAACTACACTTTTGATTCGAAATTGGACATTTCATATTTAATGACCTAATACTTCGAAGGATTGTTGGGAGAATTAAATATGAGGGTGGATGTAAAAGCCCAGGACATCGCTTAGCATGGAGTAGGCACTCAATAAATGATGGTTACGTCCCTTTGGTACCTCTAACAGTTGCTTGTCAAATTTTTCCTAATAAATGGAGATTTCATATATTTGTTCACATACTTATATGGAAAGGCCTGTAGGGTGTTGCAAATTCTGTTTCAAGTCAGCTCAGGCACCAGCCATTGCTCAATGTCTTTAATATTGTAAGTGTGCAACTCAGAAGAATCAAATTCAATTCTTTGTCTTCTAATATCAGTCATTAGAGTATTTTATCCTTCTGGAAAGATTTACACAGCTGTATAAAGAAAGGTACAGCACTTGCCTTAGGAGTTTGAAATGAAATTCACAATGATTAAACATGAAACATTTTATTTGTTTTCCAAAAGAATTTGAGGTACCTTCCAATATTTAAAAACGTAAAACAGTACAATTGTCATGCTTTTATGCATTAGTGATGAAATAAACTGTTGGTGGGAGAAAGGGGTACAATCTTTCTGGAAGATCATTAGGTAATAAATATCAAAAGTCTTTAAAATGCCCATGCTCTATTTCAGCAATTCCACTTCTCAGAATTTATCCCAAGGACATGAGCAAAGACATACACACAGAATAAGCATCTGCTGTGGACACACAGATGCCCCACTCAAACCTTCCTTCATAGAAGTCTTTGCTGTCCAGCACTGGAGTGCATGGTCACCAGACACCCCCAGCTATCAACCTCTTCAGGGTTGGCCTGAGTTCACGCCCCTCCCCAATCAGCCCTCATCTGGTGAGTGAGTGACTTGAAGTTATAAAAAGCCAGCCATTTCCACCCAATGTGGGATGATGCTGACGTTGACAGGCCTTGTCTATAGACAAGGTCTATTGAGGTCTGTTGAGGCTACGGCTCCATATCACGGTTCAGCTTCTCTCTTGCCTGCTCTGTTTCTTCCCCCTTCTCTTCACATGGATCCATCCCTAATTAACATCTTACTCTTTGAACACCATTTCCACTTCTGGAGGACTAACCCCATGAAGGCATTAAGCATGATTTTTAAAAAATTCTTTTTTTATTTCAGCATATTACAGGGATACAAATGTTTAGGTTACATATATTAAAAAATGAGAATCCCAAAGCAATCAAAACCTCTAACAATAGAGATCGTAAATTACAATTCTTCCATACAATGAGATATTATGCAGTCATTAAAAATGTAAAAGCAGTCAGGAGCAGTGGCTCACATCTGTAACCCCAGCACCTTAGGAGACCAAAGCAGGAGGATCCCTCGAGGCCAGGAGTTCAAGACCAGCCTGGGCAACATAGTGAGAGCCCTGTCTCTAAAAAAATAAATAAAAATAAAAATGTAAAAGGATATTCAGTGCCACAGAGAGATTTAAGATATATTACAAAGTGAAGGAAAAGCAGTGTATAACGTACTTTAATTTGGGATTGTACTTTTTAATATGTGTAATTTTTGCCACTTAGAACAAACTGGGGAAAACTCCACTGAAATTTTTATAATGGTTATTTCCAAATGGACATTTTGTACTTCTCTTTTTTTTTTGCAATATTTTTTTGCAAGAGACTTGTATGTTACTTTTATAAAGGAGAAAATCTGCATGACACAAAAATATAGTCAGCTCTCTGTATCTACAGGTTCCACACCTGTGGATTCAACCCAACTGTGGATCTGGAGGGTAGAGGGTGGGG